>NC_086444.1:1172094125-1172421625 GCF_028390025.1 Pseudophryne corroboree
GTCTATATTATTGTGAACATTTATTTAAACCTGGCCTATGACGTTATCATTCTTTGTAATAAATGCCTATGCATTGTAGTACTATAGCTCCACTGGGAATCTAAACTCACTTGACCGGTCTATGGCATAATAATAATACTTTATTTAAACCTAGTCTATAACTGTTAGGCGGCGGGGGTCCGCTCGTCGGTGCGGCCCGGCGCCTAGCAACCAGGAACGCCGTACGCGGACAGCCGCCGGCTCCCTGGCAACGCTGGACGCCGGGTGCGCTGAGCCGCACGGACCCTAGCAACGGGGACGCCACTGGCGGACCGTGTTCCCCGTTGCTAGGCTTTAAGAGTTAATGTATTCTCCTGCTCTCTGGCCATGCAGCAAGGCAGCTGCAAGGCATTTATTCTAATCAGCCTTTTGGCAGCTGATTGGAGGACTCCTTGTTAAATACACTCCCAGGGCTTCTCACAGACGCCGGTAATAGCTTCCTGCATGCTGTTTCTGTTTGCTGAGAGTCTGTTCCAGTCTTGCTGTATCCGGTCATTCCAGTATTCGGAAGTCCTGAACTCGGAAGTTTGTCATCTTATTCCTGGAGTCCTGACTAATCACCATATAACATCCAGTGGTGTTCGTGAGTCGCGGCCTTGCCGTGTGTTGCGGCTTGTCCGCTTTATTATTTATTATTTGTGTCTTGGAGCATTTTGCGGAGGGTTCCGCTTCCACAGGTCCACTCTGGTATCCGGCGGTGCTGGGTAGGAGTATTGGACAAGTGGATTTTGGTTGTCCTTTTCCCTGGCGGGTTTCCGCACATACTTCTGTTTTTGTTAGTTAGCTTGTTGCCCCTGGCATGTTGTCAGTCAGAGGTCCTCTTGTTATCATCCTGCCTCGGATTTCCCTTTGTCTCTCACTAAGACCGGGGGGCACCGGAGTTGGGCAGACATAATCCGCCCTTCAAACGTGGCTGCCAGGGGCTCAAGAAACCATAGTCTCGCAGGGGATTTCCGATAGCACGGGTGAGACAATAGAGTTAGGGCGCCAGGGGCAACTAGTCTTCCCTGCTCCCGTTACCTGCACTCCATTCCAGCGCTCTGGTCCTTGTCATAAAATCTCATCCGGTCAGGAATGCTGGAATCATAACATTATTACCGGCCATACCAAAACTTAAAATTTAACGGAGTTTAATTTTTTCTTATTCAGTTTTTGTAAGAAATTGTCGGCCTCATGAATCCAACAGGGTTAGGACCAAATCCTGGTCAGCTCTTAGTCAGTCAGATTCAAGAACTTACTCAGATGGTTCAGGATCTTTCCCTTCGGGTGAAGTCGCAGGAAGATCTTTTACGAACTTCCCCGAGGGTAGTTCCTGAACCAAAAATGCATTTGCCTGACCGTTTTTCTGGGGATAGAAAAGAGTTTTTTAATTTTAAAGAATCCTGTAAACTTTATTTTCGTTTAAGACCGATCTCCTCGGGTACTGAATCTCAGCGGGTTGGGATTATTATTTCTTTGCTCCAGGGGGATCCCCAGACTTGGGCATTTGGTTTAAAAGCAGATGATCCGGTGTTGTTGTCAGTAGACGCTTTTTTTGGGTCTTTAGGACTGTTATATGACGACCCTGATAGAGAGGCATCCGCTGAAGGTCAGTTGCGCGCTCTCAGACAGGGTAGGAATCCCGCAGAGGTTTATTGTACGGAGTTTCGCCGGTGGTCGAACGACTGTGGCTGGAATGACCCAGCCCTGCGCAGTCAGTTTCGCCTCGGCTTATCAGAATCTATTAAAGACAGTCTCCTCCAGTATCCCGCTCCTGAGACTCTCGATAAACTCATGGAGCTTTCTATTAAGATTGATCGTTGTCTCAGAGAGCGGAAGGCTGAAAAAGGAGCATCGGTCAGGTCATCTCCGTGTGTATATTCCATCCCTGAGGACATAGAGGAGCCCATGCAGATGGGTCTCTCCCGGTTGTCTCCTGAAGAGAGAGCCAGAAGGCAAAACTCTGGTCTTTGTTTGTACTGTGGGGGTAAGGGACATTTTGCTCGTAATTGTCCGAATAAGTCGGGAAACGCCTTGACCAGGTGAATTGTGAGGGGGTTCACCTAGGTCTGCAGCTTATCTCCTCGCATAACTCCCTTTTAGTCCCAGCTAAGGTTTCCTTTGGCAGCCTCAGTTCCTCGGTGTCGGCTTTTGTCGACAGTGGAGCCGCAGGAAACTTTATGGATTTAACTTGGGCCAAGGCCTTAGGCATTCCTCAGTTATCTTTGGGTAGGAGTGTCACCATGCATGGTTTAGATGGGAGTCCACTGTCCAATGGGGTTATTTCCCTCTGTACACCCCCTGTACTACTTACGGTAGGAGCTCTTCATTCTGAAAAGATCGAGTTCTTCCTTACCCATTGCCCAGCAGTTCCAGTGGTTCTGGGTCACCCTTGGCTGGCCTTTCACAATCCCACCATTGATTGGCGGTCAGGGGAGATATCTCAATGGGGTGCCTTCTGTGATAAGGAATGTATTTCGTTTCCAGTCAGAATAGCTGCTGCAATTCCTGAACTCATTCCCGTGGAGTACCAGGAGTTTGCTGATGTGTTCTCCAAGGGCAATGCAGACATTCTGCCTCCCCATCGGCCTTATGATTGCGCCATTGAGGGAATGTTATATGCTTTATCCGGGCCAGAAACTGCGGCCATGAATGACTATGTTAAAGAGAGCCTAGGGAAAGGATTTATTAGGTCATCTAAATCTCCTTTAAGTGCAGGCTTCTTCTTTGTGGAGAAAAAGGATGGCTCGCTCAGACCTTGCATTGACTATAGAGCCTTAAATAAAATCTCAGTTAAAAATACTTATCCTCTGCCGCTGATTTCTGTCCTCTTTGATCAGCTGCGTTCGGCTGTGATTTTCTCCAAAATCGATCTAAGAGGAGCGTATAACCTCATCCGAATCAGGTCCGGAGATGAGTGGAAGACAGCCTTCAGTACTCAGTCGGGTCACTACGGGTACCTAGTGATGCCGTTCGGCTTGTCTAACGCTCCAGCAGTTTTCCAGGACCTCATTAACGATGTGCTCCGTGACTTCCTAGGGAAATTCGTGGTCGTTTACTTAGACGACATCCTGATTTATTCTGACTCTATTGAACAACATGTTACCCAGGTGCGTCAGGTTCTTCAAAAGTTACGTGAGAATCATCTATATGCCAAACTGGAGAAATGCGAGTTTCATGTCACGGAGGTATCTTTTTTAGGATACATTATTTCCCCTCGGGGATTTTTCATGGAACCAAGGCTTCAGGCCATCCTTAGTTGGGCGCAACCCACCAATTTAAAAGCAATTCAGCGCTTTTTAGGGTTTGCGAATTATTACAGGAGGTTCATTCATTCCTTCTCCGACCTGGTTGCTCCCATTGTGGCCCTGACAAAGAAAGGAGCGGATCCTACCAACTGGTCGCGTGAAGCGGAGTTGTCCTTTCGGGCCTTGAAACAAGCTTTTGTCTCGGCTCCAGTCCTTAGACATCCCAATCCAGGACTGCCCTTCGTTGTGGAGGTTGATGCCTCGGAGGTTGGAGTAGGGGCTATACTATCTCAAAAGGATCCAGAGTCTCAGGAACTACATCCTTGTGCCTTTATGTCTAGGAAATTCTCCTCCGCTGAATCCAACTATGACGTTGGTAACCGGGAACTACTGGCATTAAAATGGGCTTTCGAGGAGTGGAGGCATTGGCTGGAGGGAGCAACACATACCATTTCAGTATTGACTGACCATAAGAACCTGCAATACATCGAATCAGCTAAGCGGCTGAATGCCCGGCAGGCTCGTTGGGCTTTGTTCTTTACTCGTTTCAAGTTTATTATAACTTTCAGGCCAGGTTCCAAGAATACCAAGGCAGATGCTCTGTCACGCAGTTTTCTTCCGGTTTATGATAACAGTCCTGTTACTCCCATACTTCCATCTTCAGTCATTTGGGCAGGCCTCACACAAGATTTATTTACCCAGTTAAAACAGCTTCAACACCAAGCTCCTGGAAATTCTCCTGCTGGTCGTCTTTACGTCCCTGAGTTCCTGAGAGCTAATGTTTTGACTGAGTTCCATGATAACAAAGTTTCCGGGCATCCAGGGATCTCTAAGACATTGGAGTTAGTCTCCCGCTCAGTATGGTGGCCTGGTCTTTCTAAAGACGTTAAGGAGTTTGTTTCTTCATGTCAGGTTTGTGCACAGCATAAGGTTCCCCGTTCCTTGCCTATCGGGCAACTTATGCCCTTGAATGTCCCTCTCAGGCCATGGTCTCATATTTCCATGGATTTTGTGGTGGACCTTCCCCTTTCAGCTGGATGCAGAGTCATTTGGGTGGTAGTAGACCGTTTTAGCAAGATGGCTCATTTCATTGCCCTTCCCCGACTGCCATCTGCCCAAGGATTGGCAGTGTTGTTTCTCCGCCATATTTTCAGACTTCATGGGTTGCCCACTGACATTGTTTCTGATCGGGGTCCACAATTCGTTGCACAATTCTGGAAGTGTTTTTGTGCTTCATTAAAAATGAGATTGTCATTAACATCTGGTTACCACCCACAGTCCAACGGGCAAACCGAGCGAGTTAACCAATCATTGAAACAGTATTTGCGTTTGTACTCCGCCAAACTCCAGAATGATTGGTCCGAGTTTCTTCCATTGGCGGAGTTTGCTTACAATAATTCTTGTCATTCCTCCACCAACGTGTCTCCATTCTTTTCAGTTTTTGGTTTTCATCCCAGAGCTAATTCTTTTTTTCAACATTCCTCAGTTTCCTCGCTAACCTTAACCTCCCATCTCAGAGCCATTTGGAAGAAAGTGCACCTTGCTCTCAGAAAAGCGGCCTTTCGTGAGAAAAATTTTTCTGACCGGCTCCGACGTCCTTGCAATTTTAAGGTGGGAGATAGGGTATGGTTGTCGACTCGTAACATTAGACTTCGACAATCTTCAGCTAGGTTGGGACCCAAATTTATTGGACCATTTCATATCATTAAAAAAGTTAACCCAGTTGCCTTCCGGTTACGTTTACCAAAATCTCTTCGGATTGGTAATACGTTTCATTGCTCCCTGTTGAAGCCATACATTTCTTCCAATAAATTTCCTCGGAAGATCTCTCAGGGATGATCTCCAGTGGATGTACAGGGACAACAGGAGTTTCTGGTGGAGAAGGTTCTCGATTCCAAGTTGTCCAGGGGCCGGCTTTATTTTCTGGTTCACTGGAGAGGTTATGGTCCAGAGGAAAGGTCCTGGGTCCTGGATAAGGATCTTCATGCCCCAAGGCTCAAGAGGGCATTTTTTCAGGAGTTTCCTTGGAAGCCTGGCTTTAGGGGTTCCTTGACCCCTCCTCAAGGGGGGGGGGGTACTGTTAGGCGCCGGGGTCCGCTCGTCGGTGCGGCCCGGCGCCTAGCAACCAGGGACGCCGTACGCGGACAGCCGCCGGCTCCCTGGCAACGCTGGACGCCGGGCGCGCTGAGCCGCACGGACCCTAGCAACGGGGACGCCACTGGCGGACCGTGTTCCCCGTTGCTAGGCTTTAAGAGTTAATGTATTCTCTTGCTCTCTGGCCATGCAGCAAGGCAGCTGCAAGGCATTTATTCTAATCAGCCTTTTGGCAGCTGATTGGAGGACTCCTTGTTAAATACACTCCCAGGGCTTCTCACAGACGCCGGTAATAGCTTCCTGCATGCTGTTTCTGTTTGCTGAGAGTCTGTTCCAGTCTTGCTGTATCCGGTCATTCCAGTATTCGGAAGTCCTGAACTCGGAAGTTTGTCATCTTATTCCTGGAGTCCTGACTAATCACCATATAACATCCAGTGGTGTTCGTGAGTCGCGGCCTTGCCGTGTGTTGCGGCTTGTCCGCTTTATTATTTATTATTTGTGTTTTGGAGCATTTTGCGGAGGGTTCCGCTTCCACAGGTCCACTCTGGTATCCGGCGGTGCTGGGTAGGAGTATTGGACAAGTGGATTTTGGTTGTCCTTTTCCCTGGCGGGTTTCCGCACATACTTCTGTTTTTGTGAGTTAGCTTGTTGCTAACTAACAACAGGCCAACAGGCCAGGGCCTGTTGTCAGTCAGAGGTCCTCTTGTTATCATCCTGCCTCGGATTTCCCTTTGTCTCTCACTAAGACCGGGGGGCACCGGAGTTGGGCAGACATAATCCGCCCTTCAAACGTGGCTGCCAGGGGCTCAAGAAACCATAGTCTCGCAGGGGATTTCCGATAGCACGGGTGAGACAATAGAGTTAGGGCGCCAGGGGCAACTAGTCTTCCCTGCTCCCGTTACCTGCATTCCATTCCAGCGCTCTGGT
The DNA here is from genome assembly GCF_028390025.1 of Pseudophryne corroboree. Classification (NCBI taxonomy): domain Eukaryota; kingdom Metazoa; phylum Chordata; class Amphibia; order Anura; family Myobatrachidae; genus Pseudophryne; species Pseudophryne corroboree. Next base: position 1,172,100,413 of record NC_086444.1, read on the forward strand.
CCTTGTCATAAAATCTCCTCCGGTCAGGAGTGCTGGAATCATAACAATAACGTTATAAGTATTTGTAATAGATACCTATACACTGTAGTACCATAACTCCACTGAGAATCTGAGCTCACTCATAATTTTACAAAAGTGTCTTATCATAGTTTCATAATACATACATAATATCTCATTGTATCACAATGTCATATATACTTAACAGTGAATAACCTTTTAGTACTTGCTGAAATGGTACATTGCTTTACAAAAAATAAACAATATCGATACTCTCATTAAAACCTTTTGGGGAGAGGGTGTCGAGGGTAAATATCCAAAAGGATTCCCTCCTTGAAAGTGCCAATTCCCTATCACCTCCCCTAGGATTAGGTTTAAGTTGTTCTAAAACAGTGAATGAGAAGTCCCTAATGTCTGAATTGTGGTGTTTCACAAAGTGCCTTGGCAGGCTGTGGGATTTAATCTTATTTTTAATGTTGTGCAGATGCTCTTGTAGGCGCAATTTTAAAAGTCTTTTGGTTTTCCCCACATATGACAGTTTGCAGCTACAGGTAATTCTGTAAACCACAAAATTTGAATTGCAGTTTACAGTGTCTTTTAACCTGTAGATGAAACCATTATCCAAAGTATGTATAAAGGGATTTTTTTCTAAATGCTTGCAACAAATGCATTTGTTGCATGGACGACACCCACTTGTAGGGCGTAAAAAAGACTCTATTTTATTAGACTCATTGGGAACATGTTTTTGTTTTATCTTGCTTGGTGCTAAAATACTCTTAAGGTTGTTGGCTCTTTTAAAAACAATTGGAGGCTTTACAGGAAGATTTGGGCCTAAAACAGGATCTTTGAGTAGAATATCCCAATGGCGTTCGACTGCTTTTCTAATTTTTAGATTTTCTTTGTTAAATTGTGTGATAAACGGTCTACTCCCAAACTCTTTTTTTGGGTTTGGGAGTCGTGGTCAGAAGTTCTTCCCGATTCCTGGCCGCGGCTCTTGATATTGCATCATCTATCTTAGATGTATTATAGCCCCTTGTAAAAAATCTATCCTTCAATACTGATGTCTGTGAATGGAAGTCATCCATATCACTACAGTTTCTGCATAAACGCAGGAACTGTGCGTAAGGAACACTGTTCAGCCATGTGGGATGGTGACAGCTTTTTGATGGTATAAAGCTATTTGCATGCACTTCTTTAAAAAAAAAGTTGAAGTTTTGATTTTTTCTAGTGGGATGCTTTCCAATTTAAGGTCTAAATAATCCATAGTTGTCTCATGAAATGCATGGGTGAATCTGAGATTAAAATTGTTTCTATGGATTTCCTCCATAAAGAGATCAACATCTGCTAGATCGCCATTCCATATAAAGATTAGGTCGTCTATATAACGACTATAAAACTTGATTTGTTTTAATTTAAACCTAGAATTGTACACAAATGACTCCTACCATTCCCCCATCATCAGGTTTGCATAGAAGGGGGCAAATTTTGTCCCCATTGCCGTTCCCTGTTGTTGAAGGTAAAAGACTTCCTCAAACAAAAAGAAATTATGTTGTAATATGAACCTGATACTGTCCAAAATGAAGGTAGTTTCCTCACAGGATTTATTCTTATCTAAATTTAAGATTTTTCGCACTGAATCCAGACCTGCTTCATGTGGGATAGATGAGTACAAGGCCTGTAAGTCAATTGTTAACCATTTATCACCCGGTAGCCAAATATAATCTTTAAGCTCCTGTAATAAATTGGTAGAATCCCGTAAATAGGATGGTTGTTTTTTTACGTATGGTTGCAATTTTAGGTCAACATAATGAGAGAGATTTGCCATCAAGGAGTCAACTCCTGATATTATCGGTATACCAGGTGGTCGATTTCTATCCTTGTGCACTTTAGGAAGATGATAAAAAATTGTTATGGTAGGATGTTTTTCCAATAGAAATTCATACTCCTTTTCACAGATTCTAATAGATTTTAACGTCTTTACGTTTTGCGTCATAGAGCAAGACCTGAAGTTCATCCTGAAAGGATGTCGTAGGATCAGCTAATAATTTCTTGTATGTAGTGGTATCATTTAAGATGTTACAAGCTTCCTGGAGATATGTGGCTCTATCCTGTAGGACCACTGCTCCGCCTTTATCTGCACTCCTATTAATTAAATCATCATCTTTTGTCAATTGTTTTAGAGCTTTCTTTTCTTGTTGGTACATATTGGTATTGAATTTATTGTGGGAAGCCTTAATATTCCTAAAATCTTCCTTCACTGAATTGTAGAAGATGTCAATGAAGCTTTCCCGTGATTCCACGGGGTAAAACTTTGAAGGAGGTGCCACTAATGGTCTAGGTTTAGATGGTACTGTAGACTGAGGGACCGGATTTTTAAAAAAGTGTCTTTGTATGGTGAGATTCCTCACAAATTTATTTAAATCAACAAACAGGTCAAAGTTATTAGCATGCTGGTCTGGAGCAAATTTCAGACCTTTATCTAAAACTTTGATCTGTTGGTTGGATAACTCTCTCTCTGTGAGATTGATGATGCCTGTTTTAGGTTGTCCTGTTGGTGGAAAAATGGTCTCCTTTTTGGGGGGGATCTTTCTCCCCCTCTCTTTCCTCTTCTACGAGGAAACCTCTCTTTAGACCATGTGGAGATTCTGGATGGGAAGCAATCTTTAAAAAATGCTGGTATTGATGCCTAGAAGGCAGAGATGGAGACCTAAGAGCCTCATATCTATTATGGAAAAACTGACGTTTATTCATTTGTTGGCCTCTAAAGTTGGTGTTTCTATATGTTTGACATTGTGGATAAGGTGAATAATAGGAGGACTTCCTCCTCTGTCTATAGAAGGTAGGTTGCCAACCATCATTTTGTTCTCTAGAAAAATAGGGTCTAGTTCTCTTTCTACCCCTATAAGGTTGTTCCATGAAATCAGAATATTGCTCTCGTTTGGTGACTTGTCTGGGTTCTGCTCTAATTGGCTCCTGATTGGACCAATTTTGTATTTTTCCATTCAGGTAGTCACTCTTATCCCTCATGAACTTTTTCTGCTTTCTAAGAAAAATATCATCCTCCTCTCTATCTAATTTAGATTGTAAGTCATTGGGGTAAATTTACTAAGGTCCCGATTTTGACCGAGATGCAGTTTTTTCTTCAAAGTGTCATCTCGGTCATTTACTAAACTCAAATCACGGCAGAGATGAGGGCATTCGTAATTTTTTACAAGTAGTTGTAAAAAAATACGAATGATTACACCATCGGTCAAAATACGCCAGCAAATTAGTAGAACTCGGTCATTTACTAAAAAGTGCAAATCTCCAAAGAGGAAAACACTGCCGTGAAAAATTACAAATCGCAAAAAAGTGCTAAAAAAAAGCAGACCTGATTTTTATATTCGTGATTGCATAGGCATGCAGGGATCCATGAGATCCGTGCATGTCTATCAGTGGGAAGGGGTGGGAAAGTTGATTTTATCACAAAAAAAAATGCGTGGGGTCCCCCCTCCTAAGCATAACCAGCCTCGGGCTCTTTGAGCCGATCCTGGTTGCAAAAATATGGGGGAAAAAATGACAGGGGTTCCCCCATATTTAAGCAACCAGCATCGGGCTCTGCGCCTGGTCCTGGTCCCAAAAATACGGGGGACAAAAAGAGTAGGGGTCCCCCGTATTTTTAAAACCAGCACCGGGCTCCACTAGCTGGACAGATAATGCCACAGCCGGGGGTCACTTTTATATAGTGCCCTGCGGCCGTGGCATCAAAAATCCAACTAGTCACCCCTGGCCGGGGTACCCTGGGGGAGTGGGGACCCCTTCAATCAAGGGGTCCCCCCCCCCAGCCACCCAAGGGCCAGGGGTGAAGCCCGAGGCTGTCCCCCCCCATCCAATGGGCTGCGGATGGGGGGGCTGATAGCCTTTGTTGTAATTGAAAAGATATTGTTTTTAGTAGCAGTACTACAAGTCCCAGCAAGCCTCCCCCGCATGCTGGTACTTGGAGAACCACAAGTACCAGCATGCGGCGGAAAAACGGGCCCGCTGGTACCTGTAGTACTACCACTAAAAAAATACCCAAAAAAACACAAGACACACACACCGTGAAAGTATAATTTTATTACATACATACACACATACATACATACTTACCTTATGTTCCCACGCAGGTCGGTCCTCTTCTCCAGTAGAATCCAAGGGGTACCTGTTGAAGAAATTATACTCACGAGATCCAGGGGCCCAGGGTCCTCTGAGAAATCCTTTGTAATCCACGTACTTGAAAAAAATAACAAAACGCTTACCCGAGCCACGCACTAAAAGGGGACCCATGTTTTCACATGGATCCCCTTTTCCCGACTGCCAGAAAACCCACTCTGACTTCTGTCTAAGTGGGTTTCCCTCAGCCAATCAGGGAGCGCCACGTTGTAGCACTCTCCTGATCAGCTGTGTGCTCCTGTCTTCACTGACAGGCAGCACGCGGCACTGTTACAATGTAGCGCCTATGCGCTACATTGTAACCAATGATGGGAACTTTCTGCTCAGCGGTGACGTCACTTTAGGTCAACCGCAGGGCAGAAAGTTCCCATCATTGGTTACAATGTAGCGCATAGGCGCTACATTGTAACACTGCCGCGTGCTGCCTGTCAGTGAAGACAGGAGCACACAGCTGATCAGGAGAGTGCTACAACGTGGCGCTCCCTGATTGGCTGAGGGAAACCCACTTAGACAGAAGTCAGAGTGGGTTTTCTGGCAGTCGGGAAAAGGGGATCCATGTGAAAACATGGGTCCCCTTTTAGTGCGTGGCTCGGGTAAGCGTTTTGTTATTTTTTTCAAGTACGTGGATTACAAAGGATTTCTCCGAGGACCCTGGGCCCCTGGATCTCGTGAGTATAATTTCTTCAACAGGTACCCCTTGGATTCTACTGGAGAAGAGGACCGACCTGCGTGGGAACATAAGGTAAGTATGTATGTATGTGTGTATGTATGTAATAAAATTATACTTTCACGGTGTGTGTGTCTTGTGTTTTTTTGGGTATTTTTTTAGTGGTAGTACTACAGGTACCAGCGGGCCCGTTTTTCCGCCGCATGCTGGTACTTGTGGTTCTCCAAGTACCAGCATGCGGGGGAGGCTTGCTGGGACTTGTAGTACTGCTACTAAAAACAATATCTTTTCAATTACAACAAAGGCTATCAGCCCCCCCATCCGCAGCCCATTGGATGGGGGGGGACAGCCTCGGGCTTCACCCCTTGCCCTTGGGTGGCTGGGGGGGGGGACCCCTTGATTGAAGGGGTCCCCACTCCCCCAGGGTACCCCGGCCAGGGGTGACTAGTTGGATTTTTGATGCCACGGCCGCAGGGCACTATATAAAAGTGACCCCCGGCTGTGGCATTATCTGTCCAGCTAGTGGAGCCCGGTGCTGGTTTTAAAAATACGGGGGACCCCTACGCTTTTTGTCCCCCGTATTTTTTGGACCAGGACCAGGCGCAGAGCCCGATGCTGGTTGCTTAAATATGGGGGAACCCCTGTCATTTTTTTCCCCATATTTTTGCAACCAGGATCGGCTCAAAGAGCCCGAGGCTGGTTATGCTTAGGAGGGGGGACCCCACGCAATTTTTTTTAAAGATTTTACAGTGTTTAAAAAAAAAAAAACCCCAGCACGGATCACACAGATCCGGCCGAGATTAATTGTAAAAAAAGTCGGCAGTGTTTTGCTAATCACTGCCGTAAAAAACAAAAAAAAAACACGAATGACATCGACATCGGACCAAAAGAAAAACCCGAATACGACAGCTTAGTAAATTAGTCGTAATCAATTCAAAAAGTTGCAGTTTTACACTTTCGATGTCATTCGTGATTGAACTTTGACCTGAAACGGGAAAATACGAATCTTAGTAAATGTACCCCATTGACGTTCCTTTTAAATTCCTCATCATTCTCATATTTATTTACTTTTACCTCTAATTTCCCCAGTTCTTCTTCTAGATGGGTTAATTTTTGCGTTCTGTAATTAACAGGCTCATTAATTTTAGTGAACAATCATTCAAAATATTGTTCCAGGTTTTCAGAAATGACTCATTTTGTCCACCATAAGTGTTTTTTTTCTAATTATTAGACCCCTCGGGACTCTTCCAACTATATATTTTTCAAGGGTGGTAACGTCATACCATCCCCTTAATTCCTTCAAAGCCAATTTCTCAATTGTGTTTAATACATATAATACTCTTCTTCCTCATTCCCTGTGTTGAATCTTCTGTAAAGATATTTCTACATTTGGCAGACCTAATAGACTTATCCCTAAACAATGGTATTTCAGCAGCAATACCGGAAGGTTGGGGTCGATATTGATGATTGGTCAAAGTCAGATATAGAAATACACAAAAAAATGTAATACCTTTCCTGCACTTATAAATAAGCAGCACCACTGAAAGTCCCCCTGTTAATAGGAACTTAGCAATGAAAACACAAAAGAAGTACAGAGTGCGCTAATATATATGATGCTTGAGTGGTACTCAATTCATCCACGTAATTGTAGGTTCTCTTAAGGACTGTTCCTCTCAGAGCCTTCCCAGTTGGGGCCTACAAAGAAACCCACTCACCAGAAATAACCACCCAACAGAAAAACAAATTAATAACAGAACTTTGTTTAAATGTTTTTAATACATAGTTTCGTGTAACATAGTCACTTTTTAAAATTACGACCAATTGGACACACACCAAATTGCTAAGATGTTGAAACAAGAATGACCTCCTCACCTAAATGGTGTGAGCTCAAAGGAGGACACTCAGAGCAAGAGGATAATGTACAATGATCAATGAACCCTGCGCGTTTCGTCCTCAATAGACTTCTTCAGGGGATAAAATACTGTCTGGGTGAAAAAAGGGGAATATGTATTTGTGAAAGGAGGGAATTATAAAGAAGGATGGGGACTCATACTTATAGAGTGAATACCCACCTAAAAAATTTGGCCTGTTGATGTCCACAGAGAGAACTATCAGATGGTTTTTGGAACCGTATATATATCCCATGCTGAAACGGCACTCTGCAAATAAACCAGAAAAGTTTCCCAACGTACAACGTTTCGGAGAACTTTATTCTCTTTCGTCAGGACAAAAGATACTTACCAAACAAACAAACAAACAAACACATACCTGCATACCGGACACCGAGTGCTCAGATTGCCACTTCCGTGTCCCATACCAGTCCCGCTGATGTCACTAGGTAGCACTGGTGCAGCTCCGATGCCTTCACTAGCCGCATCCAGACTCTGATGCCATGGCCGGCAGGGGTAGGGGGTGTGTGCATAGACAGTGTGTACCATCATCTAGACCAGAGACTTTCAACCTTTTACAACTCGCGGCACACTGAACAAGATATAAGTATTGTCAAGGCACACTCAAATATAATGGTGATGTATGGTGCAGTTTTGTGTCCTAGGATGTCATGTCACAGCTTCTCCATAGGTAACACCTGAGCCACATCTGAGAAAGACAGAAGAGCCCAACACTGCCCGGGCCGAAAATTAGAACTGGCTCTGCAACCACTAAACCCACCAGTTTTGATCGTTCCAAGGCCTCGATAATGGATAAACACTGACGGGCTTGGCTCTGATTCTATGGTGGCACACCTGGAGACTGCTCAGGGCACAGTAGTTGAAAAACACTGACCTAGACAACCAGGACTGCAAAAGTAAACACATTTTGAGTTGATACAATTCTGTTACCATGTAACTAATATTAAACTATATAAATACTTGTGTAACACTTACTATAAAAGGTACAGTGAGAGAAATAATAAATTCACTAGATTATATAAACTAATCGATTATTGAGTAATACAAAAATGTATAGATTAACAAGAGTAAGGCAGAGTAGAGGAAATTAACTCAGCTAATTAATTTGAAAGAAAACTGCTATATGAGATAGGCTGTAGGGTTTGCTGTTAGGATCTCCTGCTCTGTGCTGCCACATCGCCATGGCAACCGGGAGGCAAGTGTTAGCGAAGTAACCTGAGCGCAGCTGATACTCCGGTCCGGGTTTTTACTGTGTAGTGGTTACAGGCTCTGTGCACGGCAGGGAATCCGGCGCTGGTTTTGTGCTCACAGTCTGTGAGGTCTGAGTGGGGCGTGGACAGCACCTGCTATATAAACCATCCTCTCAGGCTAGGCAAATGCTGCTGAATCTTTGTTTGTTAGTCAGTTCCAGAGAGTTAGCTAGTACAGTGTGACTTTGTATTTACTTGTTGCTTACTGCGAATAGGCCTTGGGATTCGGTACTTCATTCTGCCAATCCGGACCTAGCAGTAAGACTGGAGTCAGTTGTTTGACCTGCTGGGGTTCTTTTGCTATTCTGTGAACCCAGCAGGTTTGCGGCTGTACTCTCAGACCTGCTTGCTTAATCCTCCCTCACTGTGCAGGGCGTCCAGGTGTCAGTTTAGTGGCAGTAAGCTGAACCTGTGCCCTGCAAGTGGGGGTTAGGATTGTGGATACTCTCCTTGTGTCTATATTTCTATCTCTGACCAAGGAGTTTATTCCCACACCCGTTGGTAACCCTTTGGGGTTTTTTCTGTTGCTCTTAGCAACATCATTTCAGGTGCTCCACATGTGAAATCACTACACATCGCTTCATTGTCCGCTCTATTCCATCTGAGCATTCCTGACACTAGGGAGACACCCAATTCCTGAGCCTTTGGGCTTCTCCGTTCACTTTGTGTTTATTAGTTATTCCATCACCTCCTGTGTATGTTATGTTATACTGTCTGTGAGTTCGTTTGCTTCGCTTCCCTCTCTGTTGATACACCGGTATACTCCTGTTAGCACTGGTGTGCGTAACATATTCAGCAGCCCTACTCCTGTTGAAATTTTGTGGGAATATGGAGCATACCCCTCAAAATACTTTGCAACAGGTGGTCGATCAGGTGCAGGTTCTGACTCGACAATTTAATGAGATGTCCATTAAAATGAACACCCCGCAGGCCGTTAGCGGAGCTCACGCAGCAGCAGCGGCAAGTTCAGGGGTTAAGGAGCCGAAAGTAAATCTCCCGGATCGTTTTTCAGGAGATCGCTCGCAGTTCTTTTGTTTCAAGGAGAGCTGTAAGCTATATTTCAGGCTTAGGCCCCAGTCTTCTGGGTCAGAGATTCAGCGGGTGGGCTAGGTGATTTCCTTGCTACAAGGAGACCCACAGGTCTGGGCATATGGGTTACAGCCTGACTGTCCGTCGCTTAAAAGTGTTGATGCTTTTTTTATGGCACTGGGCATTTTGTATGATGACCCTGACAAGATGGCTTCAGCCGAGGCTCAGATTACGGTTCTTAAGCAAGGGCGACGGCCAGCTGAGGTTTATAGTATGGAGTTTCGGAGGTTGGCTCATGATACCCAGTGGAATGACCCAGCCCTGAGAAACCAGTATCGAAGGGGCCTTTCTGACCAGATAAAGGACCAACTGGTACAATATCCCTCGCCTGATAGCTTAGATCAGCTCATGCAGTTATCCATCCGGGTGGATAGACGGCTGAGAGAGCGTAGGCTTGAAAGGGAGACCGCAGTTTCCTTTTTTCCCAAGGGAACCTCAGACTCTGAGGAATATTCCGAGGAGCCTATGCAGATTGGGGCTACCCGCCTCTCCTCGTGTGAGAAGACACGGAGGAGACAGCAGGGTTTGTGTTTGTACTGTGGGAATAAAGGTCATGTTGTAGTATCATGCCCAGAAAAAATGGAAAACTTCAGGGCCTGAGGGTGACGGGAAATATCCTGTCAGGCCAGAAGTCAGAATTTCCCAAAAATACTTTTCTCATTCCGGTGACTTTGGAGATCCTCGGTCAAACTGTCAAGACTGAGGCCTTTGTTGACAGTGGGGCCGATGGGGTTTTCATGGACCGTCAATTCGCCCTGGAACACTCTGTTCCCTTAGTACCTTTGGCATCAGAGATTGAGATCTGTGGGTTAAACGGGGAACCATTGTCCCAGGGTAAAATTACCTCCTGCACCAGCCAAATTCCTTTGTTTATTGGAGCCACACACTCTGAAAAATTGTCTTTTTATGTGACTGTCTGTTCTTTTGCCCCATTGGTTTTGGGGTTACCCTGGTTAAGGGCCCATAACCCTCAATTTGACTGGGTCTCTGGGGAGATTCTTAGTTGGGGTAGTGGTTGTTTCAGGAGTTGCTTGAGCCTTCCAGTCAGGCTCTCGCAGCTAAGTTTGCCAGGATTGCCAGGATGTTATGCAGATTTTGCGGATGTGTTCTCCAAAAAAGTTGCGGAGGTACTACCTCCCCATCGCCCCTATGACTGTGCCATTGATTTGTTGCCGGATGCTAAGCTTCCCAAGAGCAGGTTGTACTCCCTGTCACGTCCTGAGACTCAGGCTATGGCAGAGTACATTCAGGAGAACTTGGCTAAGGTATTTATCAGACCCTCACAGTCCCCAGTTGGGTCGGGGTTCTTTTTCGTGGGTAAAAAGGACGGTTTGTTGTGACCCTGCATCGACTTCAGGGAATTGAACCGTATCACGATTAAAAACTCGTACCCACTGCCTCTCATTTCGGTTTTGTTTGACTAGCTTCGTACTGCCACCATTTTTTCTAAGATTGACCTACGCGGTGCTTACAATCTAATCCGAATAAGAGAGGGGGATGAATGGAAGACTGCCTTTAATACCCACTCAGGGCATTATGAATATTTGGTGATGCCTTTTGGGCTCTCTAATGCCCCGGCAGTCTTCCAGGAATTCATGAACGATGTGCTCAGGGAATATTTGGATAGATTCTTAGTTGTTTATCTAGATGACATCCTAATCTTCTCTCATTCCCTGGAGGAACATCGGAAGCATGTACGCTTAGTCCTCCAGAAACTCAGAGACCACCAGCTTGGGGTGAAGCTGGAGAAGTGCGAGTTTGAAGTCCAGCAAATCGCATTTCTAGGGTATATTATCTCCTCAGATGGTTTCCAAATGGAGGGTTCTAAGGTACAGGCAGTCCTGGATTGGGTGCAGCCCACTAGTTTGAAGGCGCTTCAGCGTTTTCTGGGCTTTGGGAATTTTTATAGATGGTTTATCGCTGGATTTTCGTCTATAGTGGCCCCCTTGGTGGCACTCACTAAGAAAGGGGCGGATGTTGCTCACTGGTCTTGTGAGGCCTTTGCCCGTCTCAAAAGGGCATTTGTCTCGGCCAAGGTGCTGCGACACCCAGACCCAGAGCGTCCTTTTGTGGTAGAAGTGGATGCCTCTGAGATAGGTATTGGGGCAGTGCTCTCTCAGATGGGGGTGTTTGATAATCGCCTTCATCCCTGTGCTTACTTTTCCCGTAAATTTTCGTCTGCCGAGATGAATTATGATGTGGGTAACCGGGAATTGTTGGCTATAAAGGATGCACTCTGGGAGTGGAGACACTGGCTTGAGGGGGCTGAGTTTGTGGTCTCAATTCTATCCGACCATAAGAATCTGGCATATTTAGAGTCAGCGAAGCGGCTCAATGCCAGGCAGGCACGATGGACTTTGTTTTTTGCTCGCTTTAATTTTTTGATAACATATCGCCCTGGGTCAAAAAACATCAAGGCTGATGCGCTCTCGCGGAGTTTTGCTCCAGTTCAAGAGACCACCGAGGAGCCATTGCCCATTGTGTCCCCATCATGTATTAAAGTGGGCATTACCCAGGACCTCTTGTCATTAGTCCTTAGAGCACAGGAGCAGGCTCCTCCAGACCTTCCGGTAGGTCTCTTGTTTGTGCCTCCTAGGTTAAGACAGCAATTGTTCCTGGAATTCCATGCCAAGAGGTCGGCAGGGCATCCGGGTATTGCCAGAACTCGGGAGTTGCTGTCTAGGGCGGTGTGGTGGCCCTCGGTGGCTAGGGATGTGGATCAGTGGGTTCGGGCATGTGACGTTTGTGCCCGAAATAAAACTCTTAGAGGTGTTCCTGTCGGCCCATTACATCCACTCTCTATTCCGTCTAAGCCATGGACCCACATTTCCATGGATTTTGTGGTGGACTTGCCCAAATCCTCGGGGATGACAGCCATTTGGGTTGTCGTTGACAGGTTTTCGAAGATGGCGCATTTCGTTCCACTGATTGGGTTGCCATCGGCCAGACGCCTGTCTGAGTTATTTTTGCAGCATGTTGTGCGCCTCCACGGGTTGCCACTTGATGTGGTCTCTGACCGTGGATCCCAGTTTGTGGCCAAATTCTGGAGGGCATTTTGTTCCGATCTCCAGATTTTTGTGAGCTTGTCGTCAAGCTACCATCCACAGTCTAATGGGCAGACTGAGAGGGTGAACCAGTCCTTGGAGCAGTTCCTCAGGTGTTATGTCTCCAAGTGTCATACTGACTGGGTTGCTCATCTGTCCATGGCGGAGTTTGCCTATAACAACGCGGCTCACTCTGCTACAGGGATCTCTCCCTTCCTTTGTGTGTATGGGCATCATCCTAAGGCCAATTCTTTTGACCCCCTGGATTCCACGCCTGGTGGTTCCTCTGTTGTTTCGGTCCTTAGGGGTATTTGGAGGAAAGTGAAGAAAGCCCTTGTGTCTGTGTCATTAGTGACCAAAAGGGTTTTTGATAAGCGGAGAAGACCCTGCAGCTTCAAATTAGGAGACTTCGTCTGGTTGTCCACAAAGAATTTGAAGTTGAGACAGCCATCTCATAAGTTAGGCCCCCGGTTCATCGGCCCTTATAAGATCACCAGGGTTATCAATCCGGTGGCATTTCAGTTAGATCTGCCCCGTTCATTGGGTATCAATAAAACATTTCATTGTTCCCTTTTAAAACTGGCGGTTAGTAATCCTTCTTCCAGTGGAAGACCTTCTCCTCTTCTGATACGGGGTCAGAGGGAGTTTGTGGTTGAAAGGGTTCTTGACTCCAAGATGATTCGGGGTCGGCTGTCATTTTTGGTGCACTGGAAGGGGTATGGCCCGGAGGAGCGGTCGTGGGTGCGCAGTTGTGATCTTCATGCCCCCAGACTGATACGCTCTTTCTTCTCGCAGTTCCCCGATAAACCCGGTGGTAGGGGTTCTTTGACCCCTCGTCAGAGGGGTGGTACTGTTAGGATCTCCTGCTCTGTGCTGCCACGTCGCCATGGCAACCGGGAGGCAAGTGTTAGCGAAGTAACCTGAGCGCAGCTGATACTCCGGTCCGGGTTTTTACTGTGTAGTGGTTACAGGCTCTGTGCACGGCAGGGAATCCGGCGCTGGTTTTGTGCTCACAGTCTGTGAGGTCTGAGTGGGGCGTGGACAGCACCTGCTATATAAACCATCCTCTCAGGCTAGGCAAATGCTGCTGAATCTTTGTTTGTTAGTCAGTTCCAGAGAGTTAGCAAGTACAGTGTGACTTTGTATTTACTTGTTGCTTACTGCAAATAGGCCTTGAGATTCGGTACTTCATTCTGCCAATCCGGACCTAGCAGTAAGACTGGAGTCAGTTGTTTGACCTGCTGGGGTTCTTTTGCTATTCTGTGAACCCAGCAGGTTTGCGGCTGTACTCTCAGACCTGCTTGCTTAATCCTCCCTCACTGTTCAGGGCGTCCAGGTGTCAGTTTAGTGGCAGTAAGCTGAACCTGTGCCCTGCAAGTGGGGGTTAGGATTGTGGATACTCTTCTTGTGTCTATATTTCTATCTCTGACCAAGGAGTTTATTCCCACACCCGTTGGTAACCCTTTGGGGTTTTTTCTGTTGCTCTTAGCAACATCATTTCAGGTGCTCCACATGTGAAATCACTACACATCGCTTCATTGTCCGCTCTATTCCATCTGAGCATTCCTGACACTAGGGAGACACCCAATTCCTGAGCCTTTGGGCTTCTCCATTCACTTTGTGTTTATTAGTTATTCCATCACCTCCTGTGTATCTTATGTTATACTGTCTGTGAGTTCGTTTGCTTTGCTTCCCTCTCTGTTGATACACCGGTATACTCCTGTTAGCACTGGTGTGCGTAACATTTGCAATGTGTAGATCCATTTAGTCTCATGCTGCAGTAACAACAGGTCCCTGTTGCCACCCAGCTTGCATGGTGGGATTTAGTATTAACATTTTATACCTCAGGGATGCCAAACTGTTTTGGGAATCCCTGAAGTGTCTGGCAACGGGCTGCTTGCAGGCTTTGCTGCTTTTTTCTTTACACTCCAGTGCTTGTCTAATACTGGACCTATGGGCTGCCATTCTTTCCATAAAGCACCTGGTGGTCTTGCCCACAAATAGCCATCTACACGGGCATCTGATGTAATAATCCATGTGCGTGCTAGTGCAGATGAGAGGATATTGAATAGAATACTGTTTTCCAGATCTAGGATGGTAGAATTTGTCACCAAATTCCAGGAAGCTGCAGGTGGTGCAGATGATACATCTGTAGTTACCAGGTATTCTGCTAAGGAAATGTGATGGAGGTTGTGGGCAAAAACCAGTAATGTCGATATGTACAACAATATATTTAATACTGCGACCCCTCTGGTAGCCAGGTATAATGGTGTTTTTTTGCTGAGTGGGGTCCGTCAGAATGCGGAATTACAGATGTATCAAATGATTAAAACATTTCTTGCCAGAGGCTATAACCATAAGTCTCTTAAACAAGCTAAATTAAAAGAACTATCGCTCTCTAGGGAACAGGCATTGAGGGGGGCAACAAAAGTTACCATCTTGAATAAGCAGATCTGGCATAATCAGTTTACTACCAAGTCACTATCGATTATGAAAGCTGCAAAAGGATTTTGACCAATCATCAATATGGACCCCAACCTTCCGGAATTTCAAAAAAACACCATTATGCCGAGCTCAAAGCTGCCGGCTTCATAATGAGTCACACTGAGTCTGAGCTGCTGTCAGCACTACGACACATGGGCTGGAAGGAGAGGAGGGGCCACAATCCCATCTCCTCCCAGCTCCTCCCTCTCCTTTCCCAATTGCTCTGACCCGTGACTGGCTTCCATCTGGATCATCTCTGCTTTAGGTTGTCCTGCTTGCTACTGGTGTCGGGAATATCATGACCATCCCCAGCGTTAATATCCAAGATTGAGTTGTCTTCAATCAGCTGCAGTTCTAGGGGCAAGTAAGCACTGTAAATTGTGATAATGTCAGTATTATCTTAGACCGCAAAGCTATACCTCTAAATACACTTTTACCGTTGAGCCGATATGGCCGCTAGACTACGTGCACGTGCTACGCACTTTGTACGCTATTTGCATACAGAGTCCTGCACGTGATACGCACTTGGCGTACACATGCCGCGCTGAGTGTACAGAGAACACACAGCGAGCGCACACACAATTGATATCCTTTAGACCTTGTTAACGATATAATGTAATGATATGCTTATACTTTAAACTCTTAACAGCAAAGTACTGTAATGATGTAATACCTTTCAACCTTAAGTAGCACTGGCGATACAAAGTACCCGCAGTGCGTACACCTTAACAATGCTTATACACCTTAAACAGGTTAAACTACTTTAAAGCCCATGCAGGACAGTGAAAACACAACACAGTTTGTAGTTGAAACCACAGGGTTCTAAGGCCTCCGTGGATTGATTCCAAAAGATAAAAACAATACAAGTTATACACTACAGACTAACAAGTAAATCTAAACAGAATAATGGCTACAGAGAATGTACGTACGTGAGAATATTCGCAAGCGCAACCCGAATCCGGTCCTCCGCTGGTCATACAGATAGCGTTTAGAGTCTTCTGACCGGCCAGGCAACAATGGTCCTTTTATACACAACATGCATACACAATACAATGGTCACTGTAATCTCATTGTTCATTGGACACAGGGATGTGTCTTTACATTACAGAAGAGATCATAGGTGGATTTGAAAAGGTAGGTGATGTCTTTCCCCAACTGCTCTTGTGGGTGGTATCCTCCAGATTCCCGCCGCATATGTAATTTACAGTAAATACAGTTAATGTTCTTATTCTACTTTTGTACATAACTATACGCAGGAGCAAGTGATCTTTCTCAAACTAACACCGGAATGTTACCCTCAAAATACCCTACAGCTGGATACTAGACATCACCTTCCAACCTTTATCTGACCCTTCCTATCATGCAAAGGCGAATCTCTCTGTCCAGGAACTGTTTAAACTAATAATACTCGCTGACATGGTCTAGGGGAACTATATCTACAATATACGCTATTTGGGTTAAATATGTAATGTTCTAATAACACGCTACACGCTCACAAACTCCGCCGTAAATACCCATATCATGCGCACGATCGCCGGAGCGATCCTACGCAAATTGCGGATATGTGCACGCACGGCGGACTGAGTGCACGAGCAGCGGGCATGTGCAGCGGGCAAGGCATATGTATTACAATATTTTTCGACTTTGACAATTGTAATATTTGTATCATGCTGCCTCTTCATGTCACCCCTCCCTGGTGTCATCCACCCTCTCAGTCAACCCTTCCTGGCAGATACACTTGAGAAAAAGCACTTACATGAGCTTTCGATCCCACGTTCATATAGCAGTTTCTTTTAACAGATCGTCTTTCCACATCAAACTAGGTAATCCACATAAAAGTTTTTAATAATGAAAAAGTATTCACAGGGTCTCGGAAAACACAGAGGAATAGTTCTCAGGAGTAGTGAGGTGCATTATAGGAGGTCCGCCTGCAGACACAGACTTCTGGTGGAAACAGCAAACCCCGGATGGTATAAGCTCCTTCTCCTCCTGTTATCCGATCTGCTGTGTGTGGCAGCAACTGTAACGCGTTTCAAGGCGGAGCCTCTTCGTCAGACAGTGTCGCATCCAGTGCACATCCAGATATTTAAAGATCACCACCACTGGGCACATGATAGCTGCAGCAAGTCATCAGACATTCTGTTTCATTCATACCTGGTTTACTACATACAGGTTAATAGCCACACAAGGATCAATTGTCTCTAAATCAACACATCTGAATCCATTGTAACAATTTATCCAGGGGCGTAACTAGAACTTTGGGATCCCCACAGCAAAATCTTGAGAGGGCCCCCCCCCCCCCCCACCATTGTCACTACAATGCTCCATGCTGTTGCCACAGGCAATGACTCACAGTGGTGTGTGTTTACTCATACAGCGCCGCTGTCTCTGTGAGATGCCCGCTGGTATTGTACAGGAAGGCACGGGACAAGGCGAGCTGGCGGGTGGGGAGCCTCAGTGAAACTTTCTGAAAGGTGGCGGGCGTGTGGCCAGTGATGGGAGATGGTGCCCTTACAGTTGGGCACTGTACTTCATGGACCAGATGCCAACATGGTGGGAGGAGCTGCTTCAGTGTCCCGGGGAAGAGGTGTGCGGCGCCCAGCAGCCAGACAACTGGCAGTGGTGGAAACAAGGTGTTGACTGCCCCCCTGCCCATTATTCCGCGATCCCATTCAGCCGCTGCTCATACGGCAGTGGCTCCTCCTTACTGCGTTCTGCATTCATATGTACACAGGCAGAGTATTGTGAGTACTTCAGCGTTACTGACTTGGTGCAGGGTGAGGGGTGGGTCCCAGGCCCCTGTGGCAGCCTGGGCCCCATAGCAGCCGCATCCCCTGCACCTATGGTAGATACGCCACTGAATTTATCCTTAAACTGACATGTAAGCTTGGCAATATGGTAGTATCATAAATACCTCAAAATTTAGACATTAAATAATTCTACAATGATATATAACAATACAAAAATAGATAATATGCATAAAAGTATGTACACTGCTCAAAAAAAATAAAGGGAACACTTAAACAACACAATGTAACTACAACTTCTGTGAAATCAAACTGTCCACCTAGGAAGCAACACTGATTGACAATCAATTTCACATGCTGTTGTGCAAATGGAATAGACAACAGGTGGGAATTATAGGCAATTAGCAAGACACCCCAATAATGGAGTTGTTCTGCAGGTGGTGACCACAGACCACTTCTCAGCTCCTATGCTTTCTGGCTGATGTTTTGGTCACTTTTGAAAGCTGGCGGTGCTTTCACTCTAGTGGTAGCATGAGACGGAGTCTACAACCCACACAAGTGGCTCAGGTAGTGCAGCTCATCCAGGATGCGAGCTGTGGCAAGAAGGTTTGCTGTGTCTGTCAGCGTAGTGTCCAGAGCATGGAGGCGCTACCAGGAGACAGGCCAGTACATCAGGAAACGTGGAGGAGGCCATAGGAGGGCAACAACCCAGCAGCAGGACCGCTACCTCCGCCTTTGTGCAAGGAGGAACAGGAGGAGCACCGTGCAGGATGTTTGGCATTTGCCAGAGAACACCAAGATTGGCAAATTCGCCACTGGCGCCCTGTGCTCTTCACAGATGAAAGCAGGTTCTCACTGAGCACATGTGACAGACGTGACAGAGTCTGGAGACGCCATGGAGAATGTTCTGCTGCCTGCAACATCCTCCAGCATGACCGGTTTGGAAGTGGGTCAGTAATGGTGTGGGGTGGCATTTCTTTGGGGGGCCCACAGCCCTCCATGTGCTCGCCAGAGGTTGCCTGACTGCCATTAGGTACCGAGATGAGATCCTCAGACCCCTTGTGAGACCATATGCTCGTGCGATTAGCCCTGGGTTCCTCCTAATGCAAGACAATGCTAGACCTCATGTGCTGGAGTGTGTTAGCAGTTCCTGCAAGACGAAGGCATTGATGCTATGGACTGGCCCGCCCGTTCCCCAGACCTGAATCCAATTGAGCACATCTGGGACATCATGTCTCGCTCCATCCACCAATGCCACATTGCACCACAGACTGTCCAGGAATTGGCGGATGCTTTAGTCCAGGTCTGGGAGGAGATCCCTCAGGAGACCATCCGCCACCTCATCAGGAGCATGCCCAGGCGTTGTAGGGAGGTTATACAGGCACGTGGAGGCCACACACACTACTAAGCCTCATTTTGACTTGTTTTAAGGACATTACATCAAAGTTGGATCAGCCTGTAGTGTGTTTTTCCACTTTAATTTTGAGTGTGACTCCAAATCCAGACCTCCATGGGTTAATAAATTTGATTTCCATTGACAATTTTTGTGTGATTTTGTTGTCAGCACATTCAACTATGTAAAGAACAAAGTATTTAATAAGAATATTTCATTCATTCAGATCTAGGATGTGTTATTTTAGTGTTCCCTTTATTTTTTTGAGCAGAGTATATATATATATATATATATATATATACAAATACACACTCAATCCATCTCATTCACATGAAAGAAATGGGAGACAAAAAAAGACCACATTAGTATCGCATTACAAAAACAATTTTGTTTCAAATTCACAATTTAACCCCTTAGGTGTAAGGGTTCTCATTTGATAAATTGTTTGCATTTCTTTCTTAGCTAGCAGAACGTCACCATTTTTCGTTCTCCAACTCTGTTTCACCAAATGGATGCCGCAGAAGTTTTTAATACATTTAGGATCACAATCATGGTGTTGTTTGAAATGCACAGACTCTCTTTCTTTCTTTCTTTCTTTCTCTTTCTTTCTTTCTTTCTTTCTTTCTCCCTTACACCTAAGGGGTTAAATTGTAAATTTGAGACAAAATGGTTTTTGTGGAGGGTAATTCCAAGTTGATCGCAGCAGGACATTTTTTAGCAGTTGGGCAAAACCATGTGCAGTGCAGGGGAGGCAGATATAACATTTGCAGAGAGAGTTAGATTTGGGTGGGTTATTTTATTTCTGTGCAGGGTAAATACTGGCTGCTTTATTTTTACACTGCAAATTAGATTGCAGATTGAACACACCACACCCAAATCTAACTCTCTCTGCACATGTTATATCTGCCTCTCCTGCAGTGCACATGGGGGGTAATTCCAAGTTGATCGCAGCAGGAATTCGGTTAGCAACTGGGCAAAACCATGTGCACTGCAGGGGAGGCAGATATAACATGTGCAGAAAGAGTTAGATTTGGGTGTGGTGTGTTCAATCTGCAATCTAATTTGCAGTGTAAAAATAAAGCAGCCAGTATTTACCCTGCACAGAAATAAAATAACCCACCAAAATCTAACTCTCTCTGCACATGTTATATCTGCTCCCCCTGCAGTGCACATGGTTTTGCCCAACTGCTAAAAAATTTCCTGCTGCGATCAACTTGGAATTACCCCCCATGGTTTTGCCCAATTGCTAACAGAATTCCTGCTGCGATCAACTTGGAATTACCCCCGTAATGCTATACTAATGTGGTCTTTTTTATCTCCCATTTCTTTCCTGTGAATGAGATGGATTGAGTGTGTATTTGTATATACTGTATACATACTTTTATGCATGTTATCTATTTTTGTATTGTTATATATCATTGTAGAATTATTAAATGTCTGAATTTTGAGGTACTTAGGATACAAGGGGGGTAATTCAAAGTTGATCACAGCAGGAAATTTTTTTAGCAGTTGGGCAAAACCATGTGCACTGCAGGGGAGGCAGATATAACATGTGCAGAGAGATAGATTTGGGTGTGGTGAGTTCAATCTGCAATCTAAATTGCAGTGTAAAAATAAAGTAGCCAGTATTTACCCTGCACAGAAACAAAATAACCCACCCAAATCTAACTCTCTCTGCACATTTTATATCTGCCTCCCCTGCAGTGCACATGGTTTTGCCCAACTGCTAAAAAATTTCCTGCTGCGATCAACTTGGAATTACCCCCAAGGTTCTGTCCTTGGTCCTGTTCTCTTCTCTCTCTATACGTCCTCACTAGGTAAGCTCATTAGTTCTTTTGGTTTCCAATATCATCTCTATGCTGATGACACCCAAATCTATCTTTCCTCTCCAGACCTTTCCCCTGCTCTCCTCACTCGTATCTCCAACTGTCTCTCTGCTACCTCTTCCTGGATGTCCCAGCGCTTTCTTAGACTTAACATGTCTAAGACAGAGCTGATCATCTTTCCTCCCTCCCGCATAACCTCACCTCCTACAATCTCATTATCTATTGATGGCACTACTATCTCCTCTAGCCCACAAGTGCGCTGTCTTGGAGTAATCCTTGACTCCTCCCTCTCCTTCAAACCACACATTCAGCACCTCTCACAAACCTGCCATTTTCATCTAAAAAATATTTCCGGGATCAGACCCTTTCTGACCCAGGATGCTACTAAAACTCTTATCCACTCACTGGTCATCTCCATACTGGACTACTGTAATCTGCTCCTGACTGGCATTCCTGACAAATACCTCTCTCCACTCCAATCTATCCTCAATGCTGCTGCCCGGCTCATCTTCCTCACCAAACGCACTACGTCCACCTCTCCTCTCTTACAAGACCTTCACTGGCTCCCCTTCCCTTTCAGAATCCATTTCAAGCTTCTCACACTCGCTTACAAAGCACTCACCCACTGCTCTCCTATCTACATCTCTGACCTTATCTCCCTTTACACTCCCACCCGTCCTCTTCGCTCTGCTAATGCACGCCAACTCTCCTGCCTACGGATTACTTCCTCCCACTCCTACCTCCAAGATTTTTCACGTGCTGCACCACTTCTTTGGAATTCCCTACCTCTCCCCCTCAGACTCTCCACCTCTCTACAAAACTTCAAACGATCTCTCAAGACCCACTTCTTCACCAAACCCAGCCAAATCTCATCCTAACCCTCTGTTCTACGCTCTCTATGTACCCCATCTGTGTCACCCCTGTCTGTCTACCCCTCCCCTTTAGAATGTAAGCTCTCACGAGCAGGGCCCTCTTCCCTTATGTGCTTATCCTTTCTTACTTTAATAATCTTCAACTGCATCAACTCCAGCAGTCTTCTGCCACCTGATACTTATTCCAGTGTCATCTGCTGATGTAACTATGTTTATTTACCCTGTACTTGTCCTATACTGTCATCAACTGTAAGTTGCTGTTTTCCTGTTTGATTATTTGTTTATGTAATCTGTAATTGGGCGCTGCGGAACCCTTGTGGCGCCATATAAAGAAAGGATAATAATAATAATAATAATAATAATACCATATTGCCAAGCTTACATGTCTATTTAAGGATAAATTGTTACAATGGATTCAGATGTGTTGATTTAGAGACAACTGATTCTTTTTTGCCTATTAACCTGTATGTTGTAAATCAGGTATGGATGAAACAGATTATCTGATGACTTGCTGCAGCTATCATGTGACCAGTGGTGGTGATCTTTAAATATCTGATTGTGCACTGGATGCGACACTGTCTGACGAAGAGGCTCCACCTTGAAACACGTTACAGTTGCTGCCACACACAGCAGATCGGAGCAGATCGGATAACAGGAGAAGGAGCTTATACCATCCGGGGTTTGCTGTTTCCACCAGAAGTCCGTGTCTACAGCCGGACTTCCTATAATGCACCCCACTGCTCCTGAGTACTGTTCCTCTGTGTTTTCCGAGACCCTGTGAATACTTTTTCATTATTAAAAACTTTTATGTGGTTTACCTAGTCTGATGTGGAAAGACGATCTCTTAAAAGAAACTGCTATATGAACGCGGGATCGAAATCTCATGTAAGTGCTTTTTCTCAAGTGTATCTACCATCATATATGTGTCTATGCTACCCTGTGTTTTGGTCCAGCCCTAACGATACCTTTCAGAGTCTGCGGGTGAGAACCCGAATGTAAATTAGTTTCCATTGGTTACGGTGTGTTAGAAGACCGATGCTTTGCCAGAGAAAGTTTTTACCTAAGGAAAGACTGTTTAATTCAGCATACAGCACCATGGACACTCAATACAATATTTTTGTTCTAGTCAAGGAAGCTGATTAGGGTGCTTCCTGAGTGTAAAGGGCTGCAGTATTGTGGTAGCATAGGTGTAATAATTTGTTTCTGATCCAACCCTCACTGGCATCCAGGGCCGGTGCTAGGGTGTTCGGCGCCTCCCTGCAAACTATAGATTTGTGCCCTCCCTTACTTTATAAAAGGACAGCGCTCATAAAAAATGGGTGTGGTCTCACAAGGAAGGGGCGTGGCCACACAATAGTGCCCCCAATTAAATTTATACCACACAGTATCACAATCTTATTCACATTACACTGCAAGTAATAGTGCTGTTTACGCACATAATGCCATCCGGGGTAGTGGCACTAATTTATAATGCTCCCAGTAGTGGTACCGCCAGAAGTGCCACCACTTGCACAATGCCCCGAGTAGCGCGCCGCTTACACATAATGACCCCAGTAGTGGCGCCGCTTACACATAATGACCCCAGTAGTGGCCCTTCTTAAACATAATGCCCCCAGTAATGGCGCCACTTACACACAATGCCTCCAGTAGTGGTGCCGCTTATACACATAACGGCCCCAGTAGTAGCGCCGCTTACACATACCGCCCCAGTAGTAGTGCCACTTATACATAATGCCCCAGTAGTAGCACAGCTCATACATAACACTCACAGAAGTGCAGTTTAAACATAACACCCCCAGGAGTAGAGCAGCTTATGCATAACACCCCAGTAGTAGCGCCACTTACACATAACGCCCTAGTAGCGCAGCTTAAGCATTACACCCCAGTAGTTGCGCCGCTTACACATAACGCCCCAGTAGTAGCGCCGCATATGCATAACACACACAGTAGTAGCGCAGCTTATGCATAACGCCCCAGTAGTAGTGCAGCTTACACCGAACATCCTAGTAGTAGCGCAGCTTACACAGAACACCCCAGTAGTAGCGCAGCTTACACAGAACACCCCAATAGTAGCGCTGCTTATGCATAATGCCCACAGTAGTAGCGCTGCTTACACATAACGCCCACTGTAGTATCACTGCTTACAGATAACGCCCACAGTAGTAGTGTTGCTTACGCATAATGCCCACATTAGTAGCGCCGCTTATGCATAATGCCCACAGTAGTAGCGCAGCTTATACATAACGCCCAGAGTAGTAGAACAGCATACACATAATGCCCCAGTAGTAGAGCAGCTTACACATAATGCCCCAGTAGTAGACCCGCTTACGCAAAAACGCCCCAGTAGTAGTGCCACTTACGCATAATGCCTACAAAAGTGGAACTTATTCACATTTTGCCCCTCCAACCCGGCCCCCACACACATACATATATACATGCATATATACATGCATACATACATATACACACACACACACACACACACACACACACACACACACACACACACACACACACACACACACTTTCCCTCCATTTACCTATAACAGATCTGGATCAGCACTTCCTCCTCTCTGTGTAGCAGTCTCCTGCAGGTCCTGTGTAGCTCTACCCCCTCCAGCCATGTAGCTCCGGCCCTTTTCAATGTCCGCCATGGCCGCTGTCACCAAGGGGAGGGGAGGAGGCTTCATGCTGCCGGCGCTGCTGCCTGTCATACAGTGTGACAGGCTCAGTAGCTGGCAGCAGCAGGGGGACAGGGCTGCGCAGCAGCAGGAAGGGAGAGCACCTCTCCTGCCTGGCGCCTACCTGCTCTGCATCCCTTTGCTGAGTGGGTGGCACCGGGCCTGCTGGCATCATCCTGTCACCTCTCCTTGGCGTCACCTTGCCTCTCCCTGTCGCCTCTCCCTTGCATCACCCTACCTCTTCCTGGCATCATCCTTCCTCTACCTGCCACTTCTCCCTTGCATCACTCTGCCTCTCCCTGGTGTCACCCTGCCTCTCCCTGTCACCTCTCCCTTGCATCACCCTGCCTCTTCCTGTCACCTCTCCCTGGCGTCACCCTGCCTCTCCCTGCCACCTCTCCCTGGCATCACCCTGCCTCTCTGCCACCTCTCCCTGGTGTCACCCTGCCTCTCCCTGCCACCTCTCCCTGGCGTCACCCTGCCTCACTCCTTGTTTCCCACTGCCAACCCATGGCATCTCACACTGCCAGTAACTGTCACTCAAGCCTCATCCTCTGCCTGTCATCCACTTTCTCTCCCTAGCATTACCATCTCCCTATCACACTGACGATCTTTCATTCTTTCACCTTATTTCCTGTCACCCTCTGCCTCTCCCAGGCATCACCCCCTGCCTCGCCCTATCATGCTCTGACAGTCACCATCTGTTTCTCCTTTTTACCCACTCCTCATCACCCACTACTGCTCTCCATCACCTTCTGCTGTGCGGCATATTATGAACTAGGGTAGGAATGGGGCGGAGGAGGGGGGCCCATAGCATATTTTTGCACCTGGGCCCACCACTCACAAGTTCCGTCACTGCCTCTGCAGGTTATTGTGTCAAGTGGGATTCCCAGCATGGTCCTAACTGTGTGGAGTTTGTATATGTAACCCAGAGGTATGATGGGTGCCAAGTCCAATTTCATGGAATATATATATATTGTATAATTCACCTAAATGTTTAATGGGACAGCCCTTTGATAGTGTATTCACAGGGAATGCTTTACGTATGCATTAAACGTTGCATTTATTAGTCCTTTAGTAGAAAATAATATAGATAGAAGTAAGTGTGACCAATTGATTGTTTATATTCATTAATACTGATATATATATATATATATATAATGTTATGGTGGAAGATGGTGCTGAGGGGAGATGTGGACTCATAGACAGACTATGTATATATATGTGTGCTCGTGAGGATAGCGGGAGGAGAGGTGAAGATGAAGGCTGAGTGACCACGAGCAAGGAGAAGCACGGGGACAAGAAAAACCGGCGGTTGGTGGCACAGAAAGATTTGACGGAGGAGAGCGAGACGAGCCGGAGAGAAGAGCGGACGGGAGAGTGGAGCTCTGCGACTGACCAGACTAAGGAACAACTACTCCGGTAAAACAGACTCACGTCCCCTGGGGTGTTGTGGATGGTCAAGGAGCACTGAGACAGACTGGGCTCTGGACGCAGAGGGGAGGTGCTGTGAAACAGCACGGAGACACCAGCTAGTAAGCGACACCCTGGGCCCGCCTCTGGGACAGAGTAATTGGATCAGCTATTGAGTAAAGCCGCCCAGCAGGAGGGGACTTCAGTAAATATCCTCCTTGTCAGTAAGTGCTGATAATGCCGGTACATTGGTGAAGCTGTGACAACCGGGATCAGGGGACATTTAGCAGGCTCACTATCACCTCTCACATAGATAGTGTATCAGATTGAAATAGGAGCCATACCTTAGCAAGTATGATAACTGCGCCTGGAATTGCCTGTTACTGTTTGCAAGTACGTAACTAATTCTACTTTGTGGTATGCGTATTACTGATACACAGATACCTTCCTCCGACCAATATCTGGAGAAAGCTTTGTAATAGTCCGCTCCGGATAAGCCTAATGAATTCCAGTATATATATATATATATATATATATATATATATATATATATATATATATAAAATTCAAGTGGTAGCAGGCAGATCTACTCAGTGAAGCAGAGAGAGAGAGTATTATTTGCGGAAGTATTGCAGCTTTGAAATTTCATTCAAGATACCACATTACATTTCTATTGACTCTTATTAGAATATACTGTCGCAGTGAGTATAACAGTAACATATATATTCATCTTTGCAACCACTCTGCATACTGGATTATCATCGGATGATATATTAAGTAAATGCACTTTTCCAGTTAAGATACAGTTTGGAAAAGGGGTTCAGTGATGTGATACCGATGTCACATGCCCCAATCATCGTGAGGAGACTGTTAAATATTAAGATAAGTAGTGCACTACTTAAATAGATAGAAGTGATATTCACACCAAGGAATCAACACTCATCAATAGAACCAGGGAAGCTTCATATTTTCCCCACCGAGAGATACTACCTGAGCTTCATCTATGGATTTGGCCACATAGACAACCTGCCGTTGAAGATATACCAATATACTGTATACTAAATTGAATAATCATTCAATAAGAGTAGTACTTAAGATAACTCTTGTTGCATAAACTTACTAACTAGTATAATACCCGGGTATTTAATATCAACTAACTTTGAACCTATAATATTTTGGTACCAAGGTAACATTTTTGTATTTGCATGCATTAAACCTTGTATAGAAGGGGTATACTATAGTATGGTAGTTTGTAATGTCGTGGATAATCTATTCCATGTAATGTGTAAATTCCATGATTCTTAAATAAATGTATGATGTATAATACTTACCTGAAAAGTTGAACTGAGGTTGATATACTCCTGAGAACAAAAGACAGAGAATTATTAAGTAAGTAACATATCGCTAATATATTTATAGCCAAACTGATTGGGTTTTCCCGAGCTGACCTATTGCTATCAAGCATTAAAAAAAAAAAAAAACAAAGCCCGGGTGGAGGCACTACCAAGTGATATCAGGTAACTACTGTGTGATCTAAATTAACTGGATTCAACCTGACAAAGGGTTACATATATTCTCCCCGTACTTGCGTGGGTTTCCTCCGGGTACTCCGGTTTCCTCCCACACTCCAAAAATAAACTGGTAGGTTAATTGGCTTCCAACAAAATTAACCCTAGTGTGAATGTGCGCGTGTGCATGTACATGTGGTAGGGAATATAGATTGTAAGCTCTAATGAGGCAGGGACTGATGTGAATGGGCAAATATTCTCTGTAAAGTGCTGCAGAATATGTGTGTGTTATATAAGTAACTGGTAATAATATATGTAGTATGCATAAAATAAATCTGTACTATTAACATAGGGGGTAATTCAGAGTTGATCGCAGCAGCAAGTTTGTTAGCAATTGGGCAAAACCATGTGCACTGCAGGGGGGGGGGGCAGATATAACATTTGCAGAGAGAGTCAGATTTGGGTGGTTTATTTTGTTTCTGTGCAGGGTAAATATTGGCTGCTTTATTTTTACACTGCAGTTAAGATTTCAGTTTGAACACACTCCACCCAAATCTATCTCTCTCTGCACATGTTAAATCTGCCTCCCCTGCAGTGCACATTGGCCCTCATTCCGAGTTGATCGGTCGCAAGGCGATTTTAGCAGAGTTACACACGCTAAGCCGCCGCCTACTGGGAGTGAATCTTAGCTTCTTAAAATTGCGAACGATTATTCGCAATATTGCGATAACAAACTACTTAGCAGTTTCAGAGTAGCTCCACACTTACTCGGCATCTGCGATCAGTTCAGTGCTTGTCGTTCCTGGTTTGATGTCACAAACACACCCAGCGTTCGCCCAGACACTCCCCCGTTTCTCCAGCCACTCCTGCGTTTTTTCTGGAAACTGTAGCGTTTTCATCCACACACCCCTAAAACGCCGTGTTTCCGCCCAGTAACACCCATTTCCTGTCAATCACACTACGATCGCCGGTGCGAAGAAAAAGCCGTGAGTAAAAATACTATCTTCATTGTAAAATTACTTGGCGCAGTCGCAGTGCGAATATTGCGCATGCGTACTAAGCGGATTTTCACTGCGATGCGATGAAAAATACAGAGTGAACGACTCGGAATGAGGGCCATGGTGCTAACAAAATTCCTGCTGCGATTAACTCAGAATTACCCCCATAAGGGTGTATGTATGGGCAAACTTACCATGTCAAAACTGACTGCAAATATAATAGCCTGTAAGAGAAAATAAATTCAAAATATTAGTACAGGGATAGTCTATGAAATAAACTATGACTAACAATTCCATGTAACCATCTCAAATGGAAGAGTTAACAGCGGCTTATGGGGGTCATTCCGAGTTGATCGCTCGCTATGGATTTTCGCAGCACAGCGATTAAGGAAAATGGGGCTAAACTGCGCATGTGTATGCACTGCAATGCGCACGCGCGTCGTACGGGTGCAATGGCCGACGTGCTTTTGCACAGGATCTAGGGACGCTTTCAGTCGCTGTGCCAGACGCAAGGTGATTGACAGGAAGTGGGTGTTTCTGAGTGTCAACTGACCGTTTTCTGGGAGTTTTGGGAAAAATGCAGGCGTGGTCAGGCGTTTGCAGGGCGGGTATCTGACGTCAATACAACATCACTCGTCGCAGCAATCATTGCACAGAAAAAGTAACTACAGGGCTGGTCTTGTTTTGCACAAAATGTGTTTGCAGGCGCTCTGCTGCACAAGCGATCGCACTCCTGCAATGCTAAAATACACTCCCCCATGGGCGGCGACTATGCGTTTGCATGGCTGCTAAAACTAGCTAGCGAGCGAACGACTCAGAATGACACCCTATGTACTAAGGAAAATATAAAGAAATTGATGATTACCTACCCAGCATAAAGAAGAAATATTGGACACTGATCAGACCTGATTCTACTGCAAATAAAACCTGCCACCATGTGAAAGATGGTAAAAGAACAACCAGAATAAAAAACAATGGAACATGAGGAAATCAATTTGTAAGAAACATTTTGAGCATTATTAAAACCATGTGTGTTGATAGTCCCCAGTTTGTATATACATTGTGCTCCCAAATGTAAGAGCAGATTGGAACAATCACTTTCTGTGCTTGGAACACGGACATGAGGCCTCATTCAGACTTGATCATAGATGTGCTAAATTTAGCACATCTACTATCAGCTTCTCTGACATGCGGGGGGGACGACACCCAGCACAGGGCTAGTCCGCCCCGCATGTCAGGCCCTACCATGCCGCACAGGTACAGAATCATCGCACAGCGGCGATACTTTTGTACTTTAGGAGTAGGTCCCTGCCAGCGCAGCTCCTGTGCGCTGGCAGGAGTTACTTGCCGCTGTGAGGGTTGCAGCGACAGCGTGTGATGTCACGCAGCCAATGCGGCCCACCCCCCGCACGGTCTGGGCACACCTGTGTTGCCCGGACTGTGACCTTAAACCAGCGGCCAAATGCCGCTGGCCCGCCCCCTCCCGCCCAGCGACCGCCGCTGCCTGTCAATCAGGCAGAGGCTATCGCAGGGCTGAGACAGCCGTCGGCTGTCTGGCATGTGTCGGCACACTGCGGCGCCGGTGCATGCGCAGTTCAGACCCGATCGCCTGCTGTGCAAAAACGCACAGCATCGATCGGGTCTGACTGACCCCCGTGATCAATAATCATGTGCTTGATGGAGCTGACATTGTATTTATGTCTGGCACAATAGGCAGCCACTGATTGGTCACTTAATCCCACTGTGATGAGATACTTAAACATGACAAGTTATAGACAGAGGTGTAGCTAGGTGCCATGGTCCCCAGAGCAAGGGTATGTTTTGGTGCCCACTTCCCTGTACTGAATTGGGGGCCTGGCCAACATGTGGTGCATGTTACATTTGAAAAGAAAAAATTGGTAACAGGGCTGGTTCTAGATCTTGTGGAGCTCAAGGTGAAAATTTCCTTTGGGTGCCCCCCATGTTTAAAATAAGGACAGTGCGAGCCAAAGGTACGCAACTAAAATATAGGGGCGTGGCTTCTTGGGAAGGGGCGTGGGCCCATAATAGTACCAATTCACATTACACCACACAGTGGTGTCCATTATTCACATTACACCACACCATAGTACCACTTTTACACCACATAGTAGAGCTGCTTATACACGTTACACCACAGTAGAGCCACTTATACACATTATGCCACACAGTAGAGCTGCTTATACACGTTACACCACAGTAGAGCTGCTTTTACAAGTTACGCCACACAGTAGAGTTGCTTATACACATTACGCCACACAGTAGAGCTGTTTATACACAATGCCACACAGTAGAGCTGCTTATACACATTACGACACACAGTAGTGCTGCTTATACATGTTAGGCCACACAGTAGAGCTGTTTATACACATTACACCACACAGTAGAGCTGTTTATACACGTTATGCTACACAGTAAAGCTGCTTATACACGTTACGCCACACAGTAGAGCTGCTTATACACGTTACGACACACAGTAGAGCTGTTTATACACGTTACGACACACAGTAGAGCTGTTTATACACATTACGACACACAGTAGAGCTGTTTATACACATTACACCACACAGTAGAGCTGTTTATACATGTTATGCTACACAGTAGAGCTGCTTATACACATTACACCACACAGTAGAGCTGCTTATACATGTTACGCCACACAGTAGAGCTGCTTGTACATGTTATGCCACAGTAGAGCTGCTTATACACGTTACGCTACACAGTAGAGCTGCTTATATACGTTACACCACGGTAGAGCTGCTAATACACGTTATGCCACAGCAGAGCTGCTTATACACATTATACCACAGCAGAGCTCCTTATACATAATATGCCACAGTAGAGCCCCTTATATACTGTATGTTACACCACAGTAGAGCTGCTTATACATTATGCCACAGTAGAGCTGCTTATACACATTAAAGTATGCCATGGTAGAGCACCTTATACACGTTAAACCACAGTAGAGCCACTATGGAAGTAGCTGTATTTACTATTTACTTGTTTAATTCAAATAAATAAAAAACACTATGTACAGTATGCCCTGACTGACCTGACCTCACAACCCCAAAATCCCTTAATGAAAATAATGCCCCAAATGTGACCTCCCACAGACCTGATTTCTCCCCCCAAATTCTTAATGAAAATAATACCCTAGAACTGCCATCCCAGACCAGATAATCCCACTATGCCTCAATAATGTCTCAGAATTGCCTAAGGGGCAGAGAGAGATACTCCACAGCAGCTTGAGGGGCAGAGAGAGGTGCTGCAGCATCAATGTAGACCAGTGATTCTCAAACTGTGTGCCGTGGCTCCCTGGGGAGCATCAGGACACTTGCAGGGGTGCCTTGTATTGGTGGTTCAAGACCGATTCAAATTATTTATGGTCAATGTAATAGGCAAAACCAGTACTGGTGGCTGCCAATCATAAAATATGTGGACAAACAGAAGCAAATATTGTCCCTCACCACACAATTGAACCTAAGGATGACATATAAATACAATTTACTTAATTTAATATTTCTTTCTAAATTTCTCATTAAGAAACTTTTGGCTTTCAGGGTGTCATGAAAAAAAATTCTGATACTCTAGTGTGCCGTGATTCAAAAAAGTTTGGGAACCACTGATGTAGAGAGAGGTGCTGCAGCAGCTGGGGCAGAGAGAGGTACTGCGGCAGCTGGCACATAAAGAGGTGCTGCAGCAGCAAGGGCAGAGAGAGGTGCTGCAGCATCTGAAGTAGAGACGTGCTGCAGCTTCCCGGAAAGAGAGAGATGTTGCAAAAATTGGGGCAGAGAGAGGTGTTGCAGCAGCTGGCCTAGACAGAGAGGTGCTGAAGCAGTGGGGGCAGAGAGTAGTGCTGCAGGACAGAAGAAACACACAGGACAGCAACAAACAAACTGTCAGGTTCGGTCTGGTTTGTGTCCCCGGAGGGGGCGCTAGTGGGTCAGTGGAGGTAGGATGGAAGAAGTGAGGATACTGGATTGGATTCCTGCGCATGTGCGCAATGTTGTTTATTAAGCAGAAAGATAAAACAATATGGCAGCAGGAATACTTGGAGAAATAAACAATAATAAATGCAATGGGTATGATGCAGCGTGGAAGCTGAGAGTCTACGGCAAAACAGTGAGAGTCTATGGCAATACAGTGAGAGTCTATGGCAATATGCTGGTATGGGAACCAGAGATGATAAACACGTGGAGCCAGCAGAGGTGATGATAATGGTAGCAAACCTGGTAGCAGATGAAGAAGACTTGATGCAGGGTTCACAGTGCTATTGGAAAGCACAGGCAGCTTGCAAGCTGATTCACAGGTGAGGTGATGAGCTGCACCTGGAGATGGAGTCTCTACAGCTGAGGCTGAAGCACACTGTGTTGGAGATTGGTGTGAAGCCTGTGAATGAATGCAGGAATTGCTGATGCTTGTAGTTCCACGGAGCTGTAGTAGGATAACCAGGAACACGGAGTAACAAGCAGGTAACCAGGAACACGGGGATCTGGAGACTGGAACACAGGAACTTACACACTGAATGCAGCAGGAGAGCTGGAGTGGTTGCTGGAACTTGTAGTTCCACAGGAACACAGGAACTTGCACACTGAATGTCGCAGGAGAGCTGGAGGGGTTGCTGGAACTTGTAGTTCCACGGGAACACAGGAACAGCTGGGAACTGGAACGGAACTGGAACAGCTGGGACCTGTTGTTCCACAGGTCCACTACACAAGGATATCTCTGTAGACAGAGGATTGCAAACAGGAGCCACCTGTTCACGGGATGTGACGTGTTGTCCAAGGCGATGTGAGAGAGCCACAAACTGGAAGTTATACCTCCTGCACAGCAGTGATTAGACACAAACTGCAGGCAGAGATACTAGCTGGATTAGGTGTCCAGATCAGCTGTGAGTTAGCTGAAGCATTCCAGGCTGCAGAGGACTGAAAACTAGAACTGGAACAGAACTGAACTGGTTAGGTGGAGCACGGAGAGCTGTGGGCTGCAGGAGACTGAAGACTGTAACAGAACTGGAACTGCTGGGACCTGTAGTTCCACAGGTCCAATTCACAGGAGATACTCTGAGGACAGAGGACTGAAGCCAGGAGAGCCCTGTTCACTGGAAGTGATGCAATGGAGACTGCGGATTCCTGACAGTACCCCCCCCTTTTATGGGTGGGCACCGAACACCCACGCAGGAACTTGGAGGATCCTTGAAAAAGAACTTAGGAATACACAAAAGAAGAGGTCCTCAAAAGTCTTCCCAACTTTCATCTTCAGAAGACAGATTTTCCCCGTCAGAACAAGTAGACCATTCATGGTCATTTGAGACAGATTTTACTTCCTGGGAGAAGGCATAACTCGGAAGGATAGAACCCCCCATATTGTAACTTGAGTCGTCATCAACAAACTCACTTTCAGAGTCAGAATCCAGGTCTAGTGTGGTCATGGGAGCCTTTAGTTTAGGAACAATATCTGAGACAACCTGTGGACCAGTGAATTTTAAGCTATATGAGACACCAGGACTAGGGGTAACGGCAGCATAGCCAACACTTAAGTCAACAGATGGTAGACTTTGAACTGGTTTTTGAGCTCTCCAATTCTTGTAATTCTTGAAATCTCTGATACATTGATTCAACAGAACCTGATCGTGTTTGGAAAGAGTTGAGTCGAAAAACTGAGAACTGGAAGACTGATCAGAAGACTGAGCAGATGTTGAATCCGGGGAGTCAATACTTTCAGAAGTGTTGCTGTAGGATGGAGACACGGGAGTATATGCAACTTTCAAATCTGAAGTCTGAGAACCTTGTCTTGACTTTACAGCTTGGAAATCTTTAATAGCTTGGTCTAATGTATCCTGATCTTGCACAGACAGAGATGTTGGAGAGGATTTAGCAGTAGACAAACTGTTGGCAAATTGGCCAGAATGCCCAGATGACTCTGAATGCATAAACTTTGGAGCAAACTCCTGTTTTACGGCTTCGCAGAAAGCGGGAAGATCACTCAGTAGCGGATCTTTAGATTCAATGAGAGGATTCGCCCAGTCCAGTGCTCTACCTTTGAAGAACAGGAGGAAGTATCTGATTGCATTGGCTGGAGAAATAGTCACTGAAGATTCCGACTCAGTAAAAGCGAGGTATTGGCTCGCCACTGCACGAAACTGAGCATAGTCACCATCAAAGTAGACTGGAGCTTTTGTATCTGGTGGACACTTGGAAGGCTGAATGTCAGTTGAAGTCTCGGAAGACAATGTAGGACACTTGAGAGTTGAGGACTGGAATAAGCATTCAGAAGCAGGAGTAGAATCAACTTGAAATGCTCGAGGGTGGAGAGAGGACGTCATCTCCTGGATTGACTGACGGGAATTCTCTGCTGAGGTTGACAGAACGCTAGAAGCTTCATCTCGGGGTGAGATGCTTAGAGCCTCCATCTGGGTTGAGGCAACTGCAACATCTGCAAGAACTGTAGACTCTGGACATAGCGACAGGAGTTGCTTACTTGAAACACTGGAGAGAACCACACCGGGTTCAGAGGAACTGGAATCGGCAGGAACCGACGACAACTTTGGACAAACGGATGGAACAGGGATTTGTCCAGGACATCTTGAATTGACTTGAACTGTAAGAGGCTGATCTGGACAGACGGATGGGACCGGATTGGGTCCAGATAAGCTTGAACTGGCTGGAACCGCAGGAGTCTTCGGACTGACGGATAGAACCGGATTTGATACAAAGAGACTGGAATCGGCTGGAACCGAAGGAGTCCTCGGACTGACGGATAGGACCGGATTTGATCCGAGGATGCTGGAATCGGCTGGAACCGAAGGAGGTAGCTCAGCATTGGAAACAGAGCTACTCGGGCTGGCTGGAACCAGAGGAGGCTGATCCGGACAGACGGATGGGACCGGATTGGGTCCGGAAGAGCTTGAATCGGCAGGAACCGGTGGAGTCCTCGGACTGACGGATAGGACCGGATTTGATCCGAGGATTCTGGAGTCGGCTGGAACCGAAGGAGGTAGCCCATCATTGGAGCCACTCAGGCTGGCTGGAACCAGTGGAGACTTTGGACCGACGGCTGGAACCGGGCTAGGTCCATTGACACTTGACTCTGTATAGACAGAATCCGGATGTTCTGATGATCCCTTTTGGAGTGGTACTGAGCTGGTAGCACTCTCTGAAGTTGGCAAACAAAAGTTCATGTCTGTATCTGTGGCTTTAAGAATTCCTCCTGGGATCTTGGCCCTGGATTCCTCACTTGAGGATGAAACTCCAAAGACCCCTCCTGGGGTTAATAGATCAGACACACTTCTTTGAGTTGCATGCCCGGATGCCACTTCTGGAACCTGAACATCAGATACCCCTACTGGGGTCACAACATCAGATGCCCCACCTGGGGCTGTAGACACAGACGCCCCTTCTCGGGCTGTAGGCACGGATGCCCCTTCTCGGGCTGTAGGCACGGATGCCCCTTCTCGGGCTGTAGGCACGGACGCCCCTTCTCGGGCTGTAGGCACAGACGCCCCTTCTCGGGCTGTAGGCACAGACGCCCCTTCTCGGGCTGTAGGCACGGACGCCCCTTCTCGGGCTGTAGGCACTGACGCCCCTTCTCGGGCTGTAGGCACGGATGCCCCTTCTCGGGCTGTAGGCGCAGATGCCCCTTCTCGGGCTGTAGGCGCAGATGCCCCTTCTTGGGCTGTAGGCGCAGATGCCCCTTCTCGGGCTGTAGGCGCAGATGCCCCTTCTCGGGCTGTAGGCACAGATGCCCCTTCTCGGGCTGTAGACACAGATGCCCCTTCTCGGGCTATAGACACAGAAACTACTTTAGTTATGGGTAACATGGATAGTCTCTGTTGATTTCTGAACTTGGGATTGGGTCTATTTGTCACAGGACCCCAATCGTATACTTTTTGGACACTCCTGTCCGGGGTAAAGGAACTTGAAACTGTAGAGGATACGTTGGAAGGTTTGCAGGTGAAAACACTGTGATGCTGGGACCTGTCACCAACTTTTGAGTTGCGGAAGGAACAGTCCTTAATAAGATGACTAGAACTCCCACAGTAAAAGCAGAGGTGAAGCTGCTTGCGATGCCGGCGTTCAGCTTCCGTTAGTTTGGAGCGCGGGTAGCTCTGGAATCTGCCCTCTCTCTGCATAGGAGAAGAGACTTTAGCTTGAAGAAAAGTTGACACGGCGGTCGCACTAGTCTCAATACTTTGAGCAGTACTCTTCACTGCATTTAAAGCACCACCCAGGATTTCTGGCATCATTGGAATGATTTTTGTTAGGAGACTTTGAAGTTGTTCCAATAGATGATAAAGAGTGCTTATTGGTTCAGAGTTCACAGCAGACAACAAAGGAGTCTTGAAGCTTTCAAAGGAGGAAGTCGCTCTCTCAGGAGAGTTAGCTGTGAAGGGACAGCCATAGGACTGACTTGAGCAAGATCCATCCACAGGAACGGATTGTGCTGGGAAAGTTGAAATGACTGGAGCAGGAGTGACTTGAACAGGAACTGGAGAAACAACAGAACTTGGAAGGGATTGCTGCAAGGTATCCAAACGGATAGACATTCCCTGTAGAAACTGGAACATCTGCTGCTGCGCAGCCTCTTGACCATCCAAACGGGAGACCAGATTTTGTAAGGCCCCTGACCCCACATTCTGACCACCATCCGAGTCCATGGGCCTTGGACAAAACTGTCAGGTTCGGTCTGGTTTGTGTCCCCGGAGGGGGCGCTAGTGGGTCAGTGGAGGTAGGATGGAAGAAGTGAGGATACTGGATTGGATTCCTGCGCATGTGCGCAATGTTGTTTATTAAGCAGAAAGATAAAACAATATGGCAGCAGGAATACTTGGAGAAATAAACAATAATAAATGCAATGGGTATGATGCAGCGTGGAAGCTGAGAGTCTATGGCAAAACAGTGAGAGTCTATGGCAATACAGTGAGAGTCTATGGCAATATGCTGGTATGGGAACCAGAGATGATAAACACGTGGAGCCAGCAGAGGTGATGATAATGGTAGCAAACCTGGTAGCAGATGAAGAAGACTTGATGCAGGGTTCACAGTGCTATTGGAAAGCACAGGCAGCTTGCAAGCTGATTCACAGGTGAGGTGATGAGCTGCATCTGGAGATGGAGTCTCTACAGCTGAGGCTGAAGCACACTGTGTTGGAGATTGGTGTGAAGCCTGTGAATGAATGCAGGAATTGCTGATGCTT
Source organism: Pseudophryne corroboree (assembly GCF_028390025.1). NCBI lineage: Eukaryota > Metazoa > Chordata > Amphibia > Anura > Myobatrachidae > Pseudophryne > Pseudophryne corroboree. The sequence continues at coordinate 1,172,137,696 of NC_086444.1, forward strand.
GTAGTTCCACGGAGCTGTAGTAGGATAACCAGGAACACGGAGTAACAAGCAGGTAACCAGGAACACGGGGATCTGGAGACTGGAACACAGGAACTTACACACTGAATGCAGCAGGAGAGCTGGAGTGGTTGCTGGAACTTGTAGTTCCACAGGAACACAGGAACTTGCACACTGAATGTCGCAGGAGAGCTGGAGGGGTTGCTGGAACTTGTAGTTCCACGGGAACACAGGAACAGCTGGGAACTGGAATGGAACTGGAACAGCTGGGACCTGTTGTTCCACAGGTCCACTACACAAGGATATCTCTGTAGACAGAGGATTGCAAACAGGAGCCACCTGTTCACGGGATGTGACGTGTTGTCCAAGGCGATGTGAGAGAGCCACAAACTGGAAGTTATACCTCCTGCACAGCAGTGATTAGACACAAACTGCAGGCAGAGATACTAGCTGGATTAGGTGTCCAGATCAGCTGTGAGTTAGCTGAAGTATTCCAGGCTGCAGAGGACTGAAAGCTAGAACTGGAACAGAACTGAACTGGTTAGGTGGAGCACGGAGAGCTGTGGGCTGCAGGAGACTGAAGACTGTAACAGAACTGGAACTGCTGGGACCTGTAGTTCCACAGGTCCAATTCACAGGGGATACTCTGAGGACAGAGGACTGAAGCCAGGAGAGCCCTGTTCACTGGAAGTGATGCAATGGAGACTGCGGATTCCTGACACACACAATGAGACATATAAAGAGGACGGGCAGAGCTCCAGCATGTGCTGGCTGTCAGAATCTCCTGCTGTCACCTCTGGTCTGCCCTGTTCCCTACCTAGTCTCAGAGTCCGAGTCAGTTTGCACCTCCTCTGCTCATTCTCCTCCTGCTCTGCGGCTGCTTGTACAGCGGTCCATGGAACAGGGGTGTGTGTGGGGGGAGGGGAGAGCAGCTCCCCTCCCTCTAACTTTTCCAGTGCCTGGAGCTCAAGCTCTACCAGATCCATCCTCTTTACACCCCTGGTTATACTTAATCTTGGATGGTGTTTCAATTCTGGGATATGTAAACGTGGGACCTATTAGCATGAATTGACATATACATTTATATAGATACATTTATAGGAGCCATATTTCTTTCTACTAGCAATCTTTGAAGGGAAAGTAACAGCTGATGTGTCTCTCGGGGAATGAATAAAGATAGACAGGGCCGGCTCCAGGCACATTCCAATAGAGTGGTAGAACAGGGCGCCACACTTTATGGGTGCCGCTAGTTTTGGCCGCCATATTGGAACCTGGAGCCATCCCTAGAGCAGTAGCAGTGTCCACCTCCTAGCAGAGACATGCACTGCATCACATACCACAGCCCAAACCTCCTCCCCGCTAACCGGCGCCAGCCCGTAAGCTAATCAGAGCTCACGGTCCGGCAGCTGAGGCTCCTGATTGGATGCTGGACCGCGAGCTTTGATTGACTCGCGGACCAGCGCCTAGTGGAAAGAAACACTGCCACGGCCGCCGGAGACTGAGGGACAGGAGAGGCATACACTGCACTTTCCTCCCCGCCCTCAACTTAAGAGCAAAGAGCAGCAGAAGCCTTTTGGCTCTTCAGCACAAGAGGTGCGCAGTGAGCAGCGGGAGGGGTGGATTACTGTGTAGGGACATGTGTATCTGGCACTGGGGACATATCTGGCACTGGGGACATATCTGGCACTGTGTAGGGACATGTGTATCTGGCACTGGGGACATATCTGGCACTGTGTATTGACATATCTGGCACTGGGGACATATATGGCACTGAGGGCATATCTGGCACTGTGTAGGTAGATGTGTATTTGGCACTGGGGACATATCTGGCCCTGTGTAGGGACATGTGTATCTGGCACTGGGGACATATCTGGCACTGTGTAGGGACATGTGTATCTGGCACTGGGGACATATCTGGCACTGGGGACATATCTCGCACTGAGGGCATATCTGGCACTGTGTAGGGACATGTGTATCTGGCACTGGGGACATATCTGGCACTTGGGACATATCTGGCACTGGGGGCATATCTGGCACTGAGTAGGGACATGTGTATCTGGCACTGGAGACATATCTGGCACTGGGTAGGGACATGTGTATCTGGCACTGGGGACATATCTGGCACTGGGGACATATCTCGCACTGAGGGCATATCTGGCACTGTGTAGGGACATGTGTATCTGGCACTGGGGACATATCTGGCACTTGGGACATATCTGGCACTGGGGGCATATCTGGCACTGAGTAGGGACATGTGTATCTGGCACTGGGGACATATCTGGCACTGGGGACATATCTGGTACTGGGGACATATCTGGCACTGTGTAGGTACATGTGTATCTGGCACTGGGGACATATCTGGCACTGGAGACATATCTGGCACTGTGTAGGTACATGTGTATCTGGCACTGGGGACATATCTGACCCTGGGGAAATATCTTGCACTGGGGCAGTTCTGGCACTGTATAGGTACATGTGTATCTGGCACTGGGGACATATCTGGCACTGGGGACATATCTGGCACTGGGGGCATATATGGCACTGTGTAGTGACATGTGTATCTGGCACTGGGGACATATCTGGCACTGGGGAATATCTGGCACTGGGGCATATCTGGCACTGTGGAAATATCTGGCACTGGGGGCATATCTGGCACTGTGTAGGTACATGTGTATCTGGCAGTGGGGACATATCTGTCACTGGGGACATATCTGTCACTAAGGACATATCTGGCACTGTGTAGGTACATGTGTATCTGGCACTGGGGGCATATCTGGCACTGTGTAGGTACATGTGTATCTGGCACTTGGGACATATATGGCACTGAGCACATATCTGGCACTGGGGGCATATCTGGCACTGTGTAGGGACATGTGTATCTGGCACTTGGGACATATCTGGCACTGGGGAAATATCTGGCACTGGGGACATATCTGGCACTGGTGAAATATCTGGCACTGGTGAAATATCTGGCACTGGGGGCATATCTTGCACTGTGTAGGGACATATGTATCTGGCACTGGGGACATATCTGGCACTGGGGAAATATCTGGCACTGTGTAGGGACATGTGTATCTGGCACTGGGGACATATCTGGCACTGGGGAAATATCTGGGACTGGGGAAATATCTGGCACTGTGTAGGGACATGTGTATCTGGCACTGTGGACATATCTGGTACTGGGGACATATCTGGCACTGGGGACATATCTGGCACTGTGTGAGGACATGTGTAACGGGCACTCAGGACATATCTGGCACTGAGGACATATATGGCACTGTGTGAGGACATGTTTATCTGGCACTGGGGGCATATCTGGCACTTGGTGCATATCTGGCACTGTGTAGGGACATGTGTATCTGGCACTGGGGACATATCTGGCACTGGGGAAATATCTGGCACTAGGGACATATCTGGCACTGGGGAAATATCTGGCACTGTGTAGGGACATGTGTATCTGGCATTGGGGAAATATCTGGCACTGGGGAAATATCTGGCACTGTGTAGGGACATGTGTATCTGGCACTGTGGACTGGGGAAATATCTGGCACTAGGGACATATCTGGCACTGGGGAAATATCTGGCACTGTGTAGGGACATGTGTATCTGGCACTGGGGAAATATCTGGCACTGGGGAAATATCTGGCACTGTGTAGGGACATGTGTATCTGGCACTGTGGACATAGAAACATAGAAACATAGAATTTGTCGGCAGATAAGAACCACTTGGCCCATCTAGTCTGCCCCTTTTTTTTTTTTTTTTTATATACATTTTTTTTTTATCACTAACCTTACTTGATCCTTATTTCTTTGTAAGGATACTCTTATGTCTTTCCCATGCATGTTTAAATTGCTCTACTGTCTTAGCCTCTACCACCTCTGATGGGAGGCTATCCCACTTGTCCACTACCCTTTCTGTGAAATAATTTTTCCGCAAATTTCCCCTGAACCTCCCCCCCTCCAGTCTCAGTGCATGTCCTCGTGTCATATTGCTTCTCTTCATTTGGAGAATGTTTCCCTCCTGGACTTTGTTAAAACCCTTCATATATTTGAAAGTTTCTATCATGTCCCCCCTTTCTCTTCTCTGCTCCAAACTATACATATTGAGATTTCTTAGTCATATCTGGTACTGGGGACATATCTGGCACTGGGGACATATCTGGCACTGTGTGAGGACATGTGTAACTGGCACTCAGGACATATCTGGCACTGTGTAGGTACATGTTTATCTGGCACTGGGGACATATCTGGCACTGGTGAAATATCTGGCACTGGGGGCATATCTTGCACTGTGTAGGGACATGTGTATCTGGCACTGGGGACATATCTGGCACAGGGGAAATATCTGGCACTGGGGACATATCTGGCACTGGGGAAATATCTGGCACTGTGTAGGGACATGTGTATCTGGCACTGTGGACTGGGGAAATATCTGGCACTAGGGACATATCTGGCACTGGGGAAATATCTGGCACTGTGTAGGGACATGTGTATCTGGCACTGGGGAAATATCTGGCACTGGGGAAATATCTGGCACTGTGTAGGGACATGTGTATCTGGCACTGTGGACATATCTGGTACTGGGGACATATCTGGCACTGGGGACATATCTGGCACTGGTGAAATATCTGGCACTGGTGAAATATCTGGCACTGGCGGCATATCTTGCACTGTGTAGGGACATGTGTATCTGGTACTGGGGACATATCTGGCACTGGGAACATATCTGGCACTGTGTGAGGACATGTGTAACTGGCACTGGGAACATATCTGGCACTGTATTAGGACATGTTTATCTGGCACTGGGGGCATATCTGGCACTGGGAACATATCTGGCACAGGGGGCATATCTGGCACTGTGTAGGGACAGGTGTATCTGGCACTGGGGACATATTTGTCACTGTGGGTACATGTGTACCTGGTACTGGGAACATATCTGGCACTGTGTGGGGCATATATGCATCTAGCACTGGGGGCATATCTGGCACTGTGTGGGCATATATGTATCTGGCACCGTGGGGCATATATGTATCTGGCACTGTGGGCATATCATGTGTATCTGGCAGTATACTGGTGAAATTATGTGTAAGGAATACTACTCTGGCTGTTATATGTAAGGCTGCTAATTGTGTGTGTAGAGGGGGTGTGAAAATATATTTATTTATAGTTTGATAATATAAAGTTGTGAGGCCACGCCCACTTTCCCCAGAACACGCGCGCCTTCGGCGCACGCATGGTCGGGGGCACTTTGACATTTTCTCGCTCAGGGTGCTAGTAGACCTGGAGCCAGCCCTGAGGATAGATCTGAGGTTTTGACAATCTGGAATTATTATCAGATATTGCAGCAATGAGAAATATATATACTTTTCTTACAGATGATTGATCTTCAGAATCAGAATCAGCTTTATTGGCCAGGTGTACTCACGTACACTAGGAATTCTTTGTGGTACAATGCATCGCCAAGCAGCAACATGAAGGATTCCTCTGAAAACAAATGTGATCCTGTAGGTCAATATAACAATGGCTTATGCCATCAAGAGATGACATTAGTTATCAGGAGGCAAGTTCCATAAAGCTTCACAGCTTGATACATTTTCCCATATTGTATTCCCTATAGAATTATTTGTTACAGTAACCTTCTAATACATACACCCAATAATGAATGTAGAAGTCATCAGCAAACATTATGTCAATAAATGTTCCAGTGTCTCTCTCATATCAAACACCATGATACAGTAAGTAGTGATATAAGATTGTTAATTAATCTCCATGTCTGAGACACATCTTTTACAGAAAGAGGAAGGAGGTTTTTGTACAGCTCTGTATCACTGTGTGCGAGGGGTAGTATAACCCTGCTGACAGATATACTCTGCCTCATCCTCTGCTGCCACTCCACTGATTGTTAGTGTGATGAGCGAGTTCGGTTTCTCGGAAACCGAACCCCCCCGAACTTCACCCTTTTTACACGGGTCCGAGCCATACTCGGATCACCCGTATGGCTCGGTTAACCTGAGCGCGCCCGAACTTCATCATCCCGCTGTCGGATTCTCTCGAGATTCGGATTCTATATAAGCAGGCGCGCGTCGCCGCCATTTTCACGCGTGCATTGGAAATGTTAGGGAGAGGACGTGGCTGGCATCCTCTCCGTTATTGTTGAACTTGATTGTGCTTTATTGCTTAATTGTGGGGAGGACTGGGCAGCAGCTGTATTATATAGGAGGAATACAGTGCAGTGTTTTGCTGATCAGTGACCACCAGCTTTATCCGTTCCCCGCCTGAAAAAAAAACGCTCCATATCTGTGCTCAGTGTGCTGCATATATCTGTGCTCACACTGCTTAATTGTGGGGACTGGGGAGCAGCTGTATTATATAGCAGGAGTACAGTGCAGAGTTTTGCTGACAGTAACCACCAGTATACGTTGTCTGACTGAAAAACACTCCATATCTGTGCTCAGTGTGCTGCTTTATTGTGGGGACTGGGGACCACCAGTATAATTAATATTATATAGGAGGAGTACAGTGCAGAGTTTTGCTGACCAGTGACCACCAGTATATAATATATAGCATTACGGTACAGTAGGCCACTGCTGTACCTACCTCTGTGTCGTCATTAAGTATACTATCCATCTACGTTTTCTACCTATGGTGCATTTCAGTTTTGCAGTTTGATGACACAGTGACCACCAGTATACTATATATAGCAGTACGGTACGGAAGGCCACTGCTGTACCTACCTCTGTGTCGTCATTAAGTATACTATCCATCTACATTCAATACCTGTGGTGCATTTTAGTTTTGCAGTTTGCAGACACAGTGACCACCAGTATACTATATATAGCAGTACGGTACGGAAGGCCACTGCTGTACCTACCTCTGTGTTGTCATTACGTATACTATCCATCTACATTCTATACCTGTGGTGCATTTTAGTTTTGTAGTTTGCTGACACAGTGACCACCAGTATACTATATATAGCAGTAAGGTACGGAAGGCCACCGCTGAACCTACCTCTGTGTCGTCATTAAGTATACTATCCATCTACATTCTATACCTGTGGTGCATTTTAGTTTTGCAGTGTGCTGACAGTGACCACCAGTATACTAGATATAGCAGTACGGTACGGAAGGCCACTGCTGTACCTACCTCTGTGTCGTCATTAAGTATACTATCCATCTACATTCTGTACCTGTGGTGCCAGTGGCATAACTATAAATTTTTCTCCCCCAAGCCAAAAAATTCTTCGGCGCCCCCCCCCCCACCCTTCATGCTCCATAATTGGGAGCAAGAAAGGGATAAATATGCCGTGCAGCAAAAAAGGGGGCGTGGTTTTGCTGGAATGGGCGTGGTTTCACGTAAAGGGGTGTGGCATTGCAGGAAAAGACTACCTTATACCCCAGTTTTGCAACCTGCACGCCCATACGTTGGCCACCACAGGAAAGAAAAATAATCCTGATTCATGCCCCTTACATTATTTGTCATTTATCCTCCTTATAGTAATGCCCAGTATACATTATGCCACATACTGCAATGGCCCTTAGACATTATGCCGCACACAATAATGCACGACACAATATGCACACACTGTAATGCCCCCGACACATTATGCCACACACCGTAATGCCTGTGACACATTATGCCACACACCGTAACGCCTGTGAGACATTATGACAGGAATCGCAATGCCCGTTATACATTATGCCACACACTGCAATGCCCCTGATACATTATAGCACATACAATGTCTGTGACACATTATGACACACACCGAAATGTCCGTGATGCATTATGCCACACACTGCAATGCCCGATACATTATAGCACATACAATGCCTGTGACACATTATGCCACACACTGCAATGACCTTGAGACATTATACCACAATGCCCGTTATATAGTATACCATACACCGTAATGCCTGTGACACATAGCGCAATGCCCTGCCCGTTATACCCTATGCCACACATCGCAATGCCCGTTATGTATTATGCCACACTGCAATGACCCTGACACATTATACCACATATCACAATGCCCGTGATATAGTATACCACACACCGTAATGCCTGACACATTATGACACCCACCGCAATGTCCGTGATACATTATGCCACACACTGCAATGACCCTGAGACATTATACCACATATCACAATGCCCGCAATATAGTATACCATACACCGTAATGCCTGTGACACATTATGACACACACAGCAATGTCCGTGATACATTATGCCACACACCGTAATGCCCATTACACATTAAGTCCTACAGTAAGGCTTCTAATTACTTTTCAATTACCTGCTCGTTGTCAGGGGTTTCATGCACTTGGTGTCATGCTCGTTGCCAGGGGTTTCATGCTCTTGGTTCCATGCACGGTGCCAGGGGTTTTCATGCTCAGGGTGTCATGCTCGTTGCCAAGGGTTTCATGCACTGGGTGTCATGCTCGTTGCCAGGTGTTTCATGCACTGGGTGTCATGCTCGTTGCCAGGTGTTTCATGCACTGGGTGTCATGCTCGTTGCTAGGAGGTAGTCCTTGTTGCTAGGGCTGTGCTCCCAGTGCCAGATATTCCCCCATGGTGCCAGGTACTCACATGCCCCAGTGCCAAATATAGCCTCCCCCCATGTGCCAGGTACACATATACCCCCCCCAGTGCCACATATGCCCCCAGCGCCACATATTCCCTTCCAGTGCCACATATGCCCCCAGTGCCAGATATTCACCCCAGTGCCAGATATCCCCCCAGTGCCATATATGCCCCAGTGCCATATATGCCCCCAGTGCCAGATATTCCCCCCCATGCCAGATATTCCCCCCAGAGCCATATATGCCCCCAGTGCCATATATGCCCCCAGTGCCAGATATTCCCCCCCAGTGCCATATATGCCCCCAGTGCCAGATATTCCCCCCCAGTGCCATATATGCCCCAGTGCCATATATGCCCCAAGCGCCATATATTCCCCCCCAGTGCCAGATATGCCCCCAGTGCCAGATATGCCCCCAGTGCTGGATACTCCCCCCCAGTGCCACATATGCCCCCAGTGCCAGATATTACCCCCCAGTACCAGATATGCCCCCAGTGCCACATATGCCCCCCCAGTGCCATATATGCCCCCAGTGCCATATATGCCCCCAGTGCCAGATATTCCCTACCATGCCAGATATTTCCCCCAGTGCCATATATGCCCCCAGTGCCAGATATTCCCCCCCAGTGCCATATATGCCCCCAGTGCCAGATATTCCCCCCCAGTGCCATATATGCCCCCAGTTCCAGATATTCCCCCCCAGTGCCATATATGCCCCAGTGCCAGATATTCCCCCCCAAGTGCCATATATGCCCCACTGCCAGATATTCCCCCCAGTGCCATATATGTCCCCAGTGCCAGATATTTCCCCCCCCCCGCTCCTCCGCTCCCCCGCCTTTTGGAGGGACACGGAGGGCACAGCCTCTCCTGTGTCCCTCCTGCTGCATCATCTCCGGCGGCCACGGGTCTAATAGGGGGAAGTGCCGTCCATGAGCCAATTAGAGCTCACGTACGGCACTTCCCCCTATTAGACCCGCGGCCGCCGGAGATGATGCAGCAGGAGGGACACAGGAGAGGCTGTGCCCTCCGTGTCCCTCCAACAAGCGGCAGAGGGAAGGAGAAAGCAGACTGACATGCGGACGCTCGTCCGCATGTCAGTCTGCTGTAAATCAGTGGCGCCCCCGCAGCCCTCGCCCCCAAGCCACCGCGAGGACTGCGGGGGCAGTAGTTACGCCACTGTGTGGTGCATTTCAATTTTGCAGTCTGCTGACACAGTGACCACCAGTATACTATATATAGCAGTACGGTACGGAAGGCCACTGCTGTACCTACCTCTGTGTCGTCATTAAGTATACTATCCATCTACATTCTATACCTGTGGTGCATTTTAGTTTTGCAGTTTGCTGACACAGTGACCACCAGTATACTATATATAGCAGTACGGTATGGAAGGCCACTGCTGTACCTACCTCTGTGTCGTCATTAAGTATACTATCCATCTACATTCTATACCTGTGGTGCATTTTAGTTTTGCGCAGTATATATAGTAGTAGGCCATTGCTATTGATATATTACTGGCATATAATTCCACACATTAAAAAATGGAGAACAAAAATGTGGAGGCTAAAATAGGGAAAGATCAAGATCCACTTCCACCTCGTGCTGAAGCTGCTGCCACTAGTCATGGCCGAGACGATGAAATGCCATCAACGTTGTCTGCCAAGGCCGATGCCCAATGTCATAGTATAGAGCATGTAAAATCCAAAAAACAAAAGTTCAGTAAAATGACCCAAAAATCAAAACTGAAAGCGTCTGATGAGAAGCGTAAACTTGCCAATATGCCATTTATGACACGGAGTGGCAAGGAACGGCTGAGGCCCTGGCCTATGTTCATGGCTAGTGGTTCAGATTCACATGAGGATGCAAGCACTCAGCCTCTCGCTAGAAAAATGAAAAGACTTAAGCTGTCAAAAGCACAGCAAAGAACTGTGCGTTCTTCTAAATCACAAATCCCCAAGGAGAGTCCAGTTGTGTCGGGTGCGATGCCTGACCTTCCCAACACTGGACGGGAAGAGATTGCGCCTTCCACCATTTGCAGCCCCCCTGCAAGTGCTGGAAGAAGCACCTGCAGTACAGTTCCTGATAGTCAAATTGAAGATGTCACTGTTGAAGTACACCAGGATAAGGATATGGGTGTTGCTGGCGCTGCGGAGGAAATTGACAAGGAGGATTCTGATGGTGAGGTAGTTTGTTTAAGTCAGGCACCCGGGGAGACACCTGATTTCCGTGGGACAAATATGGCCATTGACATGCCTGGTCAAAATACAAAAAAAATCACCTCTTCGGTGTGGAATTATTTCAAAACAAATGCGGACAACAGGTGTCAAACCGTGTGTTGCCTTTGTCAAGCTGTTATAAGTATGGGTAAGGACGTTAACCACCTCGGAACATCCTCCCTTATACGTCACCTGCAGCGCATGCATCATAAGTCAGTGACAAGTTCAAAAACTTTGGATGACAGCGGAAGCAGTCCACTGACCACTAAATCCCTTCCTCTTGTAACCAAGCTCCTGCAAACCACACCACCAACTCCCTCAGTGTCAATTTCCTCCTTACCCAGGAAAGCCAATACTCCTGCAGGCCATGTCACTGGCAAGTCTGACGAGTCCTCTCCTGCCTGGGATTCCTCCGATGCATCCTTGAGTGTAATGCCTACTGCTGCTGGCGCTGCTGTTGTTGCTGCTGGGAGTCGATCGTCATCCCAGAGGGGAAGTCGGAAGACCACTTGTACTACTTCCAGTAAGCAATTGACTGTCCAACAGTCCTTTGCAAGGAAGATGAAATATCACAGCAGTCATCCTGCTGCAAAGCAGATAACTCAGGCCTTGGCAGCCTGGGCGGTGAGAAACGTGGTTCCGGTATCCACCATTAATTCAGACGCAACAAGAGACTTGATTGAGGTACTGTGTCCCCGGTACCAAATACCATCTAGGTTCCATTTCTCTAGGCAGGCGATACCGAAAATGTGCACAGACCTCAGAAAAAGACTCACCAGTGTCCTAAAAAATGCAGTTGTACCCAATGTCCACTTAACCACGGACATATGGACAAGTGGAGCAGGGCAGACTCAGGAATATATGACTGTGACAGCCCACTGGGTAGATGTATTGCCTCCCGCAGCAAGAACAGCAGCGGCGGCAGCAGTAGCAGCATCTCGCAATCGCCAACTCGTTCCTAGGCAGGCTACGCTTTGTATCACCACTTTCCAGAAGAGGCACACAGCTGACAACCTCTTACAGAAACTGAGGAAGATCATCGCAGAATGGCTTGCCCCAATTGGACTCTCTTTGTGACATCGGACAATGCCAGCAATATTGTGCGTGCATTACATCTGGGCAAATTCCAGCACATACCATGTTTTGCACATACATTGAATTTGGTGGAGCAGAATTATTTAAAAAACGACAGGGGCGTGCAAGAGATGCTGTCGGTGGCCCGAAGAATTGCGGGCCACTTTAGGCATTCAGCCACCGCGTACAGAAGACTGGAGCACCACCAAACAATCCTGAACCTGCCCTGCCATCATCTGAAGCAAGAGGTGGTAGTGAGGTGGAATTCAACCCTCTATATGCTTCAGAGGATGGAGGAGCAGCAAAAGGCCATTCAAGCCTATACATCTTCCCACGATATAGGCAAAGGAGGAGGAATGCACCTGAATCAAGCGCAGTAGAGAATGATTTCAACGTTGTGCAAGGTTCTGCAACCCTTTGAACTTGCCACACAGGAAGTCAGTTCAGACACTGCCAGCCTGAGTCAGGTCATTCCACTCATCAGGCTTTTGCCGAAGAAGCTGGAGACATTGAAGGAGGAGCTAAAACAGAGCGATTCCGCTAGGCATGTGGGACTTGTGGATGGAGCCCTTAATTCGCTTAACCAGTGGTCAATCTGTTGAAATCAGAGCACTACATTTTGGTCACCGTGCTCAATCCTAGATTTAAAACCTACGTTGTATCTCTCTTTCCGGCAGACACAAGTCTGCAGAGGTTCAAAGACCTGCTGGTGAGAAAATTGTCAAGTCAAGCAGAACGTGACCTGTCAACATCTCCTCCTTCACATTCTCCCGCTACTGGGGGTGCGAGGAAAAAGCTATGAATTCCGAGCCCACCCGCTGGCGGTGATGCAGGGCAGTCTGGAGCGACTGCTAACATCTGGTCTGGACTGAAGGATCTGCCAACGATTACTGACATGTCGTCTACTGTCACTTCATATGATTCTCTTACCATTGAATGAATGGTGGAGGATTATATGAGTGACCACATCCAAGTAGGCACGTCAGACAGTCCGTACGTATACTGGCAGGAAAAAGAGGCAATTTGGAGGCCCTTGCACAAACTGGATTTATTCTACCTAAGTTGCCCTCCCTCCAGTGTGTACTTCGAAAGAGTGTTTAGTGCAGCCGCTCACCTTTTCAGCAATCGGCATACGAGGTTACTTCCAGAAAATGTGGATAAGATGATGTTCATCAAAATGAGTTATAATCAATTCCTCCGTGGAGACATTCACCAGCAGCAATTGCCTCCACAAAGTACACAGGGACCTCGGATGATGGATTCCAGTGGGGACGAATTAATAATCTGTGAGGAGGGGGATGTACACAGTGAAAGGGGTGAGGAATCGGAGGATGATGATGAGGTGGACACATTGCCACTGTAGAGCCAGTTTGTGCAAGGAGAGATTGATTGCTTCTTTTTTTGGTAGGGGCCCAAACCAACCAGTCATTTCAGTCACAGTCGTGTGGCAGACCCTGTCGCTGAAATGATGGGTTTGTTAAAGTGTGCATGTCCTGTTTATACAACATAAGGGTGGGTGGGAGGGCCCAAGGACAATTCCATCTTGCACCTTTTTTTTGAATTTTTCTTTGCATCATGTGCTGTTTGGGGACTATTTTTTTGAAGTGCCATCCTGTCTGACACTGCAGTGCCACTCCTAGATGGGCCAGGTGTTTGTGTCGGCCACTTGTGTTGCTTAGCTTAGTCACACAGCGACCTTGGTGCGCCTCTTTATTTCTTTGCATCATGTGCTGTTTGGGGACTATTTTTTTGAATTGCCATCCTGCCTGACACTGCAGTGCCACTCCTAGATGGGCCAGGTGTTTGTGTCGGCCACTTGTGTCGCTTAGCTTAGTCACACAGTGACCTTGGTGCGCCACTTTGTTTCTTTGCATCATGTGCTGTTTGGGGACAATTTTTTTGATGTGCCATCCTGTCTGACACTGCAGTGCCACTCCTAGATGGGCCAGGTGTTTGTGTCGGCCACTTGGGTCGCTTAGCTTAGCCATCCAGCAACCTTGGTGCACCTCTTTTTTTCTTTGCATCATGTGCTGTTTGGGGACTATTTTTTTGAAGTGCCATCCTGTCTTACACTGCAGTGCCACTCCTAGATGGGCCAGGTGTTTGTGTAGGCCACTTGTGTCGCTTAGCTTAGCTATCCAGCGACTTCGGTGCAAATTTTAGTACTAAAAATAATATTGTGAGGTGTTCAGAATAGACTGGAAATAGGTGGAAATTATGGTTATTGAGGTTAATAATACTATGGGATCAAAATGACCCCCAAATTCTATGATTTAAGCTGTTTTTTTAGGGTTTTTAGAAAAAAAACACCGGAATCCAAAACACACCCGAATCCGACAAAAAAATTTCGGTGAGGTTTTGCCAAAACGCGTCCGAATCCAAAACACGGCCGCGGAACCGAATCCAAAACCAAAACACAAAACACCGAAAAATGTCCAATGCATATCACTAATGGTTAGTGTGTATGCAGTTCCAGATCCACTGAACCTGTCTGGGACCATAGGCGTGCGCATAACATTTTATTAGGGGGTGCACCGTCGCAGGGATGTGTTTAGCACCACCTACTGGGCGTGTCTAGCACCGCCTATTGGGCATGTCTAGCACCACCTACTGGCGCTCAAAGCAATATAAATCACATACCACAAGGGGCGTGTCCACTGCAAATGTGAGCGTGTCAACATGACACACCACCTGTTTCTCGTCTCTCTGGGAGCATTCCTTTCCATTTCATATGCACCTTACCTACAGTATATGGTGGTTTCTCACAACGGGGAACCTCTGAAGAAATTTCCTCCCTGGGCAGACGGCATCTTCTATCATTAATCACTATTCATGTAGGAAATTACATGGTCCAAAAGATGTAGAAGAAGATGAAGATCATCATAATGTCACAGAGGTTCAACCAGACTCATGTCACCTCCTACCCCCTGCGTCTCTCAGCCACACCATCATCTCCTCCCTGCGTCTCTCAGCCACACCATCATCTCCTCCCTGTGTCTCTCAGCCATACCCTGATCTACTCCGTGTCTCTCAGGCACACCCTCACCTCCCCTCCCTGTGTTGTCTTTCACCCCAACCATCATCCCCTCCCAGCGTTGTCTGTCATCCACATTCATCTCCCGCCTGCATCTCCCTGTCACACATCTCTTCCAATCTGCCTCACTTATGTTTCTCAGTCTTCCCTTCACTCTGTGCCTCTCAGCCTCCCACCCTGCACTCTGCCTATCAGCCTGGCCCCTGCACTCTGTGTATATTAGCCTTCACCTCCCTTCATGCTGTGTCTAGTGCCCCTTACACATATGCCCCCAGTAATGCCAGACACATATATTCCCCCCAGTGGTGCCCCTTACTCAATGCCATTAGTGGTGCCATATACACATATGCCCCCAGTGGTGCAAGATAAACATATGCCCTCATAGTGCAGATACACATATGTCCCCAGTGGTGCCAGATACATATATGCCAGATACATAAATGCCCCCAGCAGTGCCAGATACACATATGCCCCCAGTGGTGACAGATAAACATATGCCCTCATAGTGCCAGATACACATATGCCCCCAGTGGTGCCAGATACATATATGCCCCCAGCAGTGCCAGATACACAAATGCCCCCAGCGGTGCCAGATACACATATGCCCTCAGCAGTGCCAGATACATAAATGGCCCCAGCGGTGCCAGATACACATATGCCCCCAGCAGTGACAGATACACATATGCCCCCAGCAGTGCCAGATATATATATGCCCCGATCAGTGCCAGATACACAAATGCCCCCAGCGGTGCCAGATACACATATGCCCCCAGTGGTGCCAGATACACATATGCCCCCAGCGGTGCCAGATATATATGCCCCCAGCAGTGCCAGATACACAATTGCCCCCAGCGGTGCCAGATACATATGCCTCCAGTGCTGCAAAATACACATATGCTCCCAAGCTGCCAGATACATAAATGCCTTCAGTGGTGCCAGATAATATGCCCCCAGTGCTGCCAGATACATATATGCCCCCATGCTGCCAGATACATAAATGTCCCCAAGCTGCTAGATACATAAATGCCCCCAGTGGTGCCGATAATATGCCCCCAGTGCTGCCAGATACATATATGCCCCCATGCTGCCAGTTACATAAATGTCCCAAAGCTGCTAGATACATAAATGCCCCCAGCGGGGACCAAATAATATGCCCCCAGTGCTGCCAGATACATAAATGCCCCCAAGCTGCCAGATACATAAATGCCCCCTGCGGTGCTCACCCTCCTCTGCTGATGCCAGTTCCCGTCTCTGATGCTGAGGGGAGGAGAACGCACCATGAGTCTCTCCTGTGCCTCACCTCACTCACTGTGTCCCTGGCTGTCAGCCAATCAAAGCTCACGGGCCGGCAGCCAATCAAGAGCCGGTCCGCGAGCTCTGTTTGGCTGACAGCAGAGAGACATTTTAAATGACAGCCGGAGATGGGAACTCAGTGAGGGGCCGGAGATACGCGCAATGCGCTCTCCTCCCTTCAGCGTCAGAAACGGGAATTGCCAGTGGTAGCAGCAGAAGAAGGCGGCGTGTGTGCGCGGGATGCCGTACATTAGGGTGTGCCTGTGCGCACCAGGCACCCCCCGTGCGCACACCTATGTCTGGGACTCCTGTATATCGGCTGCTTGCCCAATAGATAAGAAGCTTTGGAGGTTGTCCTGATTTTTGTTGGTACCAGGCTAAGTAGCCGCTTATACCAGCACTGGCTGTACATGAGATGGTGACTGATCCTCCTGGTGACACAGAGATATAACCTGGGGTCTGAGTCATCACAATCTCCCCACAGGACCCTGAGGATTAGAGGAGACACAGTCATTACTGATACATGTCTGTATATAGTCATATACATCCTGCTCTGATTATTTATGTTACATGTAATGCCCCCAGAGCCGGCCCTAACCAATATGATGCCTTAGGCAAGAATTTGGCTGGTGCCCCCTAGCACCGCAGCTAGTTCTGCAAGAGATGCCTGGCATGAGTCAGCTGGCAGCTCTACTAACTTCGGGCGCATTTTGTTTATGAAAATGCATCTTATTTGCATTACTATATGGCTAGAATGCACAAGCAGCTTCTACTGATTAAAATGATATGCGGCATGCCTATATTCTGTGTGCGACTGCGGCTGTATGTGCATATACAAAATGCTACATTACAGTTATTTCCAGGAATACACGCAACGTAGCATTTCGTATGCAGATACAGCCACAGTCACACACAAAATATAGGCATGCCGCATATCATTTTAATCAGCAGAAGCTGCTGGTGCCCCTAAGCATACCAAATGCCCTAGGCATTTGCCTAGTTTGCCTATGCCTAAGGCCGGCTCTGAATGCCCCCAATCTCTCACCCTGAATATAAATGAGTATCACAGCCAGCAGGTAACTGTGAGACACCATCTTGCTGTATCTGGGCTGTCAGACAGACACTATAAGACGTCTCCTGTACAATGAGATATATATAGAGAGTGACAGGTGAGGTGTGACAGGAAATCCCCCAGAGACTGTGTATGGAAATAAGATGGAAATAAACCACTCATGCACACAGCAGCCTGTCACATTATATGTAACTACCTTACATAATACACATAATGTAGCATTAAATACAGTAAATAATTACACAGTGCCTGATTCACTATAATTTGCTAATGTGATATTGCACGCAGTTAGCGATTGTCAGCAGACTGCGCATGCGCTGTGAACATATGGCACGCGCACGAAGCTCAAAATGCGATTCCTATGCGTGTGCAGCCTAATTGTAAAGAGAACTCAGTTTGATTAGCAGGAAGTGACTATGGGTGGCAACATGGCGTTTGTGGGGAGTGGTTGGGAAAATACAGGCGTCATGGCCATTTTCTGGGCGTGTAACTGACGTCATCTGTGAACGGTGTGATGAAAAACACGGTGCCCGTTGCAGCTGAATTATTCTGAGTAGGTGTGGGTCAGCCGCAACTGTCGATTGTGCTTGTTTTTTGCATGTGCATTGCAGTTCTGCTAATGCATACACAGATTTGCGAATGCATCGGTGGGCATCTTTTATCCTCTCTGGGCAGCTCTTCACATGTGATTTTTAGCAATAGCAGGTTTGAGAAACTTGCTATTTCAGCCTCAATAGCGATCCATAATGAATTATGCCCACAGACAACTATACAGCGTTTACATTTACCCATTACTTATAGGTAACAGTTCCACTCAGAGAAAATGGTGGCAGGGGATGCAGAGCCAGATGAAGGGGACCAGGGGCAGTTTGGCCCTGAGGCGTAGCTAGGGTTTTCGGAGCCAAGGGCAAGATGGAAAATGTCTCCCCCCCAAAAAAAAAAAAACACACACCAAAAGAAGCATGGGCATGGCCACACACCAGAAGGGGTGTGGCCACACACCAGAAGGGGTGTGGCCACTGAAAATGGCCCACAGTTCCAGTTACATTGCCCCACATTGCCAGATACAATGCCCCACAGTGCCGGATACATGCCCCACAGTGCCGGATACACAGTGCCAGATACATGCCCCACAGTGCCAGATCAGCCCCACAGTGCCAGATACATGCCCGGCAGTGTCGGATACACAGTGCCAGATACATGCCCCACAGTGTCAGATCAGCCCCACAGTGCCAAATACATGCCCCAGAGTGCCAGATACATTACCCTACAGTGCCAGTTACATGCCCCACAGTGCCAGTTGCATGCCTCACAGTGCCAGTTACATGCCCCACAGTGCCAGATACATGCACTTGGAAATGTTCTCTCTCAGGGTGCTAGTAGACCTGGAGCCAGCCCTGAGGATAGATCTGAGGTTTTGACAATCTGGAATTATTATCATCAGATATTGCAGCAATGAGAAATATATCTACTTTTCTTACAGATGATTGATCTTCAGAATCAGAATCAGCTTTATTGGCCAGGTGTACTCACGTACACTAGGAATTCTTTGTGGTACAATGCATCGCCAAGCAGCAACATGAAGGATTCCTCTGAAAACAAATGTGATCCTGTAGGTCAATA
The DNA here is from genome assembly GCF_028390025.1 of Pseudophryne corroboree. Classification (NCBI taxonomy): domain Eukaryota; kingdom Metazoa; phylum Chordata; class Amphibia; order Anura; family Myobatrachidae; genus Pseudophryne; species Pseudophryne corroboree. Next base: position 1,172,156,588 of record NC_086444.1, read on the forward strand.
TAACAATGGCTTATGCCATCAAGAGATGACAGTTATCAGGAGGCAAGTTCCATAAAGCTTCACAGCTTGATACATTTTACCATATTGTATTCCCTATAGAATTATTTGTTACTGTTCCCTTCTAATACATACACCCAATAATGAACGCAGAAATCATCAGCAAACATTGGGGTTTATTTACTAAGATTCGTAATTTCCGAAAAAAGGTCAAAGTTCAATCACGAATGACATCGACAGTGTAAAACTGCAACTTTTTGAATTGATTACGACTAATTTACTAAGCTGTCGTATTCGTGTTTTTCTTTGCTTCCGATGTCGATGTCATTCGTGTTTTTTTACCTAATTTTACGGCAGTGATTAGCAAAACACTGCCGTTTTTTTTTACAATCAATCTCGGCTGGATCTGTGTGATCCGTGCTGGGGTTCGTATTTTTTTTTTTTTTAAATTAAACAAAGTAAAATCCTAAAAAAAATTGCGTGGGGTCCCCCCTCCTAAGCATAACCAGCCTCGGGCTCTTTGAGCCGATCCTGGTTGCAGAAATATGGGGGGAAAAATGACAGGGGTTCCCCCATATTTAAGCAACCAGCATCGGGCTCTGCGCCTGGTCCTGGTCCCAAAAATACGGGGGACAAAAAGAGTAGGGGTCCCCCGTATTTTTAAAACCAGCACCGGGCTCCACTAGCTGGACAGATAATGCCACAGCCGGGGGTCACTTTTATATAGTGCCCTGCGGCCGTGGCATCAAAAATCCAACTAGTCACCCCTGGCCGGGGTACCCTGGGGGAGTGGGGACCCCTTCAATCAAGGGGTCCCCCCCCAACCACCCAAGGGCCAGGGGTGAAGCCCGAGGCTGTCCCCCCCCATCCAATGGGCTGCGGATGGGAGGGCTGATAGCCTTTGTTGTAAAATAAAAGATATTGTTTTTAGTAGCAGTACTACAAGTCCCAGCAAGCCTCCCCCGCATGCTGGTACTTGGAGAACCACAAGTACCAGCATGCGGCGGAAAAACGGGCCCGCTGGTACCTGTAGTACTACCACTAAAAAAATACCCCAAAAAACACAAGACACACACACCGTGAAAGTATAATTTTATTACATACATACACACATACATACATACTTACCTTATGTTCCCACGCAGGTCGGTCCTCTTCTCCAGTAGAATCCAAGGGGTACCTGTTGAAGAAATTCTACTCACCAGATCCATGGGTCCAGGCTCCTCGGCAAATCCAGGGTTAATCCACGTACTTGTAAAAAACGAAAAAACGGTGTCCCGACCACGAACTGAAAGGGGACCCATGTTTGCACATGGGTCACCTTTCCACGAATGCCAGAAACCCACTTTGCCTTCTGACTAAGTGGGTTTCTTCAGCCAATCAGGGAGTGCCACGTTGTAGCACTCTCCTGATCAGCTGTGTGCTCCTGTCCTAACTGACAGGCGGCACACGGCAGTGTTACAATGTAGCGCCTATGCGCTACATTGTAACCAATGATGGGAACTTTCTGCCCTGCGGTTGACCTAAAGTGACGTCACCGCTAAGCAGAAAGTTCCCATCATTGGTTACAATGTAGCGCATAGGCGCTACATTGTAACACTGCCGCGTGCTGCCTGTCAGTGAGGACAGCAGCACACAGCTGATCAGGAGAGTGCTACAACGTGGCACTCCCTGATTGGCTGAAGAAACCCACTTAGACAGAAGTCAAAGTGGGTTTCTGGCATTCGTGGAAAGGTGACCCATGTGGTCGGGACACCGTTTTTTTGTTTTATTCAAGTACGTGGATTATCCCTGGATTTGCCGAGGAGCCTGGACCACTGGATCTGGTGAGTAGAATTTCTTCAACAGGTACCCCTTGGATTCTACTGGAGAAGAGGACCGACCTGCGTGGGAACATAAGGTAAGTATGTATGTATGTGTGTATGTATGTAATAAAATTATACTTTCACGGTGTGTGTGTCTTGTGTTTTTTTGGGTATTTTTTTAGTGGTAGTACTACAGGTACCAGCGGGCCCATTTTTCCTCCGCATGCTGGTACTTGTGGTTCTCCAAGTACCAGCATGCGGGGGAGGCTTGCTGGGACTTGTAGTACTGCTACTAAAAACAATATCTTTTATTTTACAACAAAGGCTATCAGCCCTCCCATCCGCAGCCCATTGGATGGGGGGGGACAGCCTCGGGCTTCACCCCTGGCCCTTGGGTGGCTGGGGGGGGGGGACCCCTTGATTGAAGGGGTTCCCACTCCCCCAGGGTACCCCAGCCAGGGGTGACTAGTTGGATTTTTGATGCCACGGCCGCAGGGCACTGTATAAAAGTGACCCCCGGCTGTGGCATTATCTGTCCAGCTAGTGGAGCCCGGTGCTGGTTTTAAAAATACGGGGGACCCCTACTCTTTTTGTCCCCCGTATTTTTGGGACCAGGACCAGGCGCAGAGCCCGATGCTGGTTGCTTAAATATGGGGGAACCCCTGTCATTTTTTCCCCCATATTTCTGCAACCAGGATCGGCTCAAAGAGCCCGAGGCTGGTTATGCTTAGGAGGGGGGACCCCACGCAATTTTTTTGGCAAAAATAAGCACTTTCCCACCCCTTCCCACTGATATACATGCACGGATCTCATGGATCCCTGCATGCATCTCAAATCACGGATAAAAAAAGCAGGTCTGGTTTTTTTTAGGACTTTTTTACGAGTTGTAATTTTTCACGGCAGTGTTTTGTGTTTTTTTGCTTTGCACTTCTTAGTAAATGACCGAGATTCATACTTAAACAGCCGCGTTTTGACCGATGGTGTATTCATTCGTAATTTTTTACCTGAACTAGTAAAAAATTACGAATGCCCTCATCACTGCCGTGATTAGTGTTTAGTAAATGACCGAGATTTACCGAGATGACACTTTGAAGAAAAAACGCCATCTCGGTCAAAATCGGGAGCTTAGTAAATATACCCCATTATGTCAATAAATGTTCCAGTGTCTCTCTCATATCAAACACCATGATACAGTAAGTAGTGACATAAAATTGTTAATTAATCTCCATGTCTGAGACACATCTTTTACAGAAAGAGGAAGGAGGTTTTTGTACAGCTCTGTATCACTGTGTGAGGTCTGCTCCAACCCTGCTGACAGATATACTCTGCCTCATCTTCTGCTGTCACTCCACTGATTGTTAGTGTGAATGAAGTTCCATATCCAGATCCACTGAACCTGTCTGGGACTCCTGTATACCGGGTGCTTGCAGCATAGATAAGAAGCTTTGGAGATTGTCCTGATTTCTGTTGGTACCAGGCTAAGTTGTTGCTTATACCACTACTGGCTGTACATGAGATGGTGACTGATCCTCCTGGTGACACAGAGATATAACCTGGGGTCTGAGTCATCACAATCTCCCCACAGGACCCTGAGGATTAGAGGAGACACAGTCATTACTGATACATGTCTGTATATAGTCATATACATCCTGCTCTGATTATTTATGTTACATGTATAGATTCCCCTACACAACATCATGTAATGTCCCCAATCTCTCACCCTGAATATAAATGAGTATCACAGCCAGCAGGTAACTGTGAGACACCATCTTGCTGTATCTGGGCTGTCAGACAGACACTATAAGACGTCTCCTGTACAATGAGATATATACAGAGAGTGACAGGTGAGGTGTGACAGGAAATCCCCCAGAGACTGTGTATGGAAATAAGATGGAAATAAACCACTCATGCACACAGCAGCCTGTCACATTATATGTAACTACCTCACATAATACACATAATGTAGCATTAAATACAGTAAATAATTACACAGGGCCTGATTCACTATAATTTGCTAATGTGATATTGCACGCAGTTAGCGATTGTCAGCAGACTGCGCATGCGCTGTGAACATATGGCACGCGCACGAAGCTCAAAATGCGATTGCTATGCGTGTGCAGCCTAATTGTAAAGAGAACTCAGTTTGATTCGCAGGAAGTGACTATGGGTGGTAACATGGCGTTTGTGGGGAGTGGTTGGGAAAATGCAGGCATCATGGCCATTTTCTGGGCGTGTAACTGACGTCATCTGTGAACGGTGCGATGAAAAACACGGTGCCCGTTGCAGCTGAATTATTTTGAGTAGTGTGGGGCAATGTAACAGTGCCAGTTACATTGCCCCACAGTGCCAGTGACATTGCCCCACAGTGCCAGATACATGCCCCACAGTGCCAGTTACATTGCCCCACAATGCCAGTTACATTGCCCCACAGTGCCAGTTACATGGCCCACAGTGCCAGTGACATTGCCCCACAGTGCCAGTGACATTGCCCCACAGTGCCAGATACATGCCCCACTCAGTGCCAGATACATGCCCCACTGTGCCGCTCCCCCCCCGTCACTCACCGCTTGTTGTTATCTATGTGAGGGGAAGAGAGCACAGCACAGACTCTTCTTCCCCTCACCGCTCCAGGTCTCCGGCAGCCAATCAGGAGCTGGTCCGCAAGCTCTGATTGGCTAACGCCGCCGGAGACCGGACACAGCAGCGCTTCTAGTGCTGGCAGCGGCGGTGAGGGAAAGGAGAGACGCTGCGCTCTCCTCCCCTCACATTTCAGCATGACAGGGGCGAGTGGGGCATGATGCGCTGGCCGTCGCCGGCGCCCCCCACTCCTGGACATGCCAAGGCGCCCAGGGCACGTTCCCCACTCGCCCTACCCTTGTTACGCCTCTGGTTTGGCCATAGGTCTCACGGGGGTGGGGGTGGATGGTAAGATTCCCGGTGGGCCAATTTATATCCGAGGAATGTTTTGTTTGCTGACATGTGCCCCTTGCATAACATGCATCTGACCGCACTCATTACACTGTATTGTCCCCATTCAGTCTGTATTCAATCTCTGCAGTACAGTGACTCCACCAACCAGTGCTGCTGCCATGGCCATGTATGTTATACCTCTAGTTCTGCCTTTGTTGGGCCACTTCTATGAATTTTTCCAGGGCCACTTTAAGTTCCCAATCCACCCCTGAAGGGGCCTGACTGACAGGTGGACGCGATGCTGATGTCCCCGTAGTTGAGCAACTTCTAGCAACTGCGCCTGTATTTGCAGAAAACTCATCCGGTGCCTGCGTTACCCAGAGTGCAGACAGAAAGATGCTGTTACCAACGAGATGCATGGTATCAGAAATCTGGTGGGAAAGTGACGGGTGTTCTTGGGCTGTGACTGGGAGGTTACTATAAATGCTCTCAAAAATACTCCATAGAGTGAGCATGATAATGGATTGCCCTGGGCGTGTTAGTGAAATCAGCTACTTACGCAGGCATAGGACGGTGTAGTGGTTAGCATTACTGCCTCACATCACTGAGGTTGTGGGTTTGATTCCTACCATGGCTAAACATGTGGAGTTTGTGCATTCTTCCCATACTTGTGTGGGTTTCCTCTGGGTACTTCAGTTTTCTCCCAGAATCCAAAAATATACTGGTCGGTTAATTAGCTGCCAACAAAAAAAAAAATGAACCTTAGTGTGTATGTGTGTGTGTACATGTGATAGGCAACATAGATTGTAAGCTCCACTGGGGCAGGGACTGAGGTGAATGGACAAATATTCTCTGTAAAGCGCTACGGAATATGTGTGCGCTATACATATAACTGATTGTAAATAAATAGGAGGCGATGGTCAGGCAGAGAAACGACAGCTGCCATAAGTATGGGGATAGTTTTGATGGTGGTGTCTAAAGATGCACCAATCAGTATTTCTGAATATACATACACTGACAGTGGGTGTCTCAGTCCTTACATACCGGGCCGCACAGGTGTACATAAGGGGAGGAGTCTGTAGCAGCATTTGCATAAAGTCGCAACCATCAATAGACTCAGCATGCTCTTCTGTGTCTGACTAAAAATCTCAGGGGTCTATCAACTAAGCCTTGGAGAGAGATGAAGTGGAGAGAGATAAAGTACCAGCCAATCAGCTCCTAACTGCCATGTCACAGGCTGGGTTTGAAAAAGTGACAGTTAGGAGCTGGTTGGTCGGTACTTTATATCTGTCCACTTTATCTCTCTCCAAGGGTAGTATTTAGTTTGCCGGCTGTTGGGATCCCGACGCACAGTATACCGGTGCAGGAATCCTGACACCCGGCATTATGACACCTTTTATACCTCTTGGGGGTCCACAACCCCCATTGAGGGAGAATAAATAGCATGGCGCATGTAGCAGCGAGCCAGCAAGGGGCTCATTTGCGCTCGCCCAGCTGTCGATATACCGGCGGTCGGGATACTGGTGCCAGTATGCTGGCTGCCGGGAGACCGGCAGCTGGCATACCATACTACATCCCTCTCCAATGCTTAGTACATAGACCCCTCAGTGTGTTGTCCTCTGGGATGTTACTCAGGTCACTGCTACCTGATACAGCCGGGGGACCTTTGTAATATAGACAAGACTTTATGGATCAGATTCAGTTAGCAATGAGTTGGTTGCAAATTGTTTATTATGGCACAATTTAATTGACCATTTTATTTTGAACATGTACTAATACCACTAAATGTCACTATTCAGATGGAATCCAAGTCCTGGCTTGAGTCTTCCCATCTGACTCAGATTCCAAAACATGGCAAAATGGAATCTTCCCGGGGTCAGATCTTGCCAGCATCAGATATCACATGTTGTGTATTGCATATTACAGTCCCTCACTCATGTTCTGGCGCCATTTTATGCTGGAGATCTGACAGATAGGGTGTAGGCAGGCAGGGCTCTTAGTGACAGCATGTTTAGCTAGTTAGCAGCAGTTGAACTACTGCACAGTCTCAAATGGTGTCCAGAGCCGGATTAAGGGGGACATTTACTAAGCAGGAGTGCCGTAACTAGACATTTTAGCGCTGTGTGCAAGATAGGGCATCGGCGCCCCCCCTCTATGTAAAAAAGGGGCAGTGCGCGCCGTAGTGGTGTGGTTTATGGGGAAGGGGTGTGGCAACAAAATAATACCAATTCACATTACATATTATAGTAGTCTCTATTATTCAAATTACGCCGCACAGTAGCGCCACTACACCAGGTACAGCCCCTCTTACACATTACGGCGGACAGATCCCCCTTTTTACACATAACGGCAGACAGCATCCCCTTTTTACACATAACGGCAGACAGCGTCCCCTTTTTGCACATTACGGCAGACTGCGTCCCCCTTTTTACACATTACGGCAGACAGCGTCCCCTTTTTTACACATTACGGCAGACAGCGTCCCCTTTTTACACATTACGGCAGACAGTGTCCCCCTTTGTACACATTACGGCAGACAGCGTCCACTTTTTTACACATTACGGCAGACAGCGTCCCCTTTTTACACATTACAGCAGACAGCATCCCCTTTTTACACATTACAGCAGACAGCGTCCCCCTTTTTTACACGATAGACAGACAGACAGACAGACAGACAGACAGACAGACAGACAGATAGAGAGAGAGATAGATAGATAGATAGATAGATAGATAGATAGATAGATAGATAGATAGATAGATAGATATGGCTAAAGATGCACTGGAAAGTTTCATCAATGGATAGAGAGTAATATTGATGTACACTGAAATGATAAACAGTTGTGATGATATAGTAAATGACACGTACATGGTGTGTTGCGTGATGCCTTGTCGCCTGAGCTCCTTTAGTCAGTGTATAATAGAGAGCCCTTGTTCCCTACAATAGAGAGACATCGCACTGGATACACAATGTGTCCAGATAATAATTCTCATCTGTGACCTTGACAAGCCCATTTGAAAGGCAGGGTGATGCTCGTTCACATTTCCTGCTCTCGCCTGACCCAAAGCATTAGGAATGTGATGCTGGCCCGTGCTACGCTCTGATACCGGTGCTCTGTAATTAGCATCTTATCACACGGCGCTGATTATAAGGTGCGGAAAGCCACTAAAGGGCCAGGTCTGAGCAGGCCTATTGACTGTCACAAGTGACTCACTCACCGGAGACACTGAGTCATTCCTGGCAGTTCCGTACGCTGTGGAGACTGTGTGCGCTGCTGGAGGTGGGCGGGGGGAGGAGGGTGCACAGTCCGCTCTGATCCCTCCTGCGTCTCCCCGGTCTGGGAAGCTGTGGAATCCGCGGTGCAAGGAAGGAGTCTCCCCCATGCGGGGGGTGTCATGGCCGAGGCTGGCATAGAGCACACTGGGCTGCTTGGGGACCGCATGCCGCTCACTGGAACATTGCTCCCGGCACTCTTCCAGCAGCCCACGGCCTGATCGGCAGCGGCAGCAGCGACAGTGGCATCCACGTCCACAGGACTCAGTCAGTGCCCAGCATCGGCCTATCCGTGAGGGGCTGGGGCCTAATGGGAGCGCGGGGAACAATTTGGATGGGATGCAGCACTGATTGGGTGGGAGACGAGTCTGAGGATTCCTATTGGGCTGAGTGAGATGTGGAAGGAGAGGGGACTGCTGCAGCAGTGCCGCTACCAGTTACATAGCGCTGCTGCGGCTCCCTGCTCCCTCTCCTCCTCCGGCACAGGCGGCTTGTAATGAGTCAAATTGACTCATTACAAGCCGCTGGCCATTACACCTGGCACACACGTAGTTATGGCACTGCTAAGTAGTGATAAAAGTAGAGAAGTGAGCCAGTGGAGAAGATGCCCATGGCAACCAATCAGCATTGACATAACATTTATAATTTGCATACTATAACAGTATACAGAGCAGCTGATTGGTTGACATGGGAAACTTCTCCACTGGCTCACTTCTCCACTTTTGTCACTGCTTAGCAAATGTCCCCCAAAGTCTGGTGGGGGCCCAGGGGCAGCGTCTGAGCTGAGTGCTTTGGTGCTCAGTGCTGCCGGCTCACTCCCAAGACACAGATGTATGTGGGGGCTCCTTAATGTGTGGGGGCCCAGGGATGATTGCCTCTGTCGCCCCGCTTTAATCTGGCTCTGATGGTGTCCCTTAATGTCCGTAACTTGTAGAGGTAAAGGGGTACTGTGTCTGTGTGTGGCCTCAGGGAGGGAGCATTGTGTGTTCAAGGCTGTGTCACAATGTAAGAAAATATCATTAGGAGGCTGGAACACATTGTGGACACAATAATCAGTGGCAAAGAAGTGTTTACATTGTTCAGATATAAATTTAAATATCATTCCCATAGAAAACTAACGCTTTGGTAACTTTCAGTAGCCCGTTTAGCAAGAATGAGAGGGGCCACATCAGGGGAGGGAGTTGTTTAATTGATTATGGTATATAAAGGCAGCCAGAGCTACATGTCATCATGCTCCTGATGAAGGACTCTTGGTCTGAAACGCATTGAACCGGTGACATCTGGACCCCTGTGAGATGACTGCTGGACATCACCTGCTCTTGTTGAGGAGAGCAAGTATTGGCTAGGGCAGAGGTTCCCAAACTGTGTGCCGTGGCTCCCTGGGGTGCCTCGGGACACTTGCAGGGGTGCCCTGGGTTGGTGGTCCAGGACCAATTCAAATTATTCATGGTCAATATAATAGGCAAAACCAGTGCTGGTGGCTGCCAGTCATAAAATATGTGGCCAAACAGAAGCAAAGCTTGTCCCTCACCACACAACTGACCCTAAGGATGACATATAAACGCGATCTACTTAATGTAATATTTCTTTCTAAATTTCTCAATAAGAAATTTTTGGTCTAGGGGTGCCGTGAAATTTTTTTTTATATTCTAGGGTGCCGTGATTCAAAAAAGTTTGGAAACCACTGGGCTAGGGCCTGTCTGCCACTTACCATCTGGTTGTGCCCCACGTAGTATGAGTGTCAGCAAGCTGACCCAGAAGGATACCACTGATGGTGGTATGTAATGCTTTTTAAATTATGCAAAATGTAAGGTTAATGTATGAATAAAGCTGCACCATTATTAACCTTAAGGTGTTGCAATACTGCTATCTCTTATTTATGAGCATACTATTTCATATGAAGGAGTGCGGAGTGTAACGGATGAGGAGCATAACAATCACTGAAAGCTCCATTAGCTGCAGAGCCAGTCCTAACCAATATGATGCCCTAGGCAAGATTTTGGCTGGTGCCCCCATAGCACCACCGCTAATTCTGCCAAATTATGTCACACAGTAGTGCAACTTTATTCAGATTATATCATGCGATAGGGTCCCTAATTCACGTTACATCACACAGTAGTACCACTTTACCTTATATACGTTACTCCTTACAGTAGTGCCCCTTATTCACATTACATCCCACTGAATTGCTCCTTATTCACATTACACCACACCATATTGCTCTTTATTAACATTAGACCACACAGTAGTGCCCTTTCTATATGTTGTGTCACACAGTAGAGCTCCTTATACACATAATGCCACACATTAGTAATGCTTTTATACACATAATACCACACAGTAATGCCCCTTACACATATGACACACATACTTAATGTCCTTATAAACGTAACGCGCCTTACAAGTTATGCCAACCTTTATTAATACCCTTATACACCTAATGTCCCTTACACATATGCAGCACATTATTAATAATGCACTTATACACATAGTGACACATATAATGTCCCTTATGCATATGCCACACATTATTAGTGCACTAATACACATAATGACACACATAGTGCCCCTTACACAGTTGCCACACAATATTAATGCATTTATACACATGACACATATAATGCCCCTTACACACATGCCAAACACTGCTGCACAACCAACCCACCCGCACACAGCACTCACATGGCTGCTAATACTGTGACCTCTGCCTCTGCTTAGATACAGATGTCTTGTCATACACATCTGTATATGCCATGCTGCAGGAGATGCCTGGCGTGAGTCAGCTGGCAGCTCTGCCAACATCAGGCACCTTTTTCTTAAGGAAATGCATCTTATTTGCATTACTATGTGGCTAGGATGCACAAGCAGCTTCTGCTAATTAAAATTATATCCAGCATGCCTATTTTCTGTGTGCGATTGTGACTGTATCTGCATACAAAATGCTGTGTTACAGTGATTTCCAGGAATACACTGTAATGTAGCATTTTGTATGCAGATACAGCCGCAGTCACACACAGAATATAGGCATGCCACATATCATGTTAATCAGCAGAAGCTGCTTGTGCCCCTATGCATACCAAATACCATATGTATTTGCTAGTGATGAGCGAGGTTCGGTTTTACTCGGTTTTACTCGGTTTTACTCGGTTCTCAAAACGGCATCTTATTGGCTATCCAAAACACGTGACATCCGTGAGCCAATAAGATGCTGTTTTGAGAACCGAGTAAAACCGAGTAAAACCGAGTAAAACCGAATCCGCTCATCACTAGTATTTGCCTAGTTTCCCTATGCCTAGGGCCGGCTCTGATCAACTGGCATGAAAATTAAGAACTATCTGGATACTTGTTATAACAACCCAGAGAAAAATAACTGTGTGCTGCTAATTACAAAGTAAGAGACAGGACTGCTGCACCACTGTCCTTATTCATATAGTGCTGGGCTCCACATCTCTGATTATTCATTATTGCACTGGTGGAAAGTCCTGTATGTAAAACGAGGCCAGCGCCTGACTGGTAGCCATCATTTATGGTCACTGTGTTAGTTTCTGGAGTTTGGTGGAAACTCCTTACGACAAAAAGGGTGTGTGGCTTTGTTGAAATGGGCGTGGCTTCATGTAAAGGGGCGTGGCATTGCAGGAAAAGACTACCTTATACCCCAGTTTTGCAACCTGCACGCCCAGACGTTAGCCACCACAGGAAAGAAAAATAATCCTGATTCATGCCCCTTACATTATTTGTAATTTTTCCTCCTTATAGTAATGCCCAGTATACATTATTCCACATACTGCAATGGCCTTAGCCATTATGCCACACACAACAATGCACATGACACAATATGCACACACTGTAATGCCTCCGACACATTATGCCACACACCGTAATGCCTGTGACACATTATGACAGGAATCGCAATGCCCGTTATACATTATGTTACACACCGTATCTGTGACACAGTATGACACACACCGCAATGACTCCGAGACATTATACCACATACCACAATGCCCGTGATATAGTATACAACACACCGTAATGCCTGACACATTATGACACACACCGCAATGTCCATGATACATTATGCCACACACCGTAATGCCCATTACACATTAAGTTCTACAGTAAGTCTTCTAATTACTTTTAAATTACCTGCTCGTTGCCAGGGGTTTCATGCTCTTGTTTCTATGCACGGTGCCAGGGGTTTTCATGCTCTGGGTGTCATGCTCGTTGCCAGCGGTTTCATGCTGTTGGTTCCATGCACGGTGCCAGGGGTTTTTCATGCTCAGGGTGTTATGCTAGTTGTCAGGGGTTTCATGCACTGGGTGTCATGCTCGTTGCCAGGGGTTTCATGCACTGGGTGTCATGCTCGTTGCCAGGGGTTTCGTGCACTGGGTGTCATGCTCGTTGCTAGGGGGTAGTGCTTGTTGCTAGGGCCGTGCTCCCAGTGCCACATATGCCCCCAGTGCCAGATATTCCCCCACAGTGCCAGGTATATGCCCCCAGTGCCAGATATCCCCCCCACAGTGCCAGGTACATGCCCCCAGTGCCAAAAATACCCCCCCCCCCGTGCCACATATGCCCCCTCAGTGCCTGCTCCCCCCAGTGCCAAATATTCCCCCACAGTGCCACATATGCCCCCTCAGTGCCTATTCCCCCACAGTGCCAGATATTCCCCCACAGTGCCAGGTATATGCCCCCAGTGCCAGATATTCCCCCACAGTGCCACATATGCCCCCTCAGTGCCTGCTCCCCCCAGTGCCAGATATTCCCCCACAGTGCCAGGTATATGCCCCCAGTGGCAGATAGTCCCCCACAGTGCCAGGTATATGCCCCCAGTGCCAGATAGTCCCCCACAGTGCCAGTTATAAGCCCCCAGTGCCATATAGTCTCCCACAGTGCCAGGTATATGCCCCCAGTGCCAGATAATCTCCCACAGTGCCAGGTATATGCCCCCAGTGCCAGATAGTCCCCCACAGTGCCAGGTATATGCCCCCAGTGCCAGATAGTCCCCCACAGTGCCAGGTATATGCCCCCAGTGCCATATATTCCCCCACAGTGTCTGCTCTATCCCTCCCCCCCCTCCTTTGTGTTGGAGGGACACGGAGCGCACAGCGCGCGCCTCTCCAGTGTCCCTCCTGGCTCTCTGGCTGTCTAATAAAGGAAGTGCCGGTTCGTGAGCCAATCAGAGCTCACGAACGGCACTTCCTTTATTAGACAGCCGGAGAGCCAGGGAGGGACACGGGAGAGGCGCGCGCTGTGCGCTCAGTGTCCCTCCGTACAGGAGACCGCAGATTGACATGCGGACGCTCGTCCGCATGTCAATCTGTTCTAAGTCAGTGGCGCCCCCGCAACCCCTCGCCCCCAAGCCACCGCGAGAGCTGCGGGGGCAGTAGTGACGCCGCTGCATACCCCAAAGAATGATTTAAAAAATAATCTAAAATCCATTATTAGTATATTCATTAAAAATTTTTAATATATACAGTGCATCCGGAAAGTATTCACAGCGCTTCACTTTTTCCACATTTTGTTATGTTACAGCAGGGGTGGCCAACCAGTCAGAGGCTAAGAGCCAGAAAAGATCCGTAGTAACGGGCAAGAGCCACTGTCATGCGCGTACCTACGGGGCGCGCACAACAATGGGGGAGTGGCTTAGTTTTCACAAAGCCACACCCCATTTTTGTGCGCGCACCTTTCGGTATGACATTTATAGGATTATGACCTTGTGTCATAACCCCATTTTTAGTCATGTTGTACAGTGCCACATACATATAAAAATGTCAATAAATGGGTGCCTTGACACTGCCAGATACATATATCCCCCTCCACAGTGCCAGATACACATATGTCTACACAGTGCCAGATAAATATATGCCCCCAGTGTGTCAGGGCCGAGTGTTTTTGTGAATCCGTTAACCCTGGACCAACTGAAGGTGAAGGTGCTGGGGTATGAGAAAAGCAGGGAGGACGAAGAAAGTTCTGTTTCATATATTTATTAGAGGCAACAATTCCAGTAAGGAGTTAAATGACAAATTATTAATCACCATATATATATATATATACATATATATATATATATATATATATATAGTACATGGAAGCAGCCCGGCACTCCGTTGTCCCCATAGGGGTATAGCTGCGGTGCCCTCCTAGGGGTATGGCAACCCCAATATACACAAAAGAGAGGGACGGCGGCACTCAGAGTCTTTCACTTTCAGAAGTATTAAAGCAAAGGGTGCATTTATTCGTCAACGTTTCGGGGGACGAACCCCCTTCTTCAGGACACTGCAAACTAGTGATTGTACAACAAAAAACAACTTAAATACCTTACCTGTACCGCGAACCTGCGTCCGCCTCCACGTCCCAGCCGTCCGGTGTACGGAGCCCGCGCTTCCGGCAGCGTGTGGCATGCGGCATCCGGAAGTCGCGTCATCCCGCCCCTCGGACCTCCCAGTGACGTGGCTGCAGACAGAGGAAAGCCGGTAACCATGGAGATGCGACGCAGCGTCGCAACGCTGCGCTGCCTCGCAAAACATATGTGACATACAATACTGGATTAAAACCTACCAAAGCTGCTGTGAGTGAATACATGAAGAAACAAGTGTAATACAATACAATAGATATTAAAATCATCAAACAGTACTAGTGTATAAGTGAAAATGTGTATAGTTGCACAAGATAATAACTGCTAACAACCCAGCAAGGTCCTAATTGGACCATGTTGGATCCTGTCACACCAGGACTATTCGGACCGGAAAATAAATTAATATACAATGGGATAAATTAATCTAGACATCATTAAACATATGACATTAAATATATAGCAGGTATACTACCCGTCTAACCCCTAACGCCCAACTGTCTGTACATATATTTAAAACTGCGGATGCCTCAGCTGGATTACTAAAAACAGAACATCAGCTGGGTGCACGATTACATATGTCCAACCTAACTAAAGGAAACACTGTAGATTAAGCTGTTCATTGAGGCCTCTGGGGTGGATAGTATCTAATTTAAAAATCCACCGGGCCTCTAATTGTAATAATTGGGCCGCTCTGTCCCCACCTCGGACAGAGGCTGGAACATGGTCCACTATCTTATATCTAACCGTTGACAGGCTATGCCGCATCTGGGCAAAATGGCGTGCGACCGGTTGGTCGCTTTTGCCAGTGTTGAGGGCAGCCCTAATGGCCGACATGTGTAAGGCCATGCGTTCCTTGAAAAGGCATTGTGTCTTACCAACGTATTATAAACTACAGGGGCAAACCAACACATACACTACATGTGTAGAACTACAGGTCAATGGCCATCGAATATTGATTTTTCTCCCTGTATGGGGGTGATGGATGAAATCTCCCGTAAGCATGTAGCTGCAGGTGGTGCAGCCTAAACATTTGAAGCAGCCGGGCTTTTGGCTCAAAAAATGTTTGGCTGCCGTAGCTGTTTTAAAGCCCGAAATGTCATTTTTGACCACTAGGTCCTTAATGTAGGCACGGGGTGGGACGGTGAAGAAACTTCACTCCCTCATCACAACCCCCCGCTGCTGGGTTGTCCGATGGCTGTATCGGCCGTCGGGTAGCTCTTCGGCCAGTTGCTGTAGGGCCCGATACCGGCCCACTTTGAGCAATATATATATATATATATATATATACACATACACACAGAGCTGGCCTTAGGTATAGGCAAACTAGGCAAATGCCTAGGGCATTTGGTATGCTTAGGGGCACCAACAGCTTCTGCTGATTAAAATGATATGCAGCATGCCTATATTCTGTGTGTGACTGCGGCTGTATCTGCATACGAAATGCTACGTTGCAGTGTATTCCTGGAAATCACTGTAATGTAGCATTTCGTATGCAAATACAGCCGCAGTCGCACACAGTATATAGGCATGCTGCACATAATTTTAATCAGCAGAATTTGCTTGTGTATCCTAGCCACATAGTAATGCAAATAAGATGCATTTTCAAAAACAAAAGGCGCCTGACGTTAGCAAGGCTGCAAGCTGACTCATGCCAGGCATCTCCTTCAGAACTAGCGGTGGTGCTAGGGGGCACCAGCCAAAATCTTGCCTAGGGCATCATATTGTTTAGGGCCGGCTCTGCATACACACACATACATACAGTACATCTGTACATATGTATAGACATACACACACATACAAACATCTTACTTACAAAAATACGCACAGCATACACATAACATACATACACACAGAGGGGGTCATTCCGAGTTAATCGTAGCTGTGCTAAATTTAGCACAGCTACGATCATTGGTGGTCATTCTGAGTTGTTCGCTCGTTATTTTTTTTCGCAACGAAGCAATTAGTCGCTAATGCGCATGCGCAATGTCCACAGTGCGACTGCGCCAAGTAAATTTGCTATGCAGTTAGGGATTTTACTCACGGCATTACGAAATATTTTCTTCGTTCTGGTGATCGTAATGTGATTGACAGGAAGTGGGTGTTTCTGGGCGGAAACAGGCCGTTTTATGGGTGTGTGCGAAAAAACGCTGCCGTTTCTGGGAAAAATGCGGGAGTGTCTGAAGAAACGGGGAGTATCTGGGCGAACGCTGGGAGTGTTTGTGACGTCAAACCAGAAACGAAACTGACTAAACTGATCGCAGATGCCGAGTAAGTCTGGAGCTTCTCAGAAACTGCTAAGAAGTGTCTATTCGCAATTCTGCTAATCTTTCGTTCGCAATTTTACTATGCTAAGATTCACTCCCAGTGGGCGGCGGCTTAGCGTGTGCAATGCTGCTAAAAGCAGCTTGCGAGTGAACAACTCGGAATGAAGGCCATTCACACTGACATGCGGGGGGACGCCCAGCACAGGGCTAGCCCGCCCCACATGCCAGGCCGGCCCCCCTCGCAGAACTGCAAAGGCATCACACAGAGGTGATGCCTTTGCACTTCAAGAGTAGTTCCTGGCCAGCGCAGCTTTAGCGTGCTGGCCAGGAGCTACTCATCGCTCCCCGGCCCACAGCGGCTGCGTTGGCCGGACCAAACCCACGAAACGGCAGCCAGACTCCGCCGTTCCACCCCCGCCCTATGATCGCCTCTGCCTGTCAATCAGGCAGAGGCGATCGTATAATAAAAAATCCTTGTATACACACTGACGTATCGGGAGGTCAACTAATGTCTCTCCTTAGGCGTCTGTGTGCAGACAATATCTCAGGTGCACCAGTATACTAGTTCAAATAAATGTTGCCTTAATCACAATTAAGGAAAAGGAACTGAATTTTATATCGATTGCCACTTATTAAAAAACAAAAAAAAAGCTGCTCCCACTTACGGCTAGAAGTATACCATACAACAATCACAAATTAATAATAAAAAGAGCGCTAAACACCTGCTATGTCTATAAATTAATTATGCAAGCATAGAAAGATAATTACAATATTTTTTGCATTGTATAAAATTTATTACACATTAAAAGTTAAATAGTATAATCTTTCATGACTTTTACATTCATCATGGGTTCACATAAAAATGAAAACTAGATATTGTAATCTTATCAATTTTCATATATATCACGGATTCACATTGGTGGGAACACTCAAAGCGCTGAATGGTAGCTGTAAATAGCTATTGGGACAGTCCTTGGTCTCCAATCCAAATAAAATACATATATTGCCACTCCTAGTAACGAATTTTGTCTTGTATCACATAACCATGGTTAGTAATTTTGTAACGTTATTAATTCCAGGATCTGATTCAAGTACTGAATTTTTGATTAGTAGAATCAGTCAATTATGGCTCATGAGGTATTTCAATGTCCCAGAATTTAATTAGAGGGATATCGTGAAATATTGTTTCTCACCTCCCCAGCAGCAGGGTTTTAGATGTAAAGCTCCGGGAGACGCAGTGCCCGGCTGCGGCTGCGCGCCGCTCAATGTATCTCTGCCAGAGTTGTGTATTCCCGGAGTGGTAGCAGCTTCACGTACTGACCTCAGAGCTTCCAGTTATAAGGGTGAGAAGGCAGCTCTCCGCTGTGGCTGCACGCCGCTCAGCTTCTCCTCGTTAATGTTTTTAAGGGAGCTTCTCACCAAAGTATAGGTTGGAGATTTTTGCCAAGATGTCAGTTCTGTAGTCCCAAACGTTGGTGTTCCCAGATGGAGTATGGAAAAGGTCCTTAACGCGTTTCTCCGTTATGTCAATTGAACGGTTTCATCAGAAGGTGTCCATCTCTTATTCCTATCCTAGTATTTAAGCACTGTTTCCACCAATCATAGACTAGTGCTCATTATAGACTGCAGGTGTACTACAGGTGTTATCTAAATAGATAGTTCAATCTAAGGCAATCTTTATTATAACAGCACTTGCTATAAACTATATCCTTTCTAGCTATATAATATAATCCACATTATAGTTAAAAGAGGGGAAATTCACAGTCTCTAACCCATTCAAAGAAACTGAACCCTTCCAGATTAAATTAATTATATCTGGCAACACGTAGGCAACGGAGAACAAACGGATATTAGAGAATAATTCAGAAACAAATAGAAGTGGGATACTATCCATTATTACAGGCTGCTATAGCCTAGCGGTCAGGGCCACCGCCTCACAAGTTGCAGCAGCACCACATCCCAGGTTCGAATCCCACCTCCCACCACAGTTCACCATCTATCTAAGTTCATCTCATTATTGTTTTTGTTTTTTATTTTTTTTATTTTTTTTTATTTCAAAATTTGAGAATAATAGTATACTATAATTCTCATATAGTTAATCCCTATTGGCTAACCACTAATACATATATCCAATACTTTCACCGACAGCTCTAAATTTGTACACTGAGTGTACTGTTCATAGGTTTTAAGGAGTGTTTAAATACTCCTATACTGCAGCAGTTTGTAGTTAATTCATTAACTGTTACCTAGCCCAATTAGCTCTCTATTTGACTCTAATAGACATACCCTTATCCCAGATACTAAACACACTAGGCATGTGTGGAATTCATATGTTGTTTATTTCTATGTCATCATTTAAACCCAGGGGTGAGAGAGATCCCAATGAGAAGATCAAAAATGCTTTTCTTTTGCTTAATCTGTTATATCTATCGCCTCCCCTGGCTGTAATGGGTATGTGCTCGATCCCTTGCAGTATTATACCATCCACTTTGCCATCATGTTTGTTCTTAATATGTGCTGACAAGCTGTGTGTTCTTAACCCCTTCATTATATTCCGCCTATGTTCTAAGAACCTGGTATTGAGTTTTCTAGTCGTTCTTCCCACATATTGTGCCCCACAACTGCAGGTAATCAAATAAACAACACATGTTGAATTACAGTCAATATGACCTTTTATCTCAAACTCAGTATTGTACGTTGTAGAACGAAAATGTGTACTATTATGAGCGACATGTCTAACGTCATACATTTCGAACGGCCGCACCTGAAACAACCCTTCTTAAGAGGTATCACATCTAGCCATGTCTTATCAGTTTTTGCAGTCAAAGAAGAATTAGTATAATGGCTTGGGGTCAAGTGATTTTGTAGACTTCTAGCTTTCTTAATAACAATCTGTGGGTCCACCTCTAATAAAGGTGCCAATACTTTATCTGCCCTTAGAACTGACATATTTATTTTTAACAAGTTCTTAATTTCCCTTGAGCAGGAGTTATATTTAGTTATAAATCTAAGTTGGGTATTCCCTTTAGGGAGGATGGGATAGCAATGTTTTTCTATCTCTTTTTCTTACTTCCTCCCTTGCTTCCTCCAAGATTTCCTCATGGTAGTCTTGTTCTAAGAGTGCAAGGGTGAGATCACGTGCCTGTCGATCGTATTCCTTAATATCTGTACAATTCCGTCTGTGTCTCATATACTGACTTCTAGGTATGTTTCTAAGCCATGGCAAATAGTGGCAGCTTGAATAATGCAAGAACTTATTACAATCAACCTCCTTCTTAAACGTGGATGTGATTATATTTCCATTTTTTGCTTCAAGGGCGATGTCCAGAAAAGAAACTCGAGAATTATGAATAGTGCTTGTGAGTTTTAATCCAAATTGGTTTTGATTCAAATATTCCACAAATTTCTCAGCTGAACTTAAATCCCCCTCCCAAATAAAGAACATGTCATCTATGTATCTGCCATAGAGCACCAAGCCCGCCCCAGCCTCAATTGGCCAAATAAGTGTGTTCTCAAAGAGGCCCATATATAAATTGGCGAAGCTGGGTGCGAACTTGGAGCCCATGGCAGTCCCATGTGTCTGTAAATAAAATTGTGTATTAAAGGTGAAATAATTGTGAGTGAGGGTGAAAGTGATAGCATCCAAAACAAACCTTCATCTGGCCTCACTCAGATCATCAGATAGAAGGAAGCTTTTTACGGCTTCTACTCCCTCTTTATGAGGAATATTTGTATATAACGACTCTACGTCGCTTGTGATAAATATATAGTTGTCTTGCCATTTCACAGTGGACAATAATTCCAAAAAATGCATGGAATCTCTAATGTATGATCTGAGTGAGACCACATGTGGCTGTAAAAAAGAATCTATAAATGATGATAAATTGGTGGTTAGGGACCCTATACCCGAAATAAAGGGACGCCCGGGAGGTGCTGTGAGGGATTTGTGTATTTTGGGCAAATGATAATAAGTAGGTGTTATAGGGTGTGTTATAAATAAATAGTGAAATTCTTGTCTGGACACCGCCCCACTCTCAACTGCCTCATCCAACAATCTCCTGTATTCACAAATGAACCTGGAGGTTGGGTTAAATGATAGTTTTGTATAGAATTTTTTATTTTCAAGCTGCCTATAAGCCTCTTTTTCATAATCGACTTTATCTTGCACAACTGTTCCCCCTCCCTTATCTGCATTTTTGATGATAATAGTATTATCTTTCATGAGATTTTTCAGAGCTCTCCTCTCATTTATATGTAAATTATCTTTATATTTATTCTTTTTCTCACAGATTTCTCTCAAACCGTCTAGAGTTAGAGTGTAGAATGTTTCAATCATTCCACTCTTGTATTGCATTGGGTAGAATTCTGATTGTTTTCTGAACCTTTTTCTTTCTGTCTGTTCTATATTAAACAACTGAACTGTCCTATCATTTTCCTGTTCTAATTGGATAAGTGTATTGAGGGCCAACTGGTCTGTTTTATCCAAAAGGATTGGGAGGGCATCTTCCTTGTTCTTCAGTTTCTTATTGGCAAAATATCTTTGCCGACATAGATCTCTTGTGAACCTGTTGAGCTCGATAAAGAGCTCAAACAGGTCTGGTTTTGTGTAGGGGCATAATTCAGCCCCTTAGCGATAATGGATTTTTCATTTTCACTGAGGGTTCTGGAAGATAAATTGTAAAGCCCCCTATTTCTTATTATCTTCTTGCGCTTTTGGTTGAACGTTTTTCTCCCTCCTCTACATCCTCTTCTTCTAGACCCTTCCTCTTTGGTGAATCTTGGCTCAGAGCTGAAAATCTGTTCCGATTCTTCCAAATTGGGTAAAGGTTCTTCTCTAAAAAAGAGGAGCTAGAGGTAGAGCTCTGAGGTTCCCTATTACCATTGGCTGATACATCCCTATTCTTTGGTCTGGCTCCGTTTTGACTATAATCTACACTCATACCTGTGCTGTTCGAGCTTGCAAGTGGGCCTCTTGCTCTCATAGGGTTCCTTGGGCTAAACTGTCTGGCTCGCTCATATCTCTCTCCCTCCCTTCTTTTATCTATATGTTGTGTTTTATTATACCTATTTTTATTATTAATATTAGAACCATATCTCTCTTTCCCATAAACAGCAGAGTTGTCCTGCCCTATATTTGTTCTGAACCTTCTATTGTAAGTCCTGACTTCATTTCTTTCATAATCCTGTTTGTCCCTAATTACCTTTTGATTTTTTGTGCTTATCAATTGCTGTTCAAATGTTTCTATTTTTTGGTTTAATTTATAATCCAAATCTTTAACGTCAGCCCTTACACTAAAAGGTTCCAACACTTTCTGTATATTATCTATTTCAAGAGAGGTTTCTTTTACCTTAGATTCCCGATATTCAATCAATAGATCTATCAGGGAAAATGAACACTGATCCAAAATATTATTCCACTTTTCTAGCAACTCTACATTATCTTTAAATGAACAAGATTTAAATATCCTTAGACCCCTAGGGATAATGTTATCTATTTTATATTTAGTTAGGAGCATTTTATCAAGCCAGCGTCGAGTTTCTGACATTAACAGTGTTTCTAATCTAAAGAACAGATGCTGCATATCTAATGGATTTGCTTCACCTGAGACGTTTTCTTTAACTAAGGTAGTGTTTAATATCAGATTTCTCCTCACATTCCTCTCATCCATTGTCCTACATGTTGCCATTATAGATGCCACCCAAAAAAAACTTCCAAATTCAACACAGAATAAAAAATCCTTGTATACACACTGACGTATCGGGAGGTCAACTAATGTCACTCCTTAGGCGTCTGTGTGCAGACAATATCTCAGGCGCACCAGTATACTAGTTCAAATAAATGTTGCCTTAATCACAATTAAGGAAAAGGAATTGAATTTTATATCGATTGCCACTGATCGCAGATGCCGAGTAAGTCTGGAGCTTCTCAGAAACTGCTAAGAAGTGTCTATTCGCAATTCTGCTAATCTTTCGTTCGCAATTTTACTATGCTAAGATTCACTCCCAGTAGGCGGCGGCTTAGCGTGTGCAATGCTGCTAAAAGCAGCTTGCGAGTGAACAACTCGGAATGAAGGCCATTCACACTGACATGCGGGGGGACGCCCAGCACAGGGCTAGCCCGCCCCACATGCCAGGCCGGCCCCCCTCGCAGAACTGCAAAGGCATCACACAGAGGTGATGCCTTTGCACTTCAAGAGTAGTTCCTGGCCAGCGCAGCTTTAGCGTGCTGGCCAGGAGCTACTCATCGCTCCCCGGCCCACAGCGGCTGCGTTGGCCGGACCAAACCCACGAAACGGCAGCCAGACTCCGCCGTTCCACCCCCGCCCTATGATCGCCTCTGCCTGTCAATCAGGCAGAGGCGATCGTATAATAAAAAATCCTTGTATACACACTGACGTATCGGGAGGTCAACTAATGTCTCTCCTTAGGCGTCTGTGTGCAGACAATATCTCAGGTGCACCAGTATACTAGTTCAAATAAATGTTGCCTTAATCACAATTAAGGAAAAGGAACTGAATTTTATATCGATTGCCACTTATTAAAAAACAAAAAAAAGCTGCTCCCACTTACGGCTAGAAGTATACCATACAACAATCACAAATGAATAATAAAAAGAGCGCTAAACACCTGCTATGTCTATAAATTAATTATGCAAGCATAGAAAGATAATTACAATATTTTTTGCATTGTATAAAATTTATTACACATAAAAAGTTAAATAGTATAATCTTTCATGACTTTTACATTCATCATGGGTTCACATAAAAATGAAAACTAGATATTGTAATCTTATCAATTTTCATATATATCACGGATTCACATTGGTGGGAACACTCAAAGCGCTGAATGGTAGCTGTAAATAGCTATTGGGACAGTCCTTGGTCTCCAACCCAAATAAAATACATATATTGCCACTCCTAGTAACAAATTTTGTCTTGTATCACATAACCATGGTTAGTAATTTTGTAACGTTATTAATTCCAGGATCTGATTCAAGTACTGAATTTTTGATTAGTAGAATCAGTCAATTATGGCTCATGAGGTATTTCAATGTCCCAGAATTTAATTAGATCGATATCGTGAAATATTGTTGCTCACCTCCCCAGCTGCAGGGCTTTAGATGTAAAGCTCCGGGAGACGCAGTGCCCAGCTGCGGCTGCGCGCCGCTCGATGTATCTCTGCCGGAGTTGCATATTCCCGGAGTGGTAGCAGCTTCACATACTGACCTCAGAGCTTCCAGTTATAAGGGTGAGAAGGCAGCTCTCCGCTGTGGCTGCACCCCGCTCAGCTTCTCCTCGTTAATGTTTTTAAGGGAGCTTCTCACCAAAGTATAGGTTGGAGATTTTTGCCAAGATGTCAGTTCTGTAGTCCCAAACGTTGGTGTTCCCAGATGGAGTATGGAAAAGGTCCTTAACGCGTTTCTCCGTTATATCAATTGAACGGTTTCATCAGAAGGTGTCCATCTCTTATTCCTATCCTAGTATTTAAGCACTGTTTCCACCAATCATAGACTAGTGCTCATTATAGACTGCAGGTGTACTACAGGTGTTATCTAAATAGATAGTTCAATCTAAGGCAATCTTTATTATAACAGCACTTGCTATAAACTATATCCTTTCTAGCTATATAATATAATCCACATTATAGTTAAAAGAAGGGAAATTCACAGTCTCTAACCCATTCAAAGAAACTGAACCCTTCCAGATTAAATTAATTATATCTGGCAACACGTAGGCAACGGAGAACAAACGGATATTAGAGAATAATTCAGAAACAAATAGAAGTGGGATACTATCCATTTTTTCAGGCTGCTATAGCCTAGCGGTCAGGGCCACCGCCTCACAAGTCGCAGCAGCACCACATCCCAGGTTCGAATCCCACCTCCCACCACAGTTCACCATCTATCTAAGTTCATCTCATTATTGTTTTTATTTTTTATTTTTTTTTATTTCAAAATTTGAGAATAATAGTATACTATAATTCTCATATAGTTAATCCCTATTGGCTAACCACTAATACATATATCCAATACTTTCACCGACAGCTCTAAATTTGTACACTGAGTGTACTGTTCATAGGTTTTAAAGAGTGTTTAAATACTCCTATACTGCAGCAGTTTGTAGTTAATTCATTAACTGTTACCTAGCCCAATTAGCTCTCTATTTGACTCTAATAGACATACCCTTATCCCAGATACTAAACACACTAGGCATGTGTGGAATTCATATGTTGTTTATTTCTATGTCATCATTTAAACCCAGGGGTGAGAGAGATCCCAATGAGAAGATCAAAAATGCTTTTCTTTTGCTTAATCTGTTATATCTATCGCCTCCCCTGGCTGTAATGGGTATGTGCTCGATCCCTTGCAGTATTATACCATCCACTTTGCCATCATGTTTGTTCTTAATATGTGCTGACAAGCTGTGTGTTCTTAACCCCTTCATTATATTCCGCCTATGTTCTAAGAACCTGGTATTGAGTTTTCTAGTCGTTCTTCCCACATATTGTGCCCTACAACTGCAGGTAATCAAATAAACAACACATGTTGAATTACAGTCAATATGACCTTTTATCTCAAACTCAGTATTGTACGTTGTAGAACGAAAATGTGTACTATTATGAGCGACATGTCTAACGTCATACATTTCGAACGGCCGCACCTGAAGCAACCCTTCTTAAGAGGTATCACATCTAGCCATGTCTTATCAGTTTTTGCAGTCAAAGAAGAATTAGTATAATGGCTTGGGGTCAAGTGATTTTGTAGACTTCTAGCTTTCTTAATAACAATCTGTGGGTCCACCTCTAATAAAGGTGCCAATACTTTATCTGCCCTTAGAACTGACATATTTCTTTTTAACAAGTTCTTAATTTCCCTTGAGCAGGAGTTATATTTAGTTATAAATCTAAGTTGGGTATTCCCTTTAGGGAGGATGGGATAGCAATGTTTTTCTATCTTTTTTTCTTACTTCCTCCCTTGCTTCCTCCAAGATTTCCTCATGGTAGTCTTGTTCTAAGAGTGCAAGGGTGAGATCACGTGCCTGTCGATCGTATTCCTTAATATCTGTACAATTCCGTCTGTGTCTCATATACTGACTTCTAGGTATGTTTCTAAGCCATGGCAAATAGTGGCAGCTTGAATAATGCAAGAACTTATTACAATCAACATCCTTCTTAAACGTGGATGTGATTATATTTCAATTTTTTGCTTCAAGGGCGATGTCCAGAAAGGAAACTCGAGAATTATGAATAGTGCTTGTGAGTTTTAATCCAAATTGGTTTTGATTCAAATATTCCACAAATTTCTCAGCTGAACTTAAATCCCCCTCCCAAATAAAGAACATGTCATCTATGTATCTGTCATAGAGCACCAAGCCCGCCCCAGCCTCAATTGGCCAAATAAGTGTGTTCTCAAAGAGGCCCATATATAAATTGGCGAAGCTGGGTGCGAACTTGGTGCCCATGGCAGTCCCATGTGTCTGTAAATAAAATTGTGTATTAAAGGTGAAATAATTGTGAGTGAGGGTGAAAGTGATAGCATCCAAAACAAACCTTCATCTGGCCTCACTCAGATCATCAGAAAGAAGGAAGCTTTTTACGGCTTCTACTCCCTCTTTATGAGGAATATTTGTATATAACGACTCTACGTCGCTTGTGATAAATATATAGTTGTCTTGCCATTTCACAGTGGACAATATTTCCAAAAAATGCATGGAATCTCTAATGTATGATCTGAGTGAGACCACATGTGGCTGTAAAAAAGAATCTATAAATGATGATAAATTGGTGGTTAGGGACCCTATACCCGAAATAATGGGACGCCCGGGAGGTGCTGTGAGGGATTTGTGTATTTTGGGTAAATGATAATAAGTAGGTGTTATAGGGTGTGTTATAAATAAATAGTGAAATTCTTGTCTGGACACCGCCCCACTCTTAACTGCCTCATCCAACAATCTCCTGTATTCACAAATGAACCTGGAGGTTGGGTTGAATGATAGCTTTGTATAGAATTTTTTATTTTCAAGCTGTCTATAAGCCTCTTTTTCATAATCAACTTTATCTTGCACAACTGTTCCCCCTCCCTTATCTGCATTTTTGATGATAATAGTATTATCTTTCATGAGATTTTTCAGAGCTCTCATCTCATTTATATGTAGATTGTCTTTATATTTATTCTTTTTCTCACAGATTTCTCTCAAACCGTCTAGAGTTAGAGTGTAGAATGTTTCAATCATTCCACTCTTGTATTGCATTGGGTAGAATTCTGATTGTTTTCTGAACCTTTTTCTTTCTGTCTGTTCTATATTAAACAACTGAACTGTCCTATCATTTTCCTGTTCTAATTGGATAAGTGTATTGAGGGCCAACTGGTCTGTTTTATCCAAAAGGATTGGGAGGGCATCTTCCTTGTTCTTCAGTTTCTTATTGGCAAAATATCTTTGCCGACATAGATCTCTTGTGAACCTGTTGAGCTCGATAAAGAGCTCAAACAGGTCTGGTTTTGTGTAGGGGCATAATTCAGCCCCTTAGCGATAATGGATTTTTCATTTTCACTGAGGGTTCTGGAAGATAAATTGTAAAGCCCCCTATTTCTTATTATCTTCTTGCGCTTTTTGTTGAACGTTTTTCTCCCTCCTCTACATCCTCTTCTTCTAGACCCTTCCTCTTTGGTGAATCTTGGCTCAGAGCTGAAAATCTGTTCCGATTCTTCCAAATTGGGTAAAGGTTCTTCTCTAAAAAAGAGGAGCTAGAGGTAGAGCTCTGAGGTTCCCTATTACCATTGGCTGATACATCCCTATTCTTTGGTCTGGCTCCGTTTTGACTAAAATCTACACTCATACCTGTGCTGTTCGAGCTTGCAAGTGGGCCTCTTGCTCTCATAGGGTTCCTTGGGCTAAACTGTCTGGCTCGCTCATATCTCTCTCCCTCCCTTCTTTTATCTATATGTTGTGTTTTATTATACCTATTTTTATTATTAATATTAGAACCATATCTCTCTTTCCCATAAACAGCAGAGTTGTCCTGCCCTATATTTGTTCTGAACCTTCTATTGTAAGTCCTGACTTCATTTCTTTCATAATCCTGTTTGTCCCTAATTACCTTTTGATTTTTTGTGCTTATCAATTGCTGTTCAAATGTTTCTATTTTTTGGTTTAATTTATAATCCAAATCTTTAACGTCAGCCCTTACACTAAAAGGTTCCAACACTTTCTGTATATTATCTATTTCAAGAGAGGTTTCTTTTACCTTAGATTCCCGATATTCAATCAATAGATCTATCAGGGAAAATGAACACTGATCCAAAATATTATTCCACTTTTCTAGCAACTCTACATTATCTTTAAATGAACAAGATTTAAATATCCTTAGACCCCTAGGGATAATGTTATCTATTTTATATTTAGTTAGGAGCATTTTATCAAGCCAGCGTCGAGTTTCTGACATTAACAGTGTTTCTAATCTAAAGAACAGATGCTGCATATCTAATGGATTTGCTTCACCTGAGACGTTTTCTTTAACTAAGGTAGTGTTTAATATCAGATTTCTCCTCACATTCCTCTCATCCATTGTCCTACATGTTGCCATTATAGATGCCACCCAAAAAAAACTTCCAAATTCAACACAGAATAAAAAATCCTTGTATACACACTGACGTATCGGGAGGTCAACTAATGTCACTCCTTAGGCGTCTGTGTGCAGACAATATCTCAGGCGCACCAGTATACTAGTTCAAATAAATGTTGCCTTAATCACAATTAAGGAAAAGGAATTGAATTTTATATCGATTGCCACTTATTAAAAAACATAAAAAAGCTGCTCCCACTTACGGCTAGAATTATACCATACAACAATCACAAATTAAATACCTCATGAGCCATAATTGACTGATTCTACTAATCAAAAATTCAGTACTTGAATCAGATCCTGGAATTAATAACGTTACAAAATTACTAACCATGGTTATGTGATACAATTACTAGGAGTGGCAATATATGTATTTTATTTGGGTTGGAGACCAAGGACTGTCCCAATAGCTATTTACAGCTACCATTCAGCGCTTTGAGTGTTCCCACCAATGTGAATCCATGATATATATGAAAATTGATAAGATTACAAATTCTACTTTTCATTTTTATGTGAACCCATGATGAATGTAAAAGTCATGAAAGATTATACTATTTAACTTTTTATGTGTAATAAATTTTATACAATGCAAAAAATATTGTAATTATCTTTCTATGCTTGCATAATTAATTTATAAACATAGCAGGTGTTTAGCGCTCTTTTTATTATTCATTTGTGATTGTTGTATGGTATACTTCTAGCCGTAAGTGGGAGCAGCTTTTTTTTGTTTTTTAATAAGTAGCAATCGATATAAAATTCAGTTCCTTTTCCATAATTGTGATTAAGGCAACATTTATTTGAACTAGTATACTGGTGCGCCTGAGATATTGTCTGCACACAGACGCCTAAGGAGTGACATTAGTTGACCTCCCGATACGTCAGTGTGTATACAAGGATTTTTTATTCTGTGTTATATAACATAGAAGGAATATGTGAGGTTAAAAGTAGGATTAGAGATGATGTTCAATAATTCTTGCGAATTTTGGTGATGGTTGCAAGTCTCCTCTGGGTTAAGAATACGCTTTAGTGGCATTTTACTTCTTACCCCTTAGTAAATCAATATTCACCTGATAGGGGGAATTTTTCTTTCCTCAAGATCTTTCTTCAATCCGTGGAAGTAAACCCAATAGGTATGTGATTTCCGTGGTTCAAAGTCCAAATATAGTATGTGCTGTTCTTTGAAGCAAATGGTAGAAAGTACCTTAGTTTTTCAAAGATGAGGTGTCTGCCGGCAGACCAGTCAACTCCTGTATCGACGCGTTTCACCCCTGGCGTAGGGCTTTCTCAGGACCAATAGAGTATCTTATCCTCATCCCTGGCTTGTTATTTAACTTAATTTGGCCGGATACTGCTTCCCAGACTTCACTTCCGGTTCCGACATTTACTGTGATGCACTTCCGGTTGGCGGATTTATGTATGGTTGGTGCTTGAGGATTACTCTGTCAGGCACGATGTAGCATACTTCCGGTTTCCGGTTGGTGGGTTTACATATGGTTGGCGCTTGAAGGTTACTCTATCAGGCACAATATATTATACTTCCAGTTCCGGCTGGTATGTTTACGTGTGGTTGGCACTCTCCGGTCCCTTTATAAGGTGCATTTTCTCTTCCGGAATACTTTTGTAGGGATATATACAAAAGTACTGTATTCTATCCACTCACTCCGCTGCTCTGAAAGTACTAATCCACAAGGATGATTGTTTCCAGCCAGGTTTAATAGGCTGGGAGCAGCCAGATGTATGTATATATCCCGCAGCTACTCTGCCCAGGAAGCATGTGAATGAATGGAAGCCCTAGCACTTCCTCTCTCAGTATGCTGCCACTCTCTTGTTGCCCTGGGGAGAGGCCAGCATTGGGAGAGGTACTAACTATGGATCTATGGAAATAATAGCACTTTTGCGCTAGAGGATCCACTACCTTTTGCAGTGAATATTTAGTATCTAATATGCAAACACTCCTCCAATGCTGATATTAGAGATGTGCACCGGAAATTTTTCGGGTTTTGTGTTTTGGTTTTGGGTTCGGTTCCACGGCCGTGTTTTGGGTTCGAACGCGTTTTGGCAAAACCTCACCGAATTTTTTTTGTCGGATTCGGGTGTGTTTTGGATTCGGGTGTTTTTTTCAAAAAACCCTAAAAAACAGCTTAAATCATAGAATTTGGGGGTCATTTTGATCCCAAAGTATTATTAACCTCAATAACCATAATTTACACTCATTTTTAGTCTATTCTGAACACCTCACGACTCACAATATTATTTTTAGTCCTAAAATTTGCACCGAGGTCGCTGGATGGCTAAGCTAAGCGACCCAAGTGGCCGACACAAACACCTGGCCCATCTAGGAGTGGCACTGCAGTGTCAGGCAGGATGGCCCTTCCAAAAAACACTCCCCAAACAGCACATGACGCAAAGAAAAAAAGAGGCGCAATGAGGTAGCTGTGTGACTAAGCTCAGCGACCCAAGTGGCCGACACAAACACCTGGCCCATCTAGCAGTGGCACTGCAGTGTCACGCAGGATGGCCCTTCCAAAAAAACACTCCCCAAACAGCACATGACGCAAAGAAGAATAAAAAGAGGCGCAATGAGGTAGCTGTGTGACGACTAAGCAAAGCGACCCTAGTGGCCGACACAAACACCTGGCCCATCTAGGAGTGGCACTGCAGTGTCAGGCAGGATGGCCCTTCCAAAAAATACTCCCCAAACAGCACATGACGCAAAGAAGAAAAAAAGAAAAAAGAGGTGCAAGATGGAATTGTCCTTGGGCCCTCCCACCCACCCTTATGTTGTATAAACAGGACATGCACACTTTAACCAACCCATCATTTCAGTGACAGGGTCTGCCACACGACTGTGACTGAAATGACGGGTTGGTTTGGACCCCCACCAAAAAAGAAGCAATTAATCTCTCCTTGCACAAACTGGCTCTACAGAGGCAAGATGTCCACCTCATCATCATCCTCCGATTCATCACCGTGTACATCCCCCTCCTCACAGATTATCAATTCGTCCCCACTAGAAGCCACCATCTCAGCACCCTGTGTACTTTGTGGGGGCAATTGCTGCTGGTCAATGTCTCCACGGAGGAATTGATTATAATTCATTTTAATGAACATCATCTTCTCCACATTTTCTGGAAGTAACCTTGTACGCCGATTGCTGACAAGGTGAGCGGCGGCACTAAACACTCTTTCGGAGTACACACTTGTGGGAGGGCAACTTAGGTAGAATAAAGCCAGTTTGTGCAAGGGCCTCCAAATTGCCTCTTTTTCCTGCCAGTATACGTACGGACTGTCTGACGTGCCTACTTGGATGCGGTCACTCATATAATCCTCCACCATTCTTTCAATGGTGAGAGAATCATATGCAGTGACAGTAGACGACATGTCCGTAATCGTTGGCAGGTCCTTCAGTCCGGACCAGATGTCAGCATCAGCAGTCGCTCCAGACTGCCCTGCATCACCGCCAGCGGGTGGGCTCGGAATTCTGAGCCTTTTCCTCGCACCCCCAATTGCGGGAGAATGTGAAGGAGGAGCTGTTGACCGATCAAGTTCCACTTGACTTGATAATTTTCTCACCAGCAGGTCTTTGAACCCCTGCAGACTTGTGTCTGCCGGAAAGAGAGATACAACGTAGGTTTTAAATCTAGGATCGAGCACGGTGGCCAAAATGTAGTGCTCTGATTTCAACAGATTGACCACCCGTGAATAATTGTAGAAGAGACAATTGATTGCAGTTGTTTATTACTAATTGTGGGGAGGATTGGGGAGCAGCTGTTAGGAGTACAGTGCAGAGTTTTGCTGATAGTGACCACCAGTTTTTATCCGTTCTCTGCCTGAAAAAAACGCTCCATACCATATCTGTGCTCAGTGTGCTGCATGATATATCTGTGCTGAGTGCTCACACTGCTTAATTGTGGGGACTGGGGAGCAGCTATAGCAGGAGTACAGTGCAGACTAGAGTTTTGCTGACACTGACCACCAGTATACGTTTGTCTGCCTGAAAAACACTCCATATCTGTGCTCACAGTGTGCTGCTTTATTGTGGGGAGTGGACTGGGGACCACCAGTATAATTAATAATATTATATAGGACGGAGGAGTACAGTGCAGAGTGCACTGCTGTACCTACCTACCTACCTACCTCTGTGTCGTCATCCATTAAGTATACTATCCATCTACATTCCTATACCTGTGGTGCATTTTATTTTAGCAGTTTGCTGACAGTGTCCACCAGGTCCTGTATACTATATATAGCAGTACGGTAGGCCACTGCTGTACCTACCTCTGTGTCGTCACTCGTCATCTATTAAGTATACTATCCATCCATCTACATTGTATACCTGTGGTGGCTTTTTTTTAGACTAGTTTAGCAGTTTGCTGACAGTGTCCACCTGGTCCATTATACTGTATATAGCAGTACGGTAGGCCACTGCTGTACCTACCTCTGTGTCGTCACTCGTCATCCATTAAGTATACTATCCCTCCATCTACATTGTATACCTGTGGTGGCTTTTTTTTAGACTAGTTTAGCAGTTTGCTGACAGTGTCCACCAGGTCCAGTATACTGTATATAGCAGTACGGTAGGCCACTGCTGTACCTACCTCTGTGTCGTCACTCGTCATCCATTAAGTATACTATCCATCCATCTACATTGTATACCTGTGGTGGCTTTTTTTTAGACTATTTTGGACTATTTTAGACTATTGATACTGGCATATAATTCCACACATTAAAATATGGAGAACAAAAATGTGGAGGTTAAAAAAATAGGGAAAGATCAAGATCCACTTCCACCTCGTGCTGAAGCTGCTGCCACTAGTCATGGCCGAGACGATGAAATGCCATCAACGTCGTCTGCCAAGGCCGATGCCCAATGTCATAGTAGAGAGCATGTAAAATCCAAAACACAAAAGTTCAGTAAAATGACCCAAAAATCAAAATTAAAAGCGTCTGAGGAGAAGAGTAAACTTGCCAATATGCCATTTACGACACGGAGTGGCAAGGAACGGCTGAGGCCCTGGCCTATGTTCATGGCTAGTGGTTCAGCTTCACATGAGGATGGAAGCACTCATCCTCTCGCTAGAAAAAAAGAAACGACTTAAGCTGGCAAAAGCACAGCAAAGAACTGTGCGTTCTTCGAAATCACAAATCCCCAAGGAGAGTCCAATTGTGTCGGTTGCGATGCCTGTCCTTCCCAACACTGGACGGGAAGAGCTTGCGCCTTCCACCATTTGCACGCTCCCTGCAAGTGCTGGAAGGAGCACTCGCAGTCCAGTTCCTGATAGTCAAATTGAAGATGTCAGTGTTGAAGTACACCAGGATGAGGATATGGGTGTTGCTAGCGCTGTGGAGGAAATTGACAAGGAGGATTCTGATGGTGAGGTGGTTTGTTTAAGTCAGGCACCCGGGGAGAAACCTGTTGTCCGTGGGACGAATATGGCCATTGGCATGCCTGGTCAAAATTAGTGATGAGCGCCTGAAATTTTTCGGGTTTTGTGTTTTGGTTTTGGGTTCGGTTCCGCGGCCGTGTTTTGGGTTCGACCGCGTTTTGGCAAAACCTCACCGAATTTTTTTTGTCGGATTCGGGTGTGTTTTGGATTCGGGTGCTTTGTTCAAAAAACCCTAAAAAACAGCTTAAATCATAGAATTTGGGGGTCATTTTGATCCCAAAGTATTATTAACCTCAAAAACCATAATTTCCACTCATTTAAAGTCTATTCTGAATACCTCACACCTCACAATATTATTTTTAGTCCTAAAATTTGCACCGAGGTCGCTGGATGACTAAGCTAAGCGACCCTAGTGGCCGACACAAACACCTGGCCCATCTAGGAGTGGCACTGCAGTGTCACGCAGGATGTCCCTTCCAAAAAACCATCCCCAAACAGCACATGACGCAAAGAAAAAAAGAGGCGCAATGAGGTAGCTGTGTGAGTAAGATTAGCGACCCTAGTGGCCGACACAAACACCGGGCCCATTTAGGAGTGGCACTGCAGTGTCACGCAGGATGTCCCTTCCAAAAAACCCTCCCCAAACAGCACATGACGCAAAGAAAAAAAGAGGCGCAATGAGGTAGCTGTGTGAGTAAGATTAGCGACCCTAGTGGCCGACACAAACACCGGGCCCATCTAGGAGTGGCACTGCAGTGTCACGCAGGATGGCCCTTCCAAAAAACCCTCCCCAAACAGCACATGACGCAAAGAAAAAAAGAGGCGCAATGAGGTAGCTGACTGTGTGAGTAAGATAAGCGACCCTAGTGGCCGACACAAACACCGGGCCCATTTAGGAGTGGCACTGCAGTGTCACGCAGGATGTCCCTTCCAAAAAACCCTCCCCAAACAGCACATGACGCAAAGAAAAAAAGAGGCGCAATGAGGTAGCTGTGTGAGTAAGATTAGCGACCCTAGTGGCCGACACAAACACCGGGCCCATCTAGGAGTGGCACTGCAGTGTCACGCAGGATAGCCCTTCAAAAAAACACTCCCCAAACAGCACATGACGCAAAGAAAAAAAGAGGCGCAATGAGGTAGCTGACTGTGTGAGTAAGATAAGCGACCCTAGTGGCCGACACAAACACCGGGCCCATTTAGGAGTGGCACTGCAGTGTCACGCAGGATGGCCCTTCCAAAAAACCCTCCCCAAACAGCACATGACGCAAAGAAAAAAAGAGGCGCAATGAGGTAGCTGACTGTGTGAGTAAGATAAGCGATCCTAGTGGCCGACACAAACACCGGGCCCATTTAGGAGTGGCACTGCAGTGTCACGCAGGATGTCCCTTCCAAAAAACCCTCCCCAAACAGCACATGATGCAAAGGAAAAAAGAGGCGCAATGAGGTAGCTGTGTGAGTAAGATTAGCGACCCTAGTGGCCGACACAAACACCGGGCCCATCTAGGAGTGGCACTGCAGTGTCACGCAGGATGGCCCTTCCAAAAAACCCTCCCCAAACAGCACATGACGCAAAGAAAAAAAGAGGCGCAATGAGGTAGCTGTGTGAGTAAGATTAGCGACCGTAGTGGCCGACACAAACACCGGGCCCATTTAGGAGTGGCACTGCAGTGTCACGCAGGATGTCCCTTCCAAAAAACCCTCCCCAAACAGCACATGACGCAAAGAAAAAAAGAGGCGCAATGAGGTAGCTGTGTGAGTAAGATTAGCGACCCTAGTGGCCGACACAAACACCGGGCCCATCTAGGAGTGGCACTGCAGTGTCACGCAGGATGGCCCTTCCAAAAAACCCTCCCCAAACAGCACATGACGCAAAGAAAAAAAGAGGCGCAATGAGGTAGCTGACTGTGTGAGTAAGATAAGCGACCCTAGTGGCCGACACAAACACCGGGCCCATTTAGGAGTGGCACTGCAGTGTCACGCAGGATGTCCCTTCCAAAAAACCCTCCCCAAACAGCACATGACGCAAAGAAAAAAAGAGGCGCAATGAGGTAGCTGACTGTGTGAGTAAGATAAGCGACCCTAGTGGCCGACACAAACACCGGGCCCATTTAGGAGTGGCACTGCAGTGTCATGCAGGATGGCCCTTCCAAAAAACCCTCCCCAAACAGCACATGACGCAAAGAAAAATAAAAGAAAAAAGAGGTGCAAGATGGAATTGTCCTTGGGCCCTCCCACCCACCCTTATGTTGTATAAACAAAACAGGACATGCACACTTTAACCAACCCATCATTTCAGTGACAGGGTCTGCCACACGACTGTGACTGATATGACGGGTTGGTTTGGACCCCCCCAAAAAAAGAAGCAATTAATCTCTCCTTGCACAAACTGGCTCTACAGAGGCAAGATGTCCACCTCATCATCATCCTCCGATATATCACCGTGTACATCCCCCTCCTCACAGATTATCAATTCGTCCCCACTGGAATCCACCATCTCAGCTCCCTGTGTACTTTGTGGAGGCAATTGCTGCTGGTCAATGTCTCCGCGGAGGAATTGATTATAATTCATTTTAATGAACATCATCTTCTCCACATTTTCTGGATGTAACCTCGTACGCCGATTGCTGACAAGGTGAGCGGCGGCACTAAACACTCTTTCGGAGTACACACTTGTGGGAGGGCAACTTAGGTAGAATAAAGCCAGTTTGTGCAATGGCCTCCAAATTGCCTCTTTTTCCTGCCAGTATAAGTATGGACTGTGTGACGTGCCTACTTGGATGCGGTCACTCATATAATCCTCCACCATTCTTTCAATGGTGAGAGAATCATATGCAGTGACAGTAGACGACATGTCCGTAATCGTTGTCAGGTCCTTCAGTCCGGACCAGATGTCAGCATCAGCAGTCGCTCCAGACTGCCCTGCATCACCGCCAGCGGGTGGGCTCGGAATTCTGAGCCTTTTCCTCGCACCCCCAGTTGCGGTAGAATGTGAAGGAGGAGATGTTGACAGGTCGCGTTCCGCTTGACTTGACAATTTTCTCACCAGCAGGTCTTTCAACCCCAGCAGACTTGTGTCTGCCGGAAAGAGAGATCCAAGGTAGGCTTTAAATCTAGGATCGAGCATGGTGGCCAAAATGTAGTGCTCTGATTTCAACAGATTGACCACCCGTGAATCCTTGTTAAGCGAATTAAGGGCTCCATCCACAAGTCCCACATGCCTAGCGGAATCGCTCCGTGTTAGCTCCTCCTTCAATGTCTCCAGCTTCTTCTGCAAAAGCCTGATGAGGGGAATGACCTGACTCAGGCTGGCAGTGTCTGAACTGACTTCACGTGTGGCAAGTTCAAAGGGCAGCAGAACCTTGCACAACGTTGAAATCATTCTCCACTGCGCTTGAGACAGGTGCATTCCACCTCCTATATTGTCCTCAATTGTTTAGGCTTGAATGGCCTTTTGCTGCTCCTCCAACCTCTGAAGCATATAGAGGGTTGAATTCCACCTCGTTACCACTTCTTGCTTCAGATGATGGCAGGGCAGGTTCAGTAGTTTTTGGTGGTGCTCCAGTCTTCTGTACGTGGTGCCTGTACGCCGAAAGTGTCCCGCAATTCTTCTGGCCACCGACAGCATCTCTTGCACGCCCCTGTCGTTTTTTAAATAATTCTGCACCACCAAATTCAAGGTATGTGCAAAACATGGGACGTGCTGGAATTTGCCCATATTTAATGCACACACAATATTGCTGGCGTTGTCCGATGCCACAAATCCACAGGAGAGTCCAATTGGGGTAAGCCATTCCGCGATGATCTTCCTCAGTTGCCGTAAGAGGTTTTCAGCTGTGTGCGTATTCTGGAAGGCGGTGATACAAAGCGTAGCCTGCCTAGGAAAGAGTTGGCGTTTGCGAGATGCTGCTACTGGTGCCGACGCTGCTGTTCTTGCGCCGGGAGTCCATACATCTACCCAGTGGGCTGTCACAGTAATATAGTCCTGACCCTGCCCTGCTCCACTTGTCCACATGTCCGTGGTTAAGTGGACATTGGGTACAGCTGCATTTTTTAGGACACTGGTGACTCTTTTTCTGAGGTCTGTGTAAATTTTCGGTATCGCCTGCCTAGAGAAATGGAACCTAGATGGTATTTGGTACCGGGGACACAGTACCTCCAACAAGTCTCTAGTTGGCTCTGCAGTAATGATGGATACCGGAACCACGTTTCTCACCACCCAGGATGCCAAGGCCTCAGTTATCCGCTTTGCAGTAGGATGACTGCTGTGATATTTCATCTTCCTCGCAAAGGACTGTTGGACAGTCAATTGCTTGGTGGAAGTTGTAAAAGTGGTCTTACGACTTCCCCTCTGGGATGACCATCGACTCCCAGCAGCAACAACAGCAGCGCCAGCAGCAGTAGGCGTTACACGCAAGGATGCATCGGAGGAATCCCAGGCAGGAGAGGACTCGTCAGAATTGCCAGTGACATGGCCTGCAGGACTATTGGCATTCCTGGGGAAGGAGGAAATTGACACTGAGGGAGTTGGTGGGGTGGTTTGCGTGAGCTTGGTTACAAGAGGAAGGGATTTACTGGTCAGTGGACTGCTTCCGCTGTCACCCAAAGTTTTTGAACTTGTCACTGACTTATTATGAGTGCGCTGCAGGTGACGTATAAGGGAGGATGTTCCGAGGTGGTTAACGTCCTTACCCCTTTTTATTACAGCTTGACAAAGGGAACACACGGCTTGACACCTGTTGTCCGCATTTCTGTTGAAATACCTCCACACCGAAGAGCTGATTTTTTTGGTATTTTCACCAGGCATGTCAACGGCCATATTCCTCCCACGGACAACAGGTGTCTTTCCGGGTGCCTGACTTAAACAAACCACCTCACCATCAGAATCCTCCTGGTCAATTTCCTCCCCAGCGCCAGCAACACCCATATCCTCCTCATCCTGGTGTACTTCAACACTGACATCTTCAATCTGACTATCAGGAACTGGACTGCGGGTGCTCCTTCCAGCACTTGCAGGGGGCGTGCAAATGGTGGAAGGCGCATGCTCTTCACGTCCAGTGTTGGGAAGGTCAGGCATCGCAACCGACACAATTGGACTCTCCTTGTGGATTTGGGATTTCGAAGAACGCACAGTTCTTTGCGGTGCTACTGCTTTTGCCAACTTGAGGCTTTTCATTTTTCTAGCGAGAGGCTGAGTGCCTCCATCCTCATGTGAAGCTGAACCACTAGCCATGAACATAGGCCAGGGCCTCAGCCGTTCCTTGCCACTCCGTGTGGTAAATGGCATATTGGCAAGTTTACGCTTCTCCGACGACAATTTTATTTTAGGTTTTGGAGTCCTTTTTTTACTGATATTTGGTGTTTTGGAATTGACATGCTCTGTACTATGACATTGGGCATCGGCCTTGGCAGACGACGTTGCTGGCATTTCATCGTCTCGGCCATGACTAGTGGCAGCAGCTTCAGCACGAGGTGGAAGTGGATCTTGATCTTTCCCTAATTTTGGAACCTCAACATTTTTGTTCTCCATATTTTAATAGGCACAACTAAAAGGCACCTCAGGTAAACAATGGAGATGGATGGATACTAGTATACAATTATGGACAGACTTCCGAGTGCTGACACAGAGGTAGCTACAGCCGTGAACTACCGTACTGTACTGTGTCTGCTGCTAATATAGACTGGTTGATAAAGAGATGTAGTAGTATGTATAAGTATAAAGAAGAAAGAAAAAAAAACCACGGGTAGGTGGTATACAATTATGGACGGACTGCCGAGTGCCGACACAGAGGTAGCTACAGCCGTGGACTACCGTACTGTACTGTGTCTGCTGCTAATATAGACTGGTTGATAAAGAGATGTAGTAGTATGTATAAGTATAAAGAAGAAAGAAAAAAAAACCACGGGTAGGTGGTATACAATTATGGACGGACTGCCGAGTGCCGACACAGAGGTAGCTACAGCCGTGGACTACCGTACTGTACTGTGTCTGCTGCTAATATAGACTGGTTGATAAAGAGATGTAGTAGTATGTATAAGTATAAAGAAGAAAGAAAAAAAAACCACGGGTAGGTGGTATACAATTATGGACGGACTGCCGAGTGCCGACACAGAGGTAGCTACAGCCGTGGACTACCGTACTGTACTGTGTCTGCTGCTAATATAGACTGGTTGATAAAGAGATGTAGTAGTATGTATGTATAAAGAAGAAAGAAAAAAAAACCACGGGTAGGTGGTATACAATTATGGACGGACTGCCGAGTGCCGACACAGAGGTAGCTACAGCCGTGGACTACCGTACTGTACTGTGTCTGCTGCTAATATAGACTGGTTGATAAAGAGATGTAGTAGTATGTATGTATAAAGAAGAAAGAAAAAAAAACCACGGGTAGGTGGTATACAATTATGGACGGACTGCCGAGTGCCGACACAGAGGTAGCTACAGCCGTGGACTACCGTACTGTACTGTGTCTGCTGCTAATATAGACTGGTTGATAAAGAGATGTAGTAGTATGTATAAGTATAAAGAAGAAAGAAAAAAAAACCACGGGTAGGTGGTATACAATTATGGACGGACTGCAGAGTGCCGACACAGAGGTAGCTACAGCCGTGGACTACCGTACTGTACTGTGTCTGCTGCTAATATAGACTGGTTGATAAAGAGATGTAGTAGTATGTATAAGTATAAAGAAGAAAGAAAAAAAAACCACGGGTAGGTGGTATACAATTATGGACGGACTGCCGAGTGCCAACACAGAGGTAGCTACAGCCGTGAACTACCGTACTGTACTGTGTCTGCTGCTAATATAGACTGGTTGATAAAGAGATGTAGTAGTATGTATGTATAAAGAAGAAAGAAAAAAAAACCTCGGGTAGGTGGTATACAATTATGGACGGACTGCCGAGTGCCGACACAGAGGTAGCTACAGCCGTGAACTACCGTACTGTACTGTGTCTGCTGCTAATATAGACTGGTTGATAAAGAGATGTAGTAGTATGTATGTATAAAGAAGAAAGAAAAAAAAACCTCGGGTAGGTGGTATACAATTATGGACGGACTGCCGAGTGCCGACACAGAGGTAGCTACAGCCGTGAACTACCGTACTGTACTGTGTCTGCTGCTAATATAGACTGGTTGATAAAGAGATGTAGTAGTATGTATGTATAAAGAAGAAAGAAAAAAAACCACGGGTAGGTGGTATACAATTATGGACGGACTGCCGAGTGCCGACACAGAGGTAGCTACAGCCGTGAACTACCGTACTGTGTCTGCTGCGACTGGATGATAAATAATGATATAAAAAATATATATATATCACTACTGCAGCCGGACAGGTATATATTATATAATGACGGACCTGCTGGACACTGTCTGTCAGCAGAATGAGTTTTTTATAGAATAAAAAAAAAAACACCACACAAGTGAAGTCACACGACGAGTGTTTAACTTTTTCAGGCAATCACAATATAGTATACTACTAACTATACTGGTGGTCAGTGTGGTCAGGTCACTGGTCAGTCACACTGGCAGTGGCACTCCTGCAGCAAAAGTGTGCACTGTTTAATTT
Organism: Pseudophryne corroboree; assembly: GCF_028390025.1. Taxonomy (NCBI): domain Eukaryota; kingdom Metazoa; phylum Chordata; class Amphibia; order Anura; family Myobatrachidae; genus Pseudophryne; species Pseudophryne corroboree. The sequence continues at coordinate 1,172,197,767 of NC_086444.1, forward strand.
TAATATAATATGTACTCCTGGCTCCTTCTATAACCTATAACTGGCACTGCAGTGCTCCCCAGTCTCCCCCACAATTATAAGCTGTGTGAGCTGAGCACAGTCAGATATATACATAGATGATGCAGCACACTGGGCTGAGCAGTGCACACAGATATGGTATGTGACTGAGTCACTGTGTGTATCGTTTTTTTCAGGCAGAGAACGGATATATTAAATAAAACTGCACTGTCTGGTGGTCACTGTGGTCAGTCACTAGTAAACTCTGCACTCTCTACACTTCTACAGTACTCCTAAGCTCCAGTAAATCAGGTCAATCTCTCTCTCTCTCTCTCTTCTAATCTAAATGGAGAGGACGCCAGCCACGTCCTCTCCCTATCAATCTCAATGCACGTGTGAAAATGGCGGCGACGCGCGGCTCCTTATATAGAATCCGAGTCTCGCGAGAATCCGACAGCGTCATGATGACGTTCTGGCGCGCTCGGGTTAACCGAGCAAGGCGGGAGGGTCCGAGTCTGCTCGGACCCGTGAAAAAAACCATGAAGTTCGGGCGGGTTCGGATTCAGAGAAACCGAACCCGCTCATCTCTAGTCAAAATACAAAAAAAATCTGCTCTTCGGTGTGGAATTATTTCAACACAAATGCGGACAACAGGTGTCAAGCCGTGTGTTGCCTTTGTCAAGCTGTAATAAGTAGGGGTAAGGACGTTAACCACCTAGGAACATCCTCCCTTATACGTCACCTGCAGCGCATTCATCATAAGTCAGTGACAAGTTCAAAAACTTTGGGTGACAGCGGACGCAGTCCACTGACAACTAAATCCCTTCCCCTTGTAACCAAGCTCCTGCAAACCACACCACCAACTCCCTCAGTGTCAATTTCCTCCTTACCCAGGAAAGCCAATAGTCCTGCAGGCCATGTCACTGTCAAGTCTGACGAGTCCTCTCCTGCCTGGGATTCCTCCGATGCATCCTTGAGTGTAACGCCTACTGCTGCTGGCGCTGCTGTTGTTGCTGCTGGGAGTCGATCGTCATCCCAGAGGGGAAGTCGGAAGACCACTTGTACTACTTCCAATAAGCAATTGACTGTACAACAGTCCTTTGCGAGGAAGATGAAATATCACAGCAGTCATCCTGCTGCAAAGCGGATAACTGAGGCCTTGGCAGCCTGGGCGGTGAGAAACGTGGTTCCGGTATCCATCGTTAATTCAGAGGCAACTATAGACTTGATTGAGGTACTGTGTCCCCGGTACCAAATACCATCTAGGTTCCATTTCTCTAGGCAGGCGATACCGAAAATGTACACAGACCTCAGAAAAAGACTCACCAGTGTCCTAAAAAATGCAGTTGTACCCAATGTCCACTTAACCACGGACATGTGGACAAGTGGAGCAGGGCAGACTCAGGACTATATGACTGTGACAGCCCACTGGGTAGATGTATTGCCTCCCACAGAAAGAACAGCAGCGGCGGCACCAGTAGCAGCATCTCGCAAACGCCAACTCGTTCCTAGGCAGGCTACGCTTTGTATCACCGCTTTCCAGAATAGGCACACAGCTGAAAACCTCTTACGGCAACTGAGGAAGATCATCGCAGAATGGCTTACCCCAATTGGACTCTCCTGTGGATTTGTGACATCGGACAACGCCACCAATATTGTGCGTGCATTACATCTGGGCAAATTCCAGCATGTCCCATGTTTTGCACATACCTTGAATTTGGTGGTGCAGTATTATTTAAAAAACGACAGGGGCGTGCAAGAGATGCTGTCGGTGGCCCGAAGAATTGCGGGCCACTTTCGGCGTTCAGGCACTGCGTACAGAAGACTGGAGCACCACCAAAAATACCTGAACCTGCCCTGCCATCATCTGAAGCAAGAGGTGGTAACGAGGTGGAATTCAACCTTCTATATGCTTCAGAGGATGGAGGAGCAGCAAAAGGCCATTCAAGCCTATACATCTGGCCACGATATAGGCAAAGGAGGTGGAATGCACCTGTCTCAAGCGCAGTGGAGAATGATTTCAACGTTGTGCAAGGTTCTGCAACCCTTTGAACTTGCCACACGTGAAGTCAGTTCAGACACTGCCAGCCTGAGTCAGGTCATTCCCCTCATCAGGCTTTTGCAGAAGAAGCTGGAGACATTAAAGGAGGAGCTAAAACAGAGCGATTCCGCTAGGCATGTGGGACTTGTGGATGGAGCCCTTCATTCGCTTAACCAGGATTCACGGGTGGTCAATCTGTTGAAATCAGAGCACTACATTTTGGCCACCGTGCTCGATCCTAGATTTAAAACCCTAGTTGTATCTCTCTTTCCGGCAGACACAAGTCTGCAGGGATTCAAAGACCTGCTGGTGAGAATTGTCAAGTCAAGCGGAACGTGACCCGTCAACAGCTCCTCCTTCACATTCTCCCGCAACTGGGGGTGCGAGGAAAAGGATAAGAATTCCGAGCCCACCCGCTGGTGGTGATGCAGGGCAGCCTGGAGCGAGTGCTGACATCTGGTCCGGACTGAAGGACCTGCCAACGATTACAGACATGTCGTCTACTGTCACTGCATATGATTCTCTCACCATTGAAAGAAAGGTGGAGGATTATATGAGTGACCGCATCCAAGTAGGCACGTCAGACAGTCCGTACGTATACTGGCAGGAAAAAGAGGCAATTTGGAGGCCCTTGCAGAAACTGGCTTTATTCTACCTAAGTTGCCCTCCCTCCAGTGTGTACTCCGAAAGAGTGTTTAGTGCAGCCGCTCACCTTGTCAGCAATCGGCGTACGAGGTTACTTCCAGAAAATGTGGAGAAGATGATGTTCATTAAAATGAATTATAATCAATTCCTCCGTGGAGACATTCACCAGCAGCAATTGCCTCCAGAAAGTACACGGGGACCTGAGATGGTGGATTCCAGTAGGGACGAATTAATAATCTGTGAGGAGGGGGATGCACACAGTGAAAGGGGTGATGAATCGGACGATGAGGAGGAGGTGGACATCTTGCCTCTGTAGAGCCAGTTTGTGTAAGGAGAGATTGATTGCTTGTTTTTTGGTGGGGGCCCAAACCAACCAGTCATTTCAGTCACAGTCTTGTGGCAGACCCTGTCACTGAAATGATGGGTTCGTTAAAGTGTGCATGTCCTGTTTATACAACATAAGGGTGGGTGGGAGGGCCCAAGGACAATTCCATCTTGCACCTCTTTTTTCTTTCATTTCTCTTTGCATCATGTGCTGTTTGGGGACTATTTTTTTGAAGTGCCATCCTGCCTGACACTGCAGTGCCACTCCTAGATGGGCCAGGTGTTTGTGTCGGCCACTTGGGTCGCTTAGCTTAGTCACACAGCTACCTCATTGCGCCTCTTTTTTTCTTTGCATCATGTGCTGTTTGGGGACTATTTTTTTGAAGTGCCATCCTGTCTGACACTGCAGTGCCACTCCTAGATGGGCCAGGTGTTTGTGTCGGCCACTTGTGTCACTTAGCTTAGCCATCCAGCGACCTTGGTGCAAATTTTAGGACTAAAAATAATATTGTGAGGTGTGAGGTGTTCAGAATAGACTGAAAATGAGTGGAAATTATGGTTATTGAGGTTAATAATACTATGGGATCAAAATGACCCCCAAATTCTATGATTTAAGCTGTTTTTTAGGGTTTTTGAAAAAAACACCCCGAATCCAAAACACACCCGAATCCGACAAAAAAATTTCGGTGAGGTTTTGCCAAAACGCGTCCGAACCCAAAACACGGCCGCGGAACCGAACCCAAAACCAAAACACAAAACCCGAAAAATTTCCGGTGCACATCACTAGTAAAAATGCGATGATTTGTCCAATCGGAATACATAAGGAAGTGTATGTCACCTGACACTGGGGATCATAGCAGAGGTGCAGGGGGTGGGGGTGGGTGACTTGGAGATAGAAGATCCACTCCAGCCCAGAGCCTACCTGCTTTGTGTTCTTTGCAGAACATGTTTCACTGGTCCTGCTGCTACAGTGCCCTATTACTACTGTAGATACACCAAAGTAGGAGTTCAAAAATCATCTGAAAACTTTTCTCAAGATTTTCATTAAAAAATATTACATAAATCTGCTCCATTGTCTCTGATGAACCAACACAGTTTTGGACTGGGGCATGTAGGGCCCACCGGAGGAATGCAGTGGTAGGGCCCATGATAGGGGTGTGACCAGTCTACCGAGGGGGTGTGGCCTGCCGCCTCATTGGTTTGACTAACCATTAGAGAGTACCACTTCTGGGACCCTTCATAAATATATACAGTAAATTCAGCTGCTGCATGCAGGATAGTGTATCAGATTAATAACAGCAATGCACTGTAGAAAATACACCATAGCCCAGTATAAGGTAACATATATATAATTCAAGTGCACAGTCTGGAACCTGATCCTTAGAGCAGGAGGTGGTCCCACTTGCAGTGGGGCCCACCGGTGGTTTCCCCTGTACCCCTGTGGGCCAGTCCAAGCCTGAACCAACATGTTATATAGTTACATGAGATTGTTAGTAGGAGATAAATTCAGCTCCATGTCTGAGACACATCTCTTACAGAAAGAGGAAGGAGGTTTTTGTACGGCTCTGTATCACTGTGTGAGAGGGAAGCTCCAACCCTGCTGACAGTGATACTCTGCCTCATCTTCTGCTGTCACTCCACTGATTGTTAGTGTGTATGTAGTTCCAGATACAGATCCACTGAACCTGTCTGGGACTCCTGTATCTAGTTCATCTGTGTAATAGATAAGAAGCTTTGGAGATTGTCCTGATTTCTGTTGGTACCAGGCTAAGTAGCCGTTTATACCAGCACTGGCTGTACATGAGATGGTGACTGATCCTCCTGGTGACACAGAGATATAACCTGGGGTCTGAGTCATCACAATCTCCCCACAGGACCCTGAGGATTAGAGGAGACACAGTCATTACTGATACATGTCTGTATATAGTCATATACATCCTGCTCTGATTATTTATGTTACATGTATAGATTCCCCTACACAGCACCATGTAATGTCCCCAATCTCTCACCCTGAATATAAATGAGTATCACAGCCAGCAGGTAACTGTGAGACACCATCTTGCTGTATCTGGGCTGTCAGACAGACACTATAAGACGTCTCCTGTACAATGAGATATATAGAGAGAGTGACAGGTGAGGTGTGACAGGAAATCCCCCAGAGACTGTGTATGGAAATAAGATGGAAATAAACCACTCATGTACACACCAGCATGTCACATTATATATAACTACCTTACATAATAAATAAGACTTAGCAGTAACTAAATAATGGCACAGACAACTAACTGTACAGTATTTACATTTAGTCATCACGTATGGATAACAGTTACACTTAGAGAAAATGGTGGCGGTGGATGGAGGATGCAGAGCTGGATAAAGGGGTCTGATTCAAAGGTGGACACAATGTTGTTCACATATTTGAGCAATTTCTTGCAACTCTGCGTGTATTTGCAAATAACTTGTTTGGTGCATGCATTACACAGAGTGTAGGCACAAAGGTGCTGCTGCGATTATGATACATTCCTGGGCAGTGACTGAGAGGTTAATAGAAATGCATGCAAATCATAGTCCTTTAAGTGGGCTTGTGACACACAGCCACAGACACAGGAGGCCTTGATCAGATAGATAAACTGCACCTGTATACCCTCCAACTGTACCTTTTTGGCAGGTACAGTACAGATTTTTTATGGTCTGTACCTGTCAAAAAGGGCTTTGTACCGATTTTTTACTCACTAAATCTCCATAGGAAAGGGAGTGTGGCCACGCCCCCTTTACTCATGGCCATGTCCCTTTTCCTAATTTCAGAGGCGTATCTAGGGTAGGGCGAGTGGGGCACGTGCCCTGGGCGTCTTGGCAGGTCCAGGAGAGGGGGGCGCCACCGGCGGCCAGGGCATCATGCCCCACTTGCCCCCGTCAACCCGAAATGTGAGGGGAGGAGAGCGCAGCGTCTCTCCCTCCCCTCACCACCGCTGCCAGCACTAGCAGCGCTGCCAGCAGCGCTGCTGTGTCCGGTCTCCGGCATTAGCCAATCGGAGCTTGCGGACCGGCTCCTGATTGGCTGCCGGTCCGCGAGCTCTGATTGGCTAGCGAACCGGCGCCAGACAGCCGCCGGAGACCTGGAGCGGTGAGGGGAAGGAGAGGCGCTGTGCTGCGCTCTCCTCCCCTCACATAACAACAAGCGGCCGGTGAGTGACCGAGGGGGGGGGCACAGTGGGGCATGTATTTGGCACCAAATGGGTCATGTAACTGGCACTGAGTGGGGCCTGGCACTGTGGGGCATGTAACTGGCACCAAATGGGGCATGTAACTGGCACTGAGTGGGACCTGGCACTGTGGGGCATGTAACTGGCACTATGGGGCATGTATGGCACTGTGGGGCAATGTAACTGGCACTGTGGGGCATGTATCTGGCACAGTGGGGCAATGTAACTGGCACTGTGGGGCAATCTAACTGGCACTGTGGGGCAATGTATCTGGCACTATGGGGCATATATCTGGCACAGTGGGGCAATCTAACTGGCACAGTGGGGCAATCTAACTGGCACTGTGGGGCAATGTATCTGGCACTGTGGGGCAATGTATCTGGCACTGTGGGGCAATGTAACTGGCACTGTGGGGCAATGTATCTAGCACTGTGGGGCAATGTAACTGGCACTGTGGGGCAATGTAACTGGCACTGTGGGGCAATGTAACTGGCACTGTAGGGCAATGTAACTGGCACTGTGGGGCAATGTATCCGGCACTGTGGGGCAATGTATCCGGCACAGTGGGGCACGTATCCGGCACTGTGGGGCATGTATCCGGCACTGTGGGGCAATGTAACTGGCACTGTGGGGCATGTATCCGGCTCTGTGGGGCATTGTATCTGGCACTGTGGGGCAATGTAACTGGCACTGTGGGCCATTTTCAGTGGCCACACCCCTTTTGGAGCGTGGCCACACCCCTTCGGCGCGCGCACATGCTTCTTTTTGTGTGTTTTTTTTGGGGGGAGGGGGGGCGGGCCCATTTTCCATCTTGCCCTGGGCTCCGAAAACCCTAGCTACGCCTCTGCCTAATTTGTAACGGTTTTCGAGGGTACAATGTTGGAGGGTATGCGCCTGCCATAAGACTGGTGCAAGTGACGATTGTGTGACCTACAATATGAGTAATGGTGGTGTCTAAGGACGCACCAATCAGTATTACAGTGTGTAAGGATGCCTACAGTGGGTGTCTCTGTCCTTGTTGGGTACCCCACTGATATAACTAGGACCCTAAGTGTTGGTTGGTTGTGCCTTGGAAATTATTGGCACTTTATAAATTCAGGCATTCTCGGACAATCTCCCACACCTCCAACTTCTTGCACCCTATTACATTTACCCCTGAGTATTTGTTCCTTCACTTCATGTAAGTGTAAACAATCTGAAGCAACGCATCACAGCAGATGTTGAGTGTTGATGAGGACATGCTCCAGTGTGTTTGGAACAGATTAGATAATTATATTGAAATCTGTCATGTGACAACTAAATTATAGAAACTTACAGAGATAAATAACATATCCATGTAGTTATTTTGACTATGTTAAAAATACCTTGCTTTATATAAAACATTGAAAGTGTCTATTTCTTTCACAGTAACCCTGTACTGCTATGTGTGTTTTTGAATATATAAATTTATATATATATATATATATATATATATATATATATATATATATAAAGATATATATAGTAGATTACAAAGAGCCCGCACATCCGGGAATACTGCTTCAAAAAACTTTCTAAAAATATCAGCAAAGAGAGGTTCACATAGCTCCACATAAAATGCATAAAGTGCATAAATCCAGAATCAGGACAGTCATCTCAGTATACAAGCCTGCCAGGGTGGTCAAAAATCAAGCCAAGTCCCGCAAATTCCAGTGAGCATCAGCATGGTGTGAACAGCTGTTTCGGTGCCCAATGAGCACCTTCATCCAGGACTACTGATGCCAATGTGAGAGCCCCTTATATAGGTCCCAAACAAGTGTGAGTGTACTCACCTGTGTAGCTCCATTCCCGCCGCGTCTATCACTCCAGGAAGTCTCCGACCTGAAGTGACATTGCGTAACCGAGGGAACCGCATCACCATTTCCAGCGCAACCACCGCTCTCGCTTGTAAACAAACAGAAGTGACGTGGCGCAACCTAGGCAGCAGGTGCAGCAGTCTAAGAGACATACCACAGGCATAGGGATAGTGGTATCCCTTGACGGAAATGTAATCTACCTAATAACCACATGTAATAGGATATATATATTATACATATTCAAATGACTGTTATATTGTCAGCTACACCACACTGCGCAGATCAGACATAAGGGGCTCACATACAGCAACAAAAGACCAACAAACAAATACAAACACCGTAGGTAGAGAAATATCAGTGAAGGCACACTATATAGATGTTACAAATAAACTTACAAATATCTTATATTCAAAAGAGAAAATGACAAATTGAAACAATCAGAGGGACATTACAGAAAGCAACTGAGGCTTTGAGACTCATTCAGCCCTCCAGGTGCTACTGTACCAAGTTTATTGATCCAGTAGCACTCCCTCTGAAGTAAGAGCTTATTGCGGTCACCGCCACGATGCAGAGGGGCGATCTGATCGATAGGCATACATATAAAGTCTCCATGTGCATGCTTGCAGGCCACAAAATGTCTGGCCACTGGTGGAGTATTAGAGTCTACTGTGTGGTAGGCTTTTTTAATGGATGTATGATCCATTGCTATACGCTCCTTCAGAGTATGGATCGTCTTCCCAACATAAATGAGGTTACATGGGCATATTATGATATAAACAACATATTTACTGTCACAGTCCAAGTGATGGCGTACACTGTGTTTATTGCCTGTTTTGGGCTCCACGAAAAAGGTTCCCAACTGTAGGAATTTGCAGTTGACACACCCATGGCACTTGAAAAACACCTTGTTTTGGTTGCAGCCATGTCTTGGACCTAATAGGCCCTATATCAGACTTGGCAATAATGTCCTTAATGTTACTACTCCTTTTATAACAAAACAACGGTTTCTGTTGACACAATTCGCCAATCACTCCATCCGACTGTAGTATATGCCAGTGACATAAGATGGTCTCTCTAATACGTTTAGAAGCAATAGAGTCTGTAGATGAAAATATAATGCGCTCCATATCTTGGGGTTTCTCTGTAGGCACCAGAGTGTCCTCCCGTTTGATCAACAAACACTTCTCAATAGCTTCTGCAATCTCATTAGCATAGTAAGCTCTATTAATGAACCTATCACCCATTTCCTCTAAGGCATCTGGTAACTCAGTAGGTTCTGGCGTAATGCGTACTGAAAGGATTGCCCCTATATTCTTTAACCCTCGATGTGATGGCCTCTCAGACGTCTGTGAGTGTAAACCTTTAGCCACAAGGAACATGCACAACACAAGCAGTAAAGATTCACACTGTTTATTGTTCGTTTAACAAAAGTATATAAAAGAAAGGATTTAGGGCGTGTATATCCCAAGTCGATAACTAATTGGACAGAACACAAAAAGGGGCTAACATAACATGATTGGCTAGGAACTGCCGCAGTGGAAGGATATGCATATATGGGCAAGTTTGTATTTCAAATAGGGAGGTTGTTCACACGGTATAAAAAAGATAAGAGACAAGGACAGTAGCAAGGAATGTGCTGGAACATTAAGTTCTATAACACAAGCAATTCTATGACATTGAAGCAGAGACGAGCTTTAACCCTTTCAATCCCCTCTTAGAATCATTATTGTTATACTATATGATTCTTGCAAAGCTTACGTCTTTCTGCACACCAATGGCGCAATTTTTAGCCTGAGCGGGAGTTGCAGTAATTGTTGGGCATTTTAAGAAGGGTTAATCGTTGAGTTAATGATGTTCCGTGTTTACCCTTTTCATCTAAGGCTTCAGCGGGCTTATAGCCCCATGGGGTACCTGTGTTCCAGGCAGCCGCGGACCATGAGCTGCAATCATTTCCCCAGTTATGGCCTGTAACGCAAATATAAGGTACCTCTGGGCTTAGGTTGTCTGTGGTGTCAGCGCGGATCTGGTAGTCAACAGACTTTTGGACAGCAGCTAGTTGGGGGAATTGGAAATAATCTAGTATGTAGGTTGCGCTGTATGTGGTGGAAGAGTTATACCATAGTGTCAGTTTCCCTTATTCTGAGTTATATCAACCTCAGTCATTGAGAGGGGAAAATGGGCCAGTAGGGCTATCAAGATAGTCCCCAGGGTAAAGATAGGGGGCATTTTCTTCATCCTCCTCTGGTCTTCTGTCTTCGCTAGGTGGGAGGTCAGGGCTGTCCGCCCCGGTTCGTACCTCACTGGAATCACTTGCTTCCCTCTCTAGGTCTGGTCTAGGAACCTTTTTTACTCGGGATGCATGGATCCAGGTAGGACTTTCCTCTGTCAGGACTGCTGTTCGGGTAACTGCTACGACTTCCGCCTCTGGGCCATAGGTGAAGTCTCCTGGGCTCTTGCTGCGGGGGAGGATCTTCACCACTACTCTGTCTCCGACTTTAAAGGGGTGTGTAGGTTCCTGTGGATTCAAAGGGTTTTTACAAACAACCTCATGTTCAATTTCATTCAGTTTGGTTATGAGGGACCTGACATACTCTTCTCTTATAAATTCTAGATCTCCTTCCTGTATCATCAACGGTTTCTTAGCCCAGGGTGTGGGGAAGGGTCTACCCATTAGTATTTCAAAGGGTTCAAAGGGTGAGTATCCTAGAGTTTTCTGCGGGGTCATTCTGATTTCTGCTAGGACAATGGGAAGGACCTGCTTCCATTTGTGGAAGGTACCTCCTGTGGCCTTCCTTAGTTTGTCTTTGAGGGTCCTATTCATTCTTCCTACGACCCCTGAACTCTGCAGGTGGTACCGAGCTTTTACTAAGGCCTGTGTGATTTTGGCTGTAAAGGCTGAGCCTTTATCACTATTTATTTGCAGGGGGCACCCCCATCTAGGGATGATTTTCTGTGTTAGGATTCTTGCTACTGTCTTGGCATCCTCTGACTTAGTTAGGAATACTTCTGGCCAGCGGGAGAACATATCTACAATGACCAGGGCATATTCTTGTTTACCTGTACCAGGGATATGGGTAAAATCAATTTGTAAGTGTGTAAAAGGGGTGGTGGGGTATTCAAGATGCTGGTGTTTAGCTTTATTAGGGTTGTTAGGGTTGTTCCTGAGGCAAGTGATGCATCTGCTAACATACTGGTCCACAAGTGATTTGGCATTAGTAACATAAAAATCATTGGTTAGTAGGAGGAGTGTTGTGGCTTCACCACGGTGACCAACACCACGGCAATGGGCAACGAGCAAAGGGGCACTGGACTGGGGTATACAGGGTTTCCCCTCTTTGCAGATTAATCCTGATTTAGGATTTTTTCTGCAGAATTGGGTAAGTCCAGTCGGAGAGATCAGTATTAGTCGCAGCAGCTTGAAGTTGAGTGAGCAGATGGACGTTGTCAAGGGAGGGACATGCTCTAGTGAGTGCAATGAGTTCTGCAGCTTGCGCGGACTGATAAGGTATTGGCAGGGTTTCCAACACAGTGTCAGGGAGGGTGACAATGGCATAGCCAGCCTGGTATGTATTGTCATTGGGCCTACTACAGGAGCCGTCAACAAAAACTATGTCTGCGCCTGGTATGGGAACGGGAGACATGTCAAGTCTGGGAGAAGTTTCAGCTTCAATGGAAGCAGCACAGTCATGTAGGTCGGGTGGTTCATCCTCGGGACCTTTCAAGCCTAAAAGGGCATTGAGAATGGGTGCAGGGCCAGAAGAACTAGCAGTGTACTTGATGGTAAGGGTAGGGTTACTCAAAAGGAGTACTTCATATCCACTAAGGCGTTGTGCTGACATGTGCTGTGTGTGTAAGCCTTTAAGTATTGCCAGGACATCATGTGTGGTGTGGAGTACTGTGATGTGGCCTAAAGTGAGGGTAGTGGCCATTTCTGCAACCATTGCACAGGCTGCCAAAGCCCTGAGGCAGGCAGGCATACCTTGCACAGACACTGGCATGACTTTGGAAAAAAAATGCCACGGGGCGCAACTTCCCTCCATGAAACTGTGTGAGCACCCCCGCCATGGTTTTACAATTGTCCCTTGCATATAGATGGAAAGGTAGTACATAATTGGGGAGGCCAAGTGCCGGACTTTTCATCAACATACATTTTAAACTTTCATATGCAGTTAACATTTCTTGTGACCATTGTACAGTTTTAGGTTTGTCCTTCAGTGTGGCTTGTCTCAAAATGTTATCATAATAAGAGCAATCAGAAATCCACTGTCTGCAGTAATTTACCATACCCAGGAAGGACAGTAGTTCCCTCTGGGTAGTTGGGGTGACCAGGCCCAATACAGACTGTATGCGTTGTGGACTGATTTTCCTCTCTCCCTGAGTGAGCACAAAACCTAAGTAATCAACATGCTTTTTACATCATTGCATTTTTGTTTTGGACACCTTGTGTCCACATTCACAAAGCCAGTTTAGTAATGAAACACCATCCTCTCGGCAGGCCTCCTCAGTTTGACTACAGAGCAGCAGATCATCTGCATACTGTAGCAGGACTGAACCATGGTGAGGTTGCCAGGGCCCCAATGTGGCCTGGAGACAACAGGTGCGTCAATAATCTGCACCAGGTAAGTTGTTTACCCTCAAAAGAAAAGGCAAAAAGTAATTGTGTCTGTGAATCTACAGGTATGCTGAAAAAGGCATTCTTCAAATCAATTACAGAGAAGAACGCAGCATCTGCAGGGATTGCAGAAATGAGTGAGTTTACATCTGGAACAATTGGTGCAATTGGGACAATTAACTGATTGATCGCTCTGAGATTCTGTACAAATCTTATACTGCCATCAGCTTTGGCAACAGGGTTCACAGGAGTACAGTATGGTGATACAATATGTCTGAGAATACCCTGTTGTAAGAATTGCTGTATCATGGGGCGGAGACCTTCTATCTTTTCTGGTGAGAGGGGATACTGCAAAGGTCAGAACACAAAACACTGGTTGTTGCACCGCTGTCCACTAAAAAGGGAATTTTACTTCCATTTATAATAAGTGGCAGCAGAGGTGAATCTTTACTATGACGGGTGAGTTGAATAAAGGCTGGGATACCCTCCTCCGGGCCCCGTCAGTGCGCGGGGTCTTTGGAATCTTCCCTGACTGCGGGGTTGGTTCTGTCTGTCAAAGCGTCTGGAGTTCTGATAGTTATGAGTGGGTGCAGGTTTCTTTACATCAAAACACCCTGCAGCCTCTTTCTCATACAGATGTTTTTTTTCAAAATCTATCGTACTATCAGAAGTCCAGGAAAAGACGTTTTGCTTAACAGAAACTATGACAGAAGGTTGTTAATGAAGGTGGAAATGAGTAAGCTTTCTGAGTTAAGCAAAGGTAAGCCAGCGTCATCTGTCCAGCAGTCCTTAAACCTTTTCCAAAACTCAGTAACAGACTCCGAAGGTTTCTGTTTACAAGCTACAGCGACAGGCAAAAAAGCACAGGCAAAGGAGCACGGGTTTTAAAGACTTCCTTCATATGTGTATCGCTGCGTCCTTTGCAAGCTTTGCGCAAATAAGATATACAGCCATCGAGGGTAATAGTGGGCTTGGGACAGTGTTTTACTATTATCTAAACTCTGGGTTACTGGTGCGTTAGGGATAGAGCTAGTGGACGCACCCTCCAGCAGTGGAGTTGGAGGCGATCCCATCTGGTGTGAAAGGGTTACTGCTGCCAAGAGATCTGTGTCTCCGAGCGCAGGATACATTGGAATGCAAGGGGGAGGCGAGAGGGATTTCAAAGACTTACAGTTTCTCACTTCTTCGCTTCTGTGCTGTTGGGAACTGACATTTTTTTTAATCCTCCATATAGAAAGGGTAATTACTGCCTTCCCGTAGGAATGGGTCCTGTCCTGCTTTCTCTGTCTACCCTGCTAAATTATCCACCCAGGGGTTAACTAAGTAATACTCTGAGGTAGAGTTGCGGGCGACATACATCTTGCATGTCTCACCAGGGAGGGGCGGGGGATATGTAGTTTTTTTTACTCTGACTAGAGCCCATTGTCAGACAGTAATATAAATCAACAGTACAACTTTAAAAGAAAATATCTAAAATTTACAACACTCTACTATACATGCATCAGCTAACCAGTTAATTAGTCATTGACAATATCACAATATTATCTGTATAGTGAGAACATTAAATCTTTTGACGTGTACGATACTTACCATTCGTACAAGATGTCAGAAAAATACAGCGTTTTAAACAGGAAGCAGGAAAAGTGTTTGAGTAAAGATATCTGGCAGACGAAAACTTACCAGCCGTCTGATCAAATATAAGAACTTATCTCACTACAAACATACAAGAATATATAGACGATCAAATCGAGGTATTCTCTACGTTACGTATAGACTCCCAGGTCTATTTTAAGTATCCCAGATACTAACGTCTTTGGAGAGTTGCGCTTGGACCCCTGGTCCCTTCTCAGACGTATCTTTAAGTCCCAGACATTAAAGATGTTTGGTCACGTGTTCCCAGAACACTGACACGGATTCAGCTTCAGTGTATGACCGCAATCCCGTATGGCAAAGACAGACAATAAATTCTCTATCTTACCATTCGGGGACGATCACTGAATCGCGGACGGAGCCCCCACTTGAAAGGATTGCCCCTATATTCTTTAACCCTCGATGTGATGGCCTCTCAGACGTATGTGAGTGTAAACCTTTAGCCACAAGGAACATGCACAACACAAGCAGTAAAGATTCACACTGTTTATTGTTCGTTTAACAAAAGTATATAAAAGAAAGGATTTAGGGCGTGTATATCCCAAGTCGATAACTAATTGGACAGAACACAAAAAGGGGCTAACATAACATGATTGGCTAGGAACTGCCGCAGTGGAAGGATATGCATATATGGGCAAGTTTGTATTTCAAATAGGGAGGTTGTTCACACGGTATAAAAAAGATAAGAGACAAGGACAGTAGCAAGGAATGTGCTGGAACATTAAGTTCTATAACACAAGCAATTCTATGACATTGAAGCAGAGACGAGCTTTAACCCTTTCACGTACCACTCATAATAGTTGTGAAAATGACAAACTACGTTTCAATGGTTCTGGATGGAAACTGTCTGCCATCAGGACCGTGTTCTTATCTGTAGCCTTTTGATAAATTTTGGAAGATATCTTATCACCCACCTTGGTGACACATACGTCTAAGTAATTGGCGGTGACTGCACTATAAGCCATGGTGAATCTAATGCTGGTCCTCAGGACACACTTACAGACCAACAGAGTATCCATGCTTGATCACAGGTGACTTAGGGCTTAATTCAGACCTGGATGCTGCTACAACAGCAGTCGCAGGCTGAGGCGTGCATATGCGCAGTAGCCACACTGCGCTTGCGCACACAGTGAAATGCGAAGGCATATCACTTGTGCGATCGCCTCTGCCTGATTGAGAGGCAGAGGCAGTCGTGGGGCGTGTCGGCAGAGTTAAGGCGCGTCTAAGATCAGGTCTGAATTAGGCCCATAATCAGTGCCTCAGTCATGTTTATTTACCCATCTGTGCTCAAGTAAAACCTGTACTGTCAGTGTGTCATGAGGACTGAGTATGAGAAGCACTGATCTACTGAACACATCTCCTGACAAGGATTTAAAAAAATCCATGTGTATATCTGTAAAGAAGGATAAATAAGTGAGGATACATCTATAAATTGATGCATTCCCCGCAATAAGGATTTCTAATTTTTTAGGCTGGTTGCAATTTTAATATTTTGTTATGACCAAAACAGGACTCCATTCAGACAGAAGGTTGTATTATGATACTGTAATAGGATATAATGACTCCTGGAATCTTCAACATGATGTCAAGATTCTTATACATTAAATGCAGCCATCACTGACTGACTGCTGTCATTGGTAACAGTGTAACCAGCCTAATTACCGGTACTCCATATCATTATACTTGTATGAATATCAGTTATAGTATGTCACTCCTGGGACTGCAGGGGAACCTCCTCCATTCGGGCCCCCTTCTCTCTGCCAGCAGCGCTAAGAGTCTGACCGCTAGAGCGCTCAGACTCTACTGGCATGCGCAGATCTCCGGAAAAATGGCGCAGCAGACATTTTTCCAGTGATTTATGTACTGCGTGTGCGTAGAACTCCATGAAAATGGCCGCTGCACCATTTTCACTGAGTTTTAACACCGCCATGTACGTCAGCGTGGGACTCCGGAGGGGTGAGTATTTAGAAAATGGGTGCAGCGTGTGCGGTGGGGCCCCCCTCTGGACTCAGGGACCGGTGTGCACCGTACACACTGAACCCATTATAGAAACGCCAGTTCCTGGGAGCAAAGGATTCACAAGCTAGTATTGTAGATAGCTCAGTGACACAGGGCTAGGTAGGGGAAGGAGAATTTGTACAGGTCTGATCAATGTGCGAGCCGGGTACTTGTGATACTGCAGACAGAAATACTCTGCTATTCTTCTGGTTGGACTCCATTGATTGTAAGATTGAAATCTGTTCCAGACACTGATCCGCTGAACCGGACGGGGATCCCAGTAACTCTCTCCATGGCATAAGATATGAGGAGCTGCGGAGGATGCCCTGGCTTCTGCTGGTACCAGTTTAGTTCATGTTTGGAGATTCCAGTGTAATAGAGGCTGGAGCTGGAGGTACAGGAGATGGTGACTTTATCTCCTGCTGACACAGTGATCAAACCTGGAGTCTGAGATAAAGAAATCTGTCCATGGCTGACTTGGGGCACAAGACAAGAAATAGTTACTATCAAGAGTCGGACATATTTAAAATAAAACAGCATAGTAATAATAATCCTCCAGTAAAGCTTCTGATGAACTGACCCCCAGGACCATCCAAGATGTATAAACTATTAACATACCTTGTATATAAAGATAGAAGGCACAGAGAAGATATGCCATAGAAAGCATCTTTATATCTCCGAACTGTCACAGACACAGATTGTGGGGCATCAAGAATGTTATTTATATCCCCTGTAATCTATAGGGAAATAACATTACATGTGGTATATGTAACACAGGAAATATGCAAATGATTCACATAATGATATTCTGACTTATGCCAATGTTCTATCACGTAGAAGTCAGGCCAATATTAGGAGACTACAATATAATGTGACGTTTCTGCACTTCAGACTTCAAAACTGTTGAAATATGTTAGGGTGAAAAAAGTATACAGTAGGTATAACATTTTCAGCATGACTAAATCGCCTAGCACATAGTTTTGTATGTTATTATTATAGGGGGTTATTCAATTATTGAAAATCACTGTGATTTCAAGTTGTGGCCAAGACTGGATTGGCCTACAGGGGTATAGGGCTACCCATTGGGGCTGAGAGGGGGGAGGTGGGTCCCGCTGCACCCCCTCCCTCTACCCCATTGCACAGAGCTGCAGAGTAGGGAGATAGAGAACTGCCTGTTGCTACAGAAGCCTCTCTTCCTCTCTTCCCAGCCGAGTGCATGCTGCTATGTGCTGGGCTGAGGAGACAGACATCTGCAGCAGCAGTCCGCTCTCTCCCTGTGTGAGGGAGCAATCGTACCCGCACACCCCACCGTCTGCCACTGAGGCCCACCAGAATGGACACCACTGCCCACCATAGTGCTGCTTTTTCATGAGGTAAGGTTTGGCCACACCTCCGCCCCATTGACCATGCCCCCTCCTTTTACCGATGCCTGGCAGAGCTGTCACACCCCTGGCTGGAACACTGATATGTAAAGAAGGCAGACAGAAGGACATGCACTAATACTCATTATACAGAACAATGGTGACTATGAAACAAGGGGCGGCAATGTTGTAAATACAGATGTCTCAGCTGTCTCACAGTAATGTATCAACCAGTTTTATTGTATCATCACAGTATCTGCTACAGATACAGCACAATCTGTCATCCTTTTAAATAGTGCAAGTATCCCTGATGTGTGCAGGTTAAACAGGAGTCAACAGCTGGTCCCATACAGTATGTACTAATTCACCTTTCACACCACACTACTAGGTCCAGCCCAGGTCACTGAACATGGGTTTCCAGTCTTGTCAGGGTGGCTTGAATCCCACTCACACACCCCAGACTGGACCTTGGATATTACTGAGGCTTCTCCTCTGCTGGCATTTGGAGATAACATCTCCGTGTGATAGTGAGCCGGCTCTCCATAGGGTTTGAATTATTCCCAGGCAACCGCTTCACACTGCCTTGTAACCCAGGTGTTTCCCAATCCAAAGTCTTACACCCATTTCAGCCCGACCAGTACAGACAATCTGTATTAATGAGACCATTATGTGGTTAATTGGATATTATGTCTTCATTAAGAAGGTCAGAATACTGAAAGAGACAGTGCCAAGTACATACCAGGCACCAAAAACTGCACAAATTTAAAGATATAAAGTACTCAAAGGATCTTATCAAATAATTATTTGTGTTATAACAGTAACAGGAAAAAGTTGTTTAAAGGATAAGTGGTGATACCGCTGTTGGTGTCATATGACGCACATCATATAAAATGATTCCTGCTCTACAACACTGGGTATTCCCTGTGAGTCTCCTCCTCAGGTAATGACCCATCCCAACACTGTTTAGCTTCCAAGATCGGACGAGATCCGGCACTGGCAGTGTGGTTTAATAGTAGAGAAGGTGGGTGGGTTGGACACCAATATGAGTGCACCTAAACAAGAGAGTGTGACAGTGGTCACATAGGAAACGTGTGGATCTGCTTTCTACGTTAGCCTGGATGCACCAGTGCCCACTCCTGTGGTACCGTGCACCCTGGATCGTAGATGAGAGTCCACGGAAATGAGAGAAAATGAATAAGAGAGAAATCACCAAAATTATGCAGATACAATATAATATATTAAAGTGATTCCGAAACAAAGAAGGTTACTGCAAAGCTAAATAATATATATATATATATATATATATATATATATATATATATATTTAGCTTTGCAGTAACCTTCTTTGTTTCGGAATCACTTTAATATATTATATTGTATCTGCATAATTTTGGTGATTTCTCTCCCATTTTCTCTCATTTCCGTGGACTCTCATCTACGATCCAGGGTGCACGGTACCACAGGAGTGGGCACTGGTGCATCCAGGCTAACGTAGAAAGCAGATCCACACGTTTCCTATGTGACCACTGTCACACTCTCTTGTTTAGGTGCACTCATATTGTTGTCCAACCCACCCACCTTCTCTACTATCAAACCATGAAAAAAGAAGAAAAAGGCTGTATTGTCGATGCACAAGAGGAGTGACCTGATTATCACATCCCCCTATATGTTATTATTTAAAATGTAACTTTTATTATTATTGACTTAAAATAGTGTGAGAATGACTAACACACAAACTACGAGTATAAGCGAAACATAGAGGTTAAAATAATAACACATACAACATATACAAAACGTGTAATAGGAATAATAAATGTGATTTAAAGATTAAAATGTGTGCCCGCGTGTTTATTCTAATGCCCTGATAGATATATATATATAAATATAGTGTTGATCTTAGTTTGAACCAGTATATAGATTTATCTGATTGTCAGTAATTTGTCTACGGGCTATCTCCTTGGCTACCAATTAGTACATCACGTGCCGTGGTTATCCCATTCATATAGTGGTACTGGTAGCTGGCTGTACCATTGAACTTCTCTTTGATTGTTATGAATATGTTATCTGCCGTATCTCCAGCCTTCTTATAGTAATACTGACAATACTGATACCAGAGTCTGTAATTACGCTAGATACTTCCTCGGAGAGGTGATATCATCAATTAAATATATGTCATTAGAGCATATTCTCGTTCCTCCTTTATTTAGCGTAATAATAAATAACACTGATAAATGATGCCGGTTAGATTCCTCTGCCTGAACAGCCACTCATTCACTACCACAATCAATGTTAGTGTATCAATTATAATTATAGATAGTGCCAATAAGTCATATTAATGTGTCTCAGAATACAATGATTATTATACACATAGCTTTATATAACGTTTATTGCAGACCTATAAAGCATCTATATCGAATATTATGTCGTTTGGAATGGTAAAATTAATAAGCTTAATCAATTGATTGCAGAAGCAATAGGGGACACCTTAAGGTCCAGTTCTAGTATATAATATACAGCAACGGATATCTATTTTCCTCAAACTTCAATTAAATATCCCTAAAGAAACAAACATCCTCAAAAATAAGGATATTTTTGTGCACCAGTGCCTTTGTCGCCAATGTTGGGAATATAAATAATTTAATATATCTGTACTATATATTCTCAATGGTCACACTTTAAAGTACACATTTTATTATTATAACTGTAGTATTCCATGTGGCAGCTGTGTATTTATTTTGTAGCTATACACACTGATATTATAACAGTTACTGAGTTTGTATTTGTCATATTGTATCGTGTGTTTCTACACAGCTGCTGAGCAATTTAGGGAATCAACATTGAGACATTGGGGTATATTTACTAAGGTCCCGATTTTGACCGAGATGCTGTTTTTTCTTCAAAGTGTCATCTCGGGAATTTACTAAACTCAAATCACGGCAGTGATGAGGCCATTCGTATTTTTTTGGAAGTCCTGCAAAAAAAATACGAATGAATACACCATCGGTCAAATACGCCAGCAAATTAGTAGAACTCTGTCATTTACTAAAAAGTGCAAATCACAAAATACCCAAACACTGCCGTGAAAAATTACAAATCGTAATAAAGTGCTAAAAAAAAAACAGACCTGCGTTTTTTAGCCGTGATTGGATAGGCATGCACGGATCCATGAGATCCGTGCATGTATATCAGTGGGAAGGGGTAGGAAAGTGTTAATTTTATTTTAAAAAATTGCGTGGGGTCCCCCCTCCAAAGCATAACCAGCCTCGGGCTCTTTGAGCCGGTCCTGGTTGAAATAATATGGGGAAAAAAGTGACAGGGGTTCCCCCATATTTAATCAACCAGCACCGGGCTCTGCACCTGGTTCTGGTTCCAAAAATATGGGGGACAAAAAGCGTACGGGTCCCCCGTATTTTTGAAACCGGCACCGGGTTCCACTAGCTGGACAGATAATGCCACAGCCGGGGGTCACTTTTATACAGTGCCCTGCGGCCGTGGCATTAACTACCCAACTAGTCACCTCTGGCCGGGGTTCACTGGGGGAGTGGGGACCCCTTCAATCAAGGGGTCCCCCCCCAGCCACCCAAGGGCCAGGGGTGAAGCCCGAGGCTGTCCCCCCCATCCAAGGGCTGCGGATGGGGGGCTGATAGCTTTTTTTAAAAGTGATTGATATTGTTTTTAGTAGCAGTACTACAAGGCCCAGCAAGCCTACTCCTCAAGCTGGTACTTGGAGAACCACAAGTACCAGCATGCGGAGGAAAAACGGGCCCGCTGGTACCTGTAGTACTACTACTAAAAAAAATACCACAATAAAGACAAAACGCACACACCTTGAAAGTATAACTTTAATACATACATGCACACCACCATATACACATACTTACCTATGTACCCACGCAGGTCGGTCCTCTTCTCCAGTAGAATCCATGGGGTACCTGTTGAAAAAATTATACTCACCAAATCCATGGTAGAAGGCTCCTCGTGGAATCCCTTTGTAATCCACGTACTTGTTAAAATAAAAAAACGGTAACCCGACCACGAACTGAAAGGGGCCCCATGTTTTCACATGGGACCCCTTTCCCCGAATGCCAGGAACCCCCTCTGACTTAAGTAGAAGAAGGTTCCATCAGCCAATCAGGAAGCGCCACGTTGTTGCACCCTCCTGATTGGCTGTGTGCTCCTGTACTGTATGACAGGCGGCACACGGCAGTGTTACAATGGAGCGCCTATGCGCTCCATTGTAACCAATGGTGGGAACTTTGAGGTCAGTGGTGAGGCTACTCTCGGTCAACCGCAGACCGCAAAGTTCCCACCATTGGTTACAATGGAGCACATAGGTGCTACATTGTAACACTGCCGTGTGCCGCCTGTCATACAGTACAGGAGCACACAGCCAATCAGGAGGGTGCCACAACGTGGCGCTCCCTGATTGGCTGATGGAACCTTCTTGGACTTAAGTCAGAGGGGGTTCCTGGCATTCGGGGAAAGGGGTCCCATGTGAAAACATGGGGCCCCTTTCAGTTCGTGGTCGGGTATCCGTTTTTTTATTTTAACAAGTACGTGGATTACAAATGGATTCCACGAGGAGCCTTCTACCATGGATTTGGTGAGTATAATTTTTTCAACAGGTACACCATGGATTCTACTGGAGAAGAGGACCGACCTGCGTGGGTACATGGGTAAATATGTGTATATGGTGGTGTGCATGTATGTATTAAAGTTATACTTTCAAGGTGTGTGTTTTGTCTTTATTGTGGTATTTTTTTAGTAGTAGTACTACAGGTACCAGCGGGCCCGTTTTTCCTCCGCATGCTGGTACTTGTGGTTGTCCAAGTACCAGCTTGCGGGGGAGGCTTGCTGGGCCTTGTATTACTGCTACTAAAAACAATATCAATCACTTTTAAAATAGGCTATCAGCCCCCCATCCGCAGCCCTTGGATGGGGGGACAGCCTCGGGCTTCACCCCTGGCCCTTGGGTGGCTGGGGGGGGACCCCTTGATTGAAGGAGTCCCCACTCCCCCAGGGTACCCCGGCCAGGGGTGACTAGTTGGGTAGTTAATGCCACGGCCGCAGGGCACTGTATAAAAGAGACCCCCGGCTGTGGCATTATCTGTCCAGCTAGTGGAGCCCGGTGCTGGTTTCAAAAATACGGGGGACCCGTACGCTTTTTGTCCCCCATATTTTTGGAACCAGGACCAGGCGCAGAGCCCGGTGCTGGTTGATTAAATATGGGGAAACCCCTGTCACTTTTTTCCCCATATTTTTTCAACCAGGACCGGCTCAAAGAGCCCGAGGCTGGTAATGCTTTGGAGGGGGGACCCCACGCAATTTTTTTTTAAATTTAAAACTATTTTTAAAAATAAAAAAGATGCACAATGAACCCCAGCACGGATCTCACAGATCCGGACGTGATTCATTGTGTTAAAGTCGGCAGTGTTTTGCGATTCACTCCCGTAAAACACTGAAAAAAAATATGAATGACATCGACATCGGAACAAACGAAAATGCAGAATACGTCAGCTTAGTAAATTAGTCGTAACAAATTCAAAAAGTTGCAGTTTTACACTTTAGATGTCATTCGTGATTAATCTCCCACCAAAGCGGGAGAATTACGAATGTTAGTAAATATACCCCATTGTTGCACTTCTGTCTGCTGATTCACTTACAGGCGTCTCATTGATTAATGTTAAATACCAATAAAGTAATTGGGGTTACTGCTGGAGCTTTCACTCCACGCCACTATTCGAAAATTTGTGTGTGTACTATCAAACCACACTGTATCAATCTGTAACCATATATATACTGTACATGTGATATATTGTATACATATCCTTTGTATACATATCCTTTTAATATACATCTCTGAGCGTTGGAACTCAGATGATGTGTGCGAGTGCTTATTGGTATATATGGTAATAAGATGTGCCTTGCGTCCGCAGCATATATTAACGCTGGTATTTTAAATATTTATTCGAAATATATTTGAACTTCACATTAAGCATATGCTGCTACAATGCCCTGATGTACATCTGTATGTCTGAATATACAAGGACTGATATGCCCACTTCCAGTGTCTACTGACACTGCAGTCATGTCTTTAATCTACTTCTTATTTTATTGATTTTTCATTCTACAAACCCCTTTTTTTAACCTTATATGTTTCAAAGTATAGGGAGGGGGAGCACACTACATACAGCACAGTACAGGGAGGGAACACACACTAGATAAAACACAGTACAGGAAGGGAACACACACTACATACAGCACAGTACAAGGAGAGGGAGCACACACTACTGTTACGCACTACTGTTATAGCAAGGAAATCCCCATGCCCACCCGCTGAATCTCTGACCCAGAAGACTGGGGCCTAAGGCTCCTTAACCCCTGAACTTGCCGCTGCTGCTGCGGGAGCTCCGCTAGCGGCCTGTGGGGTGTTCATTTTAATGGACATCTCATTAAATTGTCCAGTCAGGATCTGCACCTGATCGACCACCTGTTGCAAAGTATTTTGAGGGGTATGCTCCATATTCCCACAAAATTTCAACAGGAGTATGGCTGCTGAATATGTTACGCACACCAGTGCTAACAGGAGTATTCCGGTGTATGAACAGAGAGGGATGCAAAGCAAACGAACTCACAGACCGTATAACATAACATACACGAGAGGTGATGGAATAACTAATAAACACAAAGTGAACGGAGAAGCCCAAAGGCTCAGGAACTGGGTGTCTCCCTAGTGTCAGGAATGCTCAGATGGAATAGAGCGGACAATGAAGCGAGATGTAGTGATTTAACATGTGGAGCACCTGAAATGATGTTGCTAAGAGCAACAGAAAAAACCCCAAAGGGTTACCAACGGGTGTGGGAATAAACTCCTTGGTCAGAGATAGAAATATAGACACAAGGAGAGTATCCACAATCCTAAACCCCACTTGCAGGGCAGAGGTTCAGTTTACTGCCACTAAACTGACACCTGGACGCCCTGCACAGTGAGGGAGGATTAAGCAAGCAGGTCTGAGAGTACAGCCGCAAACCTGCTGGGTTCACAGAATAACAAAAGAACCCCAGCAGGTTAAACAACTGACTCCAGTCTTACTGCTAGGTCCGGATTGGCAGAATGAAGTACCGAATCCCAAGGCCTATTTGCAGTAAGCAACAAGTAAATACAAAGTCACACAGTACTAGCTAACTCTCTGGAACTGACTAACAAACAAAGATTCAGCAGCATCTGCCCAGCCTGAGAAGATGGTTTATATAGCAGGTGCTGTCCATGCCCCACTCAGACCTCACAGACTGTGAGCACAAAACCAGCACCGGATTCCCTGCCGTGCACAGAGCCTGTAACCACTGCACAGTAAAAACCCGGACCGGAGTATCAGCTGCGCTCAGGTTACTTCGCTAACACTTGCCTCCCGGTTGCCATGGCGACGTGGCAGCACAGAGCAGGAGATCCTAACAGTACCCCCCCCTCTGACGAGGGGTCAAAGAACCCCTACCACCGGGTTTATCGGGGAACTGCGAGAAAAAAGAGCGTATCAGTCTGGGGGCATGAAGATCACAACTGCGCACCCACGACCGCTCCTCCGGGCCATACCCCTTCCAGTGCACCAAAAATGACAGCCGACCCCGAACCATCTTGGAGTCAAGAACCCTTTCAACCACAAACTCCCTCTGACCCCATATCAGAATAGGAGAAGGTCTTCCACTGGCAGAAGGATTACTAACCGCCAGTTTTAAAAGGGAACAATGAAATGTTTTGATACCCAATGAACGGGGCAGATCTAACTGAAATGCCACCGGATTGATAACCCTGGTGATCTTATAAGGGCCGATGAACCGGGGGCCTAACTTATGAGATGGCTGTCTCAACTTCAAATTCTTGGTGGACAACCAGACGAAGTCTCCTAATTTGAAGCTGCAGGGTCTTCTCCGCTTATCAAAAACCCTTTTGGTCACTAATGACACAGACACAAGGGCTTTCTTCACTTTCCTCCAAATACCCCTAAGGGCCGAAACCACAGAGGAACCACCAGGCGTGGAATCCAGGGGGTCAAAATAATTGGCCTTAGGATGATGCCCATACACACAAAGGAAGGGAGAGATCCCTGTAGCAGAGTGAGCCGCATTGTTATAGGCAAACTCCGCCATGGACAGATGAGCAACCCAGTCATTATGACACTTGGAGACATAACACCTGAGGAACTGCTCCAAGGACTGGTTCACCCTCTCAGTCTGCCCATTAGACTGTGGATGGTAGCCTGACGACAAGCTCACAGAAATCTGGAGATCAGAACAAAATGCCCTCCAGAATTTGGCCACAAACTGGGATCCACGGTCAGAGACCACATCATGTGGCAATCCGTGGAGGTGCACAACATGCTGCATAAATAACTCAGACAGGCGTCTGGCCGATGGCAACCCAACCAGTGAAGCGAAATGTGCCATCTTCGAAAACCTGTCAACGACAACCCAAATGGCTGTCATCCCCGAGGATTTGGGCAAGTCCGCCACAAAATCCATGGAAATGTGGGTCCATGGCTTAGATGGAATAGAGAGTGGATGTAATGGGCCGACAGGAACCCCTCTAGGAGTTTTATTTTGGGCACAAATGTCACATGCCCGAACCCACTGATCCACATCCCTAGCCACCGAGGGCCACCACACCGCCTTAGACAGCAACTCCCGAGTTCTGGCAATACCCGGATGCCCTGCCGACCTCTTGGCATGGAATTCAAGGAACACTCGCTGTCTTAACCTAGGAGGCACAAACAAGAGACCTACCGGAAGGTCTGGAGGAGCCTGCTCCTGTGCTCTAAGGACTAATGACAAGAGGTCCTGGGTAATGCCCACTTTAATACATGATGGGGACACAATGGGCAATGGCTCCTCGGTGGTCTCTTGGACTGGAGCAAAACTCCGCGAGAGCGCATCAGTCTTGATGTTTTTTGACCCAGGGTGATATGTTATCAAAAAATTAAAGCGAGCAAAAAACAAAGCCCATCGTGCCTGCCTGGCATTGAGGCGCTTCGCTGACTCTAAATATGCCAGATTCTTATGGTCGGTGAGAATTGAGACCACAAACTTAGCCCCCTCAAGCCAGTGTCTCCACTCCCCGAGTGCATCCTTTATAGCCAACAATTCCCGGTTACCCACATCATAATTCATCTCGGCAGACGAAAATTTACGGGAAAAGTAAGCACAGGGATGAAGGCGATTATCAGACACCCCCATCTGAGAGAGCACTGCCCCAATACCTATCTCAGAGGCATCCACTTCTACCACAAAAGGACGCTCTGGATCTGGGTGTCGCAGCACCTTGGCCGAGACAAATGCCCTTTTGAGACGGGCAAGGCCGCTTTGGCCTCACAAGACCAGTGAGCAACATCCACCCCTTTCTTAGTGAGTGCCACCAAGGGGGCCACTATAGACAAAAATCCAGCGATAAATCGTCTATAAAAATTCGCAAAGCCCAGAAAACGCTGAAGCGCCTTCAAACTAGTGGGCTGCACCCAATCCAGGACTGCCTGTACCTTAGAACCCTCCATTTGGAAACCTTCTGAGGAGATAATATACCCTAGAAATGCGATTTGCTGGACTTCAAATTCGCACTTCTCCAGCTTCGCCCCAAGCTGGTGGTCTCTGAGTTTCTGGAGGACTAAGCGTACATGCTTCCGATGTTCCTCCAGGGAATGGGAGAAGATTAGGATGTCATCTAGATAAACAACTAAGAATCTATCCAAATATTCCCTGAGCACATCATTCATGAATTCCTGGAAGACTGCCGGGGCATTAGAGAGCCCACAAGGCATCACCAAATATTCATAATGCCCTGAGTGGGTATTAAAGGCAGTCTTCCATTCATCCCCCTCTCTTATTCGGATTAGATTGTAAGCACCGCGTAGGTCAATCTTAGAAAAAATGGTGGCAGTACGAAGCTGGTCAAACAAAACCGAAATGAGAGGCATTGGGTACGAGTTTTTAATCGTGATATGGTTCAATTCCCTGAAGTCGATGCACGGTCGCAACGAACTGTCCTTTTTACCCACGAAGAAGAACCCCAACCCAACTGGGGACTGTGAGGGTCTGATAAATCCCTTAGCCAAGTTCTCCTGAATGTACTCTGCCATAGCCTGAGTCTCAGGACGTGACAGGGAGTACAACCTGCTCTTGGGAAGATTAGCATCCGGCATCAAATGGCACTGTCATAGGGGCGATGGGAAGGTAGTACCTCCGCAACTTTTTTGGAGAACACATCCGCAAAATCTGCATAACATCCTGGTAATCCTGGCAAACTTAGCTGCGAGAGCCTGACTGGAAGGGTCAAGCAACTCCTGAAACAATCACTACCCCAACTAAGAATCTCCCCAGAGACCCAGTCAAATTGAGGGTTATGGGCCCTTAACCAGGGTAACCCCAAAACCAATTGGGCAAAAGAACAGACAGTCACATAGAAAGACAATTTTTCAGAGTGTGTGGCTCCAATAAACAAAGGAATTTGGCTGGTGCAGGAGGTAATTTTACCCTGGGGCAATGGTTCCCCGTTTAACCCACAGATCTCAATCTCTGATGCCAAAGGTATTGAGGGAACAGAGTGTTCCAGGGCGAATTGACGGTCCATGAAAACCCCATCGGCCCGACTGTCAACAAAGGCCTCAGTCTTGACAGTTTGGCCAAGGATCTCCAAAGTCACCAGAATGAGAAAAGTCTTTTTGGGAAATTCTGACTTCTGGCCTGACAGGATATTTCCCATCGCCCTCAGACCCTGAAGTTTTCCGGCTTTTCTGGGCATGATACTACAACATGACCGTTATTCCCACAGTACAAACACAACCCCTGCTGTCTCCTCCGCATCTTCTCACGTGAGGAGAGGCGGGTAGCCCCAATCTGCATAGGCTCCTCGGAATATTCCTCAGAGTCTGAGGTTGCCTTGGGAAAAAAGGAAACTGCGGTCTCCCTTTCAATCCTACGCTCTCTCAACCGTCTATCCACCCGGATGGATAACTGCATGAGCTGATCTAACCTATCAGGCGAGGGATATTGTACCAGTTGGTCCTTTATCTGATCAGAAAGGCCCCTTCGGTACTGGTTTCTCAGGGCTGGGTCATTCCACTGGGTATCATAAGCCAACCTCCGAAACTCCGTACTATAAACCTCAGCTGGCCGTCGCCCTTGCTTAAGGACCGTAATCTGAGCCTCGGCTGAAGCCATCTTGTCAGGGTCATCATATAAAATGCCCAGTGCCGTAAAAAAAGCATCAACACTTTTAAGCGACAGACAGTCAGGCTGCAACCCATATGCCTAGACCTGTGGGTCTCCTTGTAGCAAAGAAATCGCCATGCCCACCCGCTGAATCTCCGACCCAGAAGACTGGGGCCTAAGCCTGAAATATAGCTTACAGATCTCCTTGAAACAAAAGAACTGCGAGCGATCTCCAGAAAAACGATCCGGGAGATTTACTTTCGGCTCCTTAAACCCTGCAGGTGCTGCTGCTGCGGGAGCTCCGCCAGCAGCCTGGGAGGTGTGCATTTTAATGGACAAATCATTAAATTGTCCAGTCAGGATCTGCACCTGATCGACCACCTGTTGCAAAGTATTTTGAGGGGTATGCTCCATATTCCCACAAAATTTCAACAGGAGTATGGCTGCTGAATATGTTACGCACACCAGTGCTAACAGGAGTATACCGGTGTATGAACAGAGACGGATGCAAAGCAAACGAACTCACAGACAGTATAACATAACATACACAAGAGGTGATGAAATAACTAATAAACACAAAGTGAACGGAGAAGCCCAAAAGCTCAGGAACTGGGTGTCTCCCTAGTGTCAGGAATGCTCAGATGGAATAGAGCGGACAATGAAGCGAGATGTAGTGATTTAACATGTGGAGCACCCGAAATGATGTTGCTAAGAGCAACAGAAAAAACCCCAAAGGGTTACCAACGGGTGTGGGAATAAACTCCTTGGTCAGAGATAGAAATAATAAGAATTTACTTACCGATAATTCTATTTCTCGGAGTCCGTAGTGGATGCTGGGGTTCCTGAAAGGACCATGGGGAATAGCGGCTCCGCAGGAGACAGGGCACAAAAGTTAAGCTTTAGGATCAGGTGGTGTGCACTGGCTCCTCCCCCTATGACCCTCCTCCAAGCCTCAGTTAGGATACTGTGCCCGGACGAGCGTACATAATAAGGAAGGATTTTGAATCCCGGGTAAGACTCATACCAGCCACACCAATCACACTGTACAACCTGTGATCTGAACCCAGTTAACAGTATGAAAACAGAGGAGCCTCTGAAAGATGGCTCACTACAACAATAACCCGATTTAGTTAACAATAACTATGTACAAGTATTGCAGATAATCCGCACTTGGGATGGGCGCCCAGCAGCCACTACGGACTCCGAGAAATAGAATTATCGGTAAGTAAATTCTTATTTTCTCTATCGTCCTAGTGGATGCTGGGGTTCCTGAAAGGACCATGGGGATTATACCAAAGCTCCCAAACGGGCGGGAGAGTGCGGATGACTCTGCAGCACCGAATGAGAGAACTCCAGGTCCTCCTTAGCCAGGGTATCAAATTTGTAGGATTTTACAAACGTGTTCTCCCCCGACCACGTAGCCGCTCGGCAAAGTTGTAAAGCCGAGACCCCTCGGGCAGCCGCCCAAGATGAGCCCACCTTCCTTGTGGAATGGGCATTTACATATTTTTGGCTGTGGCAAGCCTGCTACAGAATGTGCAAGCTGAATTGTACTACAAATCCAACGAGCAATAGTCTGCTTAGAAGCAGGGGCACCCAGCTTGTTGGGTGCATACAGGATAAAACAGCAAGTCAGATTTCCTGACTCCAGCCGACCTGGAAAACTATATTTTCAGGGCCCTGACAACATCCAGCAACTTGGAGTCCTCCAAGTCCCTAGTAGCCGCAGGTACCACAATAAGCTGGTTCAGGTGCAACGCTGACACCACCTTAGGGATAAACTGGGGACGAGTCCACAGCTTTGCTCTGTCCGAATGGACAATCAGATATGGCTTTGTGAGACAAAGCCGCCAATTTTGACACTCGCCTGGCCGAGGCCAGGACCAACCGCATGTTCACTTTCCATGTGAGATATATCAAATCCACAGATTTGAGTGGTTTAAACCAATGTGATTTTTGGAATCCCCAAAACTACGTTGAGATCCCCCAGTGCCACTGGAGACATCAAAAGGGGTTGTATATGCAGTACTCCCTTGACAAACTTCTGGACTTCAGGAACTGAAGCCAATTCTTTCTGGAAGAAAATCGACAGGCCGAAATTTGAACCTTAATGGACCCCAATTTGAGGCCCATAGACACTCCTGTTTGCAGGAAATATAGGAATTAACCTAGTTGAAATTCTTCCGTGGAGCCTTCCTGGCCTCACACCATGGAACATATTTTCACCTAAACTGTGATAATGTTGTGCGGTCACCTCCTTCCTGGCTCTGACCAGGGTAGGGATGACCTCTTCCGGAATGCCTTTTTCCCTTAGGATCCGGCGTTCACCCGCCCCTGCGTCAACGCAGCTGCGGTAAGTCTTGGAACAGACATGATTCTTGCTGAATCAAGACCCTTCTTATCTCTTGAAGTTCCGGTTACCAAGTCCTTCTTGGCCAAACCGGAGCCACGAGTATAATTCTTACTCCTCTCCTTCCTATAATTCTCAAAACCCTGGGTATGAGAGGCAGAGGAGGGAACACATACCCGACTGGTACACCCACGGTGTTACCAGAGCGACCCAGCTATTGCCTGAGGGTCTCTTGACCTGGCGCTTCAGGTGAAACGCCATCTTATGACCACCTTTGGTCTTTCCCAACGGTTTACAATCATGTGGAAACTTCCAGATGAAGTTCCCACTTTTCCGAGTGGAATTCATTCCTGCTGAGGAAATTCAGTTTTCCACTCCCGGAATGAACACTGCTGACAGTGTTATCACATGATTTTTCGCTCAGCGAAAAGTTCTTGCTGTCATTGCCCTCCTGCTTCTTGTGCCGCCCCGTCTGTTTACGTGGGCGACTGCCATGATGATGTCCGACCAGATCAGCACCGACTGACTTTGAAGCAGAGGTCTTCCTAGGCTCAGAGCATTGTAAATTGCTCTTAGCTCCAGTATATTCATGTGGAGAAAAGTCTCCAGACTTGACCACACTCCTTGGAAATTTCTTCCCTGTGTGACTGCTTCCCAGCCTCTCAGGCTGGCATCCGTGGTCACCAGAACACAGTCCTGAATGCTGAATGTGCTGTCCTCTAGAAGATGAGCACTCTGCAGCCACCCACAGAAGAGACACCCTTGTCCTTGGAGACAGGATTATCTGCTGATGCATCTGAAGATGCGATCCGGACCATTCGTCCAGCAAATCCCCCTGAAAATTTTTTGCGTGAGATCTGCCGAATGGAATTGCTTCGTAAGAAGCCACCATTTTCCCCAGGACTCCTGTGCATTGATGCACTGATACTTGGCCTGGTTTTAGGAGGTTTCTGACTAGTTCGGATAGCTCCCTGGCTTTCTCCTCCAGGAGAAACACCTTTTTCTGGACTATGCCCAGAATCATTCCTAGGAACAGCAGACGTATCGTCGGAAAACCGCTGCGATTTTTGGAATATTTAGAATCCACTCGTGCTGTCGTAGAACTACTTTAGATAGTGCTATTCCGACCTCCCACTGTTCTCTGGACCTTTCCCTTTTCAGGATATCGTCCAAGTAAGGGATAATTAAGATGCCCTTTTCTTTGAAGAGAGTCATCTTTTCGGCCATTACCTTGGTAAAGGCCCGGGGTGCCGTGGATAATTCAACGGCAGCGTCAGAAACTGATATTGACAGTTCTGTACCACGAACCATAGGTACCCTTGTTGAGAAGGGCAAATTTGGACATGGAAGTAATCTTTGATGTCCAGGGACACCATATAGTCCCCTTTTTTCCGGTTCGCTATCACTATTCTGAGTGACTCCATCTTGATTTGAACCTTTGTATGTAAGTGTTCAAAGCTTTCAGATTTAGAATATGTCTCACCAAGCCGTCTGGCTTCAGTACCACAATATAGTGTGGAAGACTAATACCCTTTTCCTTGATTGTAGGAGGGGTACTTGGATTATCACCTGCTGGAAATACAGCTTGTGAATTTTTTCCCACTACTGCCTCCCTGTCGGAGGGAGCCTTTGGTAAAGCAGACTTCAGGAACCTGCGAGGAAAAGATGTCTCGAATCTCCAAACTGTACCCCTGGGATAATACTTTGTACGATCTAGGGGTCAACTTGCGAGTGATCCCACTGCACGCTGAGACTCTTGAGACGACCCCCCACCTCACCTGAGTCAGCTTGCACGGCCCCAGCGTCCTGCTGAGGACTTGGCAGACTCGGTGGAGGGCTTCTGTTCCTGGAAAGGGGCTGCCTTCTGCAGTCTACTTCCCTTTCCTCTATGTCTGGGCAGATATGACTGGCCTTTTGCCCGCATGCCCTTATGGGAACGGAAGGATTGAGGCTGAAAAGACAGTGTCTTTTTCTGCTGAGATGTGACTTGGGGTAAAAAGGTTGGATTTCCCAGCTGTTGCCGTGGCCCCCAGGTCCGATGGACCGACCCCAAGTACCTCCTCTCCTTTATACGACCATACTTTCATGTGCCGTATGGGATCTGCATCACCTGACCACTGTCGTGTCCATAACATCTTCTGGCAGATATGGACAACGCACTTATCTTGATGCCAGAGTGCAAATATCCCTCTGTGCATCTCGCATATATATATATATATATATATAGACTGCATCCTATTAAATGCTCTATATCACTAAAATATTTTCAGTCAGGGAATCCGACCAACCCAACCCAGCACTGCATTTCCAGGCTGAGGCGATCGCTGGTCGCAGTATAACCACCGTATGTGTGTATATACTTTTTAGGATATTACTCCAGCTTCATATCAGCTGGCTCCTTGAGGGCGGCCGTATCTGGAGACGGTAACGCCACATGAGAAGCGTTTGAGCGCCTTATCCACCCTAAGGGGTGTTTCCCAATGCGCCCTAACTTCTGGCGGGAAAAGGTATAACGCCAATATTTGCTATCGGGGTAAACCCACGCCTCATCACACACTTCATTTTATTTTATCTGATTCAGGAAAAACTACGGTAGTTTTTTCACTCCCACATAATACCCATCTTTGTGGTACTTGTAGTATCAGAAATATGTAACACCTCCTTCATTGCCCTTAACGTGTGGCCCTAATAAGGAATACGTTTGTTTATTCACCGTCGACACTGGATTCAGTGTCCGTGTCTGTGTCTGTGTCGACCGACTAAGGTAAACGGGCGTTTTAAACCCCTGACGGTGTTTTTGAGACGTCTGGACCGGTACTAATTGTTTGTCGGCCGTCTCATGTCGTCAACCGACCTTGCAGCGTGTTGACATTATCACGTAATTCCCTAAATAAGCCATCCATTCCGGTGTCGACTCCCTAGAGAGTGACATCACCATTACAGGCAATTGCTCCGCCTCCTCACCAACATCGTCCTCATACATGTCGACACACACGTACCGACACACAGCACACACACAGGGAATGCTCTGATAGAGGACAGGACCCACTAGCCCTTTGGAGAGACAGAGGGAGAGTTTGCCAGCACACACCAAAAACGCTATAATTATATAGGGACAACCTTATGTAAGTGTTTTCCCTTATAGCATCTTTATATATATTTCTAACGCCAAATTAGTGCCCCCCCTCTCTGTTTTAACCCTGTTTCTGTAGTGCAGTGCAGGGGAGAGCCTGGGAGCCTTCCCTCCAGCCTTTCTGTGAGGGAAAATGGCGCTGTGTGCTGAGGAGATAGGCCCCGCCCCTTTTTCGGCGGGCTCGTCTCCCGCTCTTCAACGGATTCTGGCAGGGGTTAAATATCTCCATATAGCCCCCGGAGGCTATATGTGAGGTATTTTTTGCCAAAAAATAGGTTTACATTGCCTCCCAGGGCGCCCCCCTCCCAGCGCCCTGCACCCTCAGTGACTGCCGTGTGAAGTGTGCTGAGAGCAATGGCGCACAGCTGCAGTGCTGTGCGCTACCTTAAGAAGACTGAGGAGTCTTCTGCCGCCGATTCTGGACCTTCTTCTCTTTTCAGCATCTGCAAGGGGGCCGGCGGCGAGGCTCCGGTGACCATCCAGGCTGTACCTGTGATCGTCCCTCTGGAGCTAATGTCCAGTAGCCAAAGAAGCCAATCCATCCTGCACGCAGGTGAGTTCACTTCTTCTCCCCTAAGTCCCTCGTTGCAGTGATCCTGTTGCCAGCAGGACTCACTGTAAAATAAAAAACCTAAGCTAAACTTTTCTAAGCAGCTCTTTAGGAGAGCCACCTAGATTGCACCCTTCTCGGCCGGGCACAAAAATCTAACTGAGGCTTGGAGGAGGGTCATAGGGGGAGGAGCCAGTGCACACCACCTGATCCTAAAGCTTAACTTTTGTGCCCTGTCTCCTGCGGAGCCGCTATTCCCCATGGTCCTTTCAGGAACCCCAGCATCCACTAGGACGATAGAGAAATAGACACAAGGAGAGTATCCACAATCCTAAACCCCACTTGCAGGGCACAGGTTCAGCTTACTGCCACTAAACTGACACTTGGACGCCCTGCACAGTGAGGGAGGATTAAGCAAGCAGGTCTGAGAGTACAGCTGCAAACCTGCTGGGTTCACAGAATAACAAAAGAACCCCAGCAGGTTAAACAACTGACTCCAGTCTTACTGCTAGGTCCGGATTGGCAGAATGAAGTACCGAATCTCAAGGCCTATTTGCAGTAAGCAACAAGTAAATACAAAGTCACACAGTACTAGCTAACTCTCTGCAACTGACTAACAAACAAAGATTCAGCAGCATTTGCCTAGCCTGAGAGGATGGTTTATATAGCAGGTGCTGTCCACGCCCCACTCAGACCTCACAGACTGTGAGCACAAAACCAGCGCCGGATTCCCTGCCGTGCACAGAGCCTGTAACCACTGCACAGTAAAAACCTGGACCGGGGTATCAGCTGCGCTCAGGTTACTACGCTAACACTTGCCTCCCGGTTGCCATGGCGACGTGGCAGCCCAGAGCAGGAGATCCTAACAACTACATACAGCACAGTACAGGGAGGGGGAGCACACACTACATACAGCACAGTACAGGGAGGGAACACACACTACATACAGCACAGTACAGGGAGGGAGCACACACTACATACAGCACAGTACAGGTAGGGAGCACACACTACATAAAGCACAGTACAAGGAGAGGGAGCACACATTACATACAGCACAGTACAGGGAGAGGGAGCACACACTACATACAGAATAGTACAGGGAGGGAACACACACTACATACAGCACAGTAAAGGGAGGGAGCACCTACTACATACAGCACAGTACAGGGAGGGGGAGCACACACTACATACAGCACAGTACAGGGAGGGAGCTCACACTACATACAGCACAGTACAGGGAGGGAGCACACACTACATATAGCACAGTACAGGGAGGGGGAGCACACACTACATACAGCACAGTACAGGGAGGGAGCACACACTACATACAGCACAGTACAGGGAGGGAGCACACACTACATACAGAACAGGTCAGGGAGGGAGCACACACTACATACAGCACAGTACAGGGAGGGGGAGCACACACTACATACAGCACAGTAAAGGGAAGGAGCACACACTACATACAGTACAGGGAGGGAGCACACACTACATACAGCACAGTACAGGGAGGGTGAGCACACACTACATACAGCACAAAACAGGGAGGGAGCACACACTACATACAGCACAGTACAGGGAGGGAGCACACACTACATACAGCACAGTACAGGGAGGGAGCACACACTACATACAGCACAGTACAGGGAGGGAGCACACACTACATACAGTACAGGGAGGGACAGCACACACTACATACAGCACAGTACAGGGAGGGGGCACACACTACATACAGCACAGTACAGGGAGGGAGCGTACACTACATACAGCACAGTACAGGGAGGGGGAGCACACACTACATACAGCACAGTACAGGTAGGGAGCACACACTACATACAGCACAGTACAGGGAGGGAGCACACACTACATACAGCACAGTACAGGGAGGGGGAGCACACACTACATACAGCACAGTACAGGGAGGGAGCACACACTACATACAGCACAGTACAGGGAGGAGGAGCACACACTACATACAGCACAGTACAGGGAGGGGAAGCACACACTACATACAGCACAGTACAGGGAGGGAATACACTACATACAGCACAGTACAGGGAGGTGGAGTACACACTACATACAGTACAGGGAGGGAGCACACACTACATACAGCACAGTACAGGGAGGGGGAGCACACACTACATACAGCACAGTACAGGGAGGCAGCACACACTACATACAGCACAGTACAGGGAGGGGGAGAACACACTACATACAGCACAGTACAGGGAGGGAGCACACACTACATACAGCACAGTACAGGGAGGGAATACACTACATACAGCACAGTACAGGGAGGGGGAGCACACACTACATACAGTACAGGGAGGGAGCACACACTACATACAGCACTGTACAGGGAGGGGGAGCACACACTACATACAGCACAGTACAGGGAGGGGAAGCACACACTACATACAGCACAGTATAGGGAGGGAATACACTACATACAGCACAGTACAGGGAGGGGGAGCACACACTACATACAGTAAAGGGAAGGAGCACACACTACATACAGCACAGTACAGGGAGGGGGAGCACACACTACATACAGCACAGTACAGGGAGGGAGCACACACAACATACAGTACAGTACAGGGAGGGAGCACACACTACATACAGCACAGTACAGGGAGGGGGAGCACACACTACATACAGCACAGTGCAGGGAGGGAGCACACACAACATACAGTACAGGGAGGGAGCACACACTGCATACAGCACAGTACAGGGAGGGGCAGCACACACTACATACAGCACAGTACAGGGAGGGAGCACACACTACATACAGCACAGTACAGGGAGGGGAAGCACACACTACATACAGCACAGTATAGGGAGGGGAAGCACACACTACATACAGCACAGTACAGGGAGGGAGCACACACTACATACAGCACAGTACAGGGAGGGAGCACACACTACATACAGCACAGTACAGGGATGGGGAGCACACACTACATACAGCACAGTACAGGGAGGGAGCACACACTACATACAGCACAGTACAGGGAGGGAGCACACACTACATACAGCACAGTACAGGGAGGGGGAGCACATACTACATACAGCACAGTACAGGGAGGGAGCACACACTACATACAGCACAGTACAGGGAGGGAGCACACACTACATACAGCACAGTACAGGGAGGGAGCACACACTACATACAGCACAGTACAGGGAGGGAGCACACACTACATACAGCACAGAACAGGGAGGGAGCACACACTACATACAGCACAGAACAGGGAGGGAGCACACACGACATACAGCACAGAGCTGCTGACATGCCCCCAGTCACCCTGTCTTCACTGAATAGATGCTGTGTGCATGCAGCAGTGACAGTTGCCTCGCAACTGCCCCCCCAACCGTGGGACACTGCAGCTCATGGGTAGGACAGTGGGACAGTCCCCAAAATATAGGACTGTCCTGTGAAAATCGGGACAGTTGGGAGGTATGACTTAGTACATGTCCCCCCTTAGTCTGAGACACATCTTTTACAGAAAGAGGAAGGAGGTTTTTGTACAGCTCTGTATCACTGTGTGAGAGGCCAACTACCACTCTGCTGACAGATATACTCTGCCTCATCTTCTGCTGTCACTCCACTGATTGTTAGTGTGAATGCAGTTCCAGATCCAGATCCACTGAACCTGCCTGGGACTCCTGTAGGTCGGCTGCTTGTAGAATAGATAAGAAGCTTTGGAGATTGTCCTGATTTCTGTTGGTACCAGTGTAAGTAGCTGGTAGATACAGCAGCACTGGCTGTACATGAGATGGTGACTGATCCTCCTGGTGACACAGAGATATAACCTGGGGTCTGAGTCATCACAATCTCCCCACAGGACCCTGAGGATTAGAGGAGACACAGTCATTACTGATACATGTCTGTATATAGTCATATACATCCTGCTCTGATTATTTATGTTATATGTATAGATTCCCCTACACAGCACCATGTAATACCCCCAATCTCTCACCCTGAATATAAATGAGTATCACAGCCAGCAGGTAACTGTGAGACACCATCTTGCTGTATCTGGGCTGTCAGACAGACACTATAAGACGTCTCCTGTACAATGAGATATATATAGAGAGTGACAGGTGAGGTGTGACAGGAAATCCCCCAGAGACTGTGTATGGAAATAAGATGGAAATTCTGTGGTGTCGTCAGTGTGACAGTGACTGGTGTGTGCTAGAGACAGGATGTCAGTGTGATACCCTCTCTGGTGTCAGTGTGACAGTGACTGGTGTGTGCTAGAGACAGGATGTCAGTGTGATGTCCTCTGTGGTGTCAGTGTGACAGTGACTGGTGTGTGCTAGAGACAGGATGTCAGTGTGATGTCCTCTGTGGTGTCAGTGTGACAGTGACTGGTGTGTGCTAGAGACAGGATGTCAGTGTGATGTCCTCTGTGGTGTCAGTGTGACAGTGACTGGTGTGTGCTAGAGACAGGATGTCAGTGTGATGTCCTCTGTGGTGTCAGCGTGACAGTGACTGGTGTGTGCTAGAGACAGGATGTCAGAGTGATGCCCTCTGTGGTGTCAGTGTGACAGTGACTGGTGTGTGCTACAGACAGGATGTCAGTGTGATGTCCTCTGTGGTGTCAGTGTGACAGTGACTGGTGTGTGCTAGAGACAGGATGTCAGTGTGATGTCCTCTGTGGTGTCAGCGTGACAGTGACTGGTGTGTGCTAGAGACAGGATGTCAGTGTGATGTCCTCTGTGGTGTCAGTGTGACAGTGACTGGTATGTACTAGAGACAGGGTGTCAGTGTGATGTCCTCTGTGGTGTCAGCGTGACAGTGACTGGTGTGTACTAGATACAGGATGTCAGTGTGATGTCCTCTGTGGTGTCAGTGTGACAGTGACTGGTGTGTGCTAGAGACAGGATGTCAGTGTGATGTCTTCTGTGGTGTCAGTGTGACAGTGACTGGTGTGTACTAGAGACAGGATGTCAGTGTGATGTCCTCTGTGGTGTCAGTGTGACAGTGACTGGTGTGTGCTAGAGATAGGATGTCAGTGTGATGTCCTCTGTGGTTTCAGTGTGACAGTGACTGATGTGTACTAGAGACTGGGTGTCAGTGTGATGTCCTCTGTGGTGTCAGCGTGACAGTGACTGGTGTGTGCTAGAGACAGGATGTCAGTGTGATGTCCTCTGTGGTGTCAGTGTGACAGTGACTGGTGTGTGCTAGAGACAGAATGTCGGTGTGATGTCCTCTGTGGTGTCAGTGTGACAGTGACTGGTGTGTGTCAGAGACAGGATGTCAGTGTGATGTCCTCTGTGGTGTCAGTGTGACAGTGACTGGTGTGTTCTAGAGACAGGATGTCAGTGTGATGTCCTTTGTGGTGTCAGTGTGACAGTGACTGGTGTGTGCTAGAGACAGGATGTCAGTGTGATGTCCTCTGTGGTGTCAGTGTGACAGTGACTGGTGTGTACCAGAGACAGGATGTCAGTGTGATGTCCTCTGTGGTGACTGGTGTGTGCTAGAGACATGATGTCAGTGTGATGTCCTCTGTGGTGTCAGTGTGACAGTGACTGGTGTGTACTAGAGACAGGATGTCAGTGTGATGTCCTCTGTGGTGTCAGTGTGACAGTGACTGGTGTGTTCTAGAGACAGGATGTCAGTGTGATGTCCTCTGTGGTGTCAGTGTGACAGTGACTGGTGTGTGCTAGAGACAGGATGTCAGTGTGATGTACTCTGTGGTGTCAGTGTGACAGTGACTGGTGTGTGCTAGAGACAGGATGTCAGTGTGATGTCCTTGGTGGTGTCAGTGTGACAGTGACTGGTGTGTGCTAGAGACAGGATGTCAGTGTGATGTCCTCTGTGGTGTCAGTGTGACAGTGACTGGTGTGTTCTAGAGATAGGATGTCAGTGTGATGTCCTCTGTGGTGTCAGTGTGACAGTGAGTGGTGTGTGCTAGAGACAGGATGTCAGTGTGATGTCCTCTGTGGTGTCAGTGTGACAGTGACTGGTGTGTGCTAGAGACAGGATGTCAGTGTGATGTCCTCTGTGGTGTCAGCGTGACAGTGACTGGTGTGTGCTAGAGACAGGATGTCAGTGTGATGTCCTCTGTGGTGTCAGTGTGACAGTGACTGGTATGTACTAGAGACAGGATGTCAGTGTGATGTCCTCTGTGGTGTCAGCGTGACAGTGACTGGTGTGTACTAGATACAGGATGTCAGTGTTATGTCCTCTGTGGTGTCAGTGTGACAGTGACTGGTGTGTGCTAGAGACAGGATGTCAGTGTGATGTCTTCTGTGGTGTCAGTGTGACAGTGACTGGTGTGTACTAGAGACAGGATGTCAGTGTGATGTCCTCTGTGGTGTCAGTGTGACAGTGACTGGTGTGTTCTAGAGATAGGATGTCAGTGTGATGTCCTCTGTGGTGTCAGTGTGACAGTGAGTGGTGTGTGCTAGAGACAGGATGTCAGTGTGATGTCCTCTGTGGTGTCAGTGTGACAGTGACTGGTGTGTGCTAGAGACAGGATGTCAGTGTGATGTCCTCTGTGGTGTCAGTGTGACAGTGACTGGTGTGTACTAGAGACAGGATGTCAGTGTGATGTCCTCTGTGGTGTCAGTGTGACAGTGACTGGTGTGTGCTAGAGATAGGATGTCGGTGTGATGTCCTCTGTGGTTTCAGTGTGACAGTGACTGATGTGTACTAGAGACTGGGTGTCAGTGTGATGTCCTCTGTGGTGTCAGCGTGACAGTGACTGGTGTGTGCTAGAGACAGGATGTCAGTGTGATGTCCTCTGTGGTGTCAGTGTGACAGTGACTGGTGTGTGCTAGAGACAGAATGTCGGTGTGATGTCCTCTGTGGTGTCAGTGTGACAGTGACTGGTGTGTGTTAGAGACAGGATGTCAGTGTGATGTCCTCTGTGGTGTCAGTGTGACAGTGACTGGTGTGTTCTAGAGACAGGATGTCAGTGTGATGTCCTTTGTGGTGTCAGTGTGACAGTGACTGGTGTGTGCTAGAGACAGGATGTCAGTGTGATGTCCTCTGTGGTGTCAGTGTGACAGTGACTGGTGTGTGCTAGAGACAGGATGTCAGTGTGATGTCCTTGGTGGTGTCAGTGTGACAGTGACTGGTGTGTTCTAGAGATAGGATGTCAGTGTGATGTCCTCTGTAGTGTCAGTGTGACAGTGAGTGGTGTGTGCTAGAGACAGGATGTCAGTGTGATGTCCTCTGTGGTGTCAGTGTGACAGTGACTGGTGTGTGCTAGAGACAGGATGTCAGTGTGATGTCCTCTGTGGTGTCAGTGTGACAGTGACTGGTGTGTACTAGAGACAGGATGTCAGTGTGATGTCCTCTGTGGTGTCAGTGTGACAGTGACTGGTGTGTACTAGAGACAGGATGTCAGTGTGATGTCCTCTGTGGTGTCAGTGTGACAGTGACTGGTGTGTGCTAGAGATAGGATGTCAGTGTGATGTCCTCTGTGGTTTCAGCGTGACAGTGACTGATGTGTACTAGAGACTGGGTGTCAGTGTGATGTCCTCTGTGGTGTCAGTGTGACAGTGACTGGTGTGTGCTAGAGACAGGATGTCAGTGTGATGTCCTCTGTGGTGTCAGTGTGACAGTGCAGAGCCAGCCCTATCCAAAATGATGACCTAGGCAAGATTTTGGCTGGTGCCCCCTAGCTCCGCTACTAGTTCCACCTCTGACCCTGCACCCCTTTCCCAGCACCATCACCCCTCACTCATAGCTGTCCTCATTTTGGTGTTCCTACCCCCTATATTTTCAATAGGAACAGTGCGCACATTCAGCGCACATCCCAAAAAGGGGTGTGTTCTTGCTAGGAAGGGGCATGGCCACACAATTGTACCTTCAATTCAAATTACACCACACAGTAGTGCAACTTTATTCACATTTTATCATGCGAGTGTCCCTAATTCACGTTACATCACACAGTACTACCACTCTACCTTACAAACGTTACTCCTCACAGTAGTGCCCCTTAGTCACATTACACCACACCATGTTGCTCTTTATACATGTTACGCCACACAGTAGAGCACCTTATACACATAATGCCACATATTAGTAATGCATTTATACACATAATACTGCACAGTAATGCCCCTTACTCATTATGCCAACCTTTATTAATGCCCTTATACACATAATGTCCCTTACACATATGATGCACATTATTAATGCCCTTATACACATAACATATATCCTGTGCATTATCAGTGCACTTATACACATAATGAAACACAAAGTGCCCCTTACACATTTGCCACACATTATTAGTGCAAATAGACATGACACACATACTGCCCATTACACATATGCTGGACACTATTGTACATCCAACCCCCCCCCGCACATAGCACTTACACTGTCGCTAACACTGTGACCTCTGCTTCTGCTTGGATACAGATGTGTCCTCATACATCTTGCCTCAATACGCCATGCAGCAGGAGATGCCTGGCATGAGTCAGTTGGCAGCTCTGCTGCTAACGTCGGGCACTTTTTTTTATGAAATGGCTTCTAAGTTGCATTACTATGTGACTAGGATGCACAAGTTTCTGCTGATTAAAATGATATGCGGTATGCCTATGTTCTATGTGTGCATGTGACTTTATCTTCATACAAAATGCTACATTACAGTGATTTCCAGGAATAGACTGTAACGTTGCATTTCTTATGCAGATACAGCCGCAGTCACACAGAATATAGGCATGCTGCATATCATTTTAATCAGCAGAAGCTGCTTGTGCCCCTAGGCATACCAAACGTCCAAGGCATTTGCTAGATTCCCTGTGCCTAGGGACGGCTCAGTGACAGTGACTGGTGTGTGCTAGAGACAGGATGTCAGTGTGATGTCCTCTGTGGTGTCTGTGTGACAGTGACTGGTGTGTGCTAGAGACAGAATGTCAGTGTGATGTCCTCTGTGGTGTCAGTGTGACAGTGACTGATGTATACTAGAGACAGGATGTCAGTGTGATGTCCTCTGTGGTGTCAGTGTGACAGTGACTGGTGTGTGCTATAGACAGAATGTCAGTGTGATGTCCTCTGTGGTGTCAGTGTGACAGTGACTGGTGTGTGCTAGAGACAGGATATCAGTGTGATGTCCTCTGTGGTGTCAGTGTGACAGTGCCTGGTGTGTGCTAGAGATAGGATGTCATGTCCTCTGTGGTGTCAGTGTGACAGTGACTGGTGTGTACTAGAGACAGGATGTCAGAGTGATGTCCTCTGTGGTGTCAGTGTGTCAGTGACTGGTGTGTGTGCTAGAGACAGGATGTCAGTGTGACGTCCTCTGTGGTGTCAGTGTGACAGTGACTGGTGTGTGCTAGAGATAGGATGTCAGTGTGATGTCCTCTGTAGTGTCAGTGTGATAGTGACTGGTGTGTGCTAGAGACAGGATGTCAGTGTGATGTCCTCTGTGGTGTCAGTGTGACAGTGACTGGTGTGTACTAGAGACAGGATGTCAGTGCGCTGTCCTCTGTGGTGTCAGTGTGACAGTGACTGGTGTGTGCTAGAGACAGGATGTCAGTGTGATGTCCTCTGTGGTGTCAGTGTG
This sequence comes from Pseudophryne corroboree, assembly GCF_028390025.1. NCBI lineage: Eukaryota > Metazoa > Chordata > Amphibia > Anura > Myobatrachidae > Pseudophryne > Pseudophryne corroboree. The sequence continues at coordinate 1,172,242,189 of NC_086444.1, forward strand.
ACAGTGACTGGTGTGTACCAGAGACAGGATGTCAGTGTGATGTCCTCTGTGGTGACTGGTGTGTGCTAGAGACATGATGTCAATGTGATGTCCTCTGTGGTGTCAGTGTGACAGTGACTGGTGTGTACTAGAGACAGGATGTCAGTGTGATGTCCTCTGTGGTGTCAGTGTGACAGTGACTGGTGTGTTCTAGAGACAGGATGTCAGTATGATGTCCTCTGTGGTGTCAGTGTGACAGTGACTGGTGTGTGCTAGAGACAGGATGTCAGTGTGATGTACTCTGTGGTGTCAGTGTGACAGTGACTGGTGTGTGCTAGAGACAGGATGTCAGTGTGATGTCCTTGGTGGTGTCAGTGTGACAGTGACTGGTGTGTGCTAGAGACAGGATGTCAGTGTGATGTCCTCTGTGGTGTCAGTGTGACAGTGACTGGTGTGTTCTAGAGATAGGATGTCAGTGTGATGTCCTCTGTGGTGTCAGTGTGACAGTGAGTGGTGTGTGCTAGAGACAGGATGTCAGTGTGATGTCCTCTGTGGTGTCAGTGTGACAGTGACTGGTGTGTGCTAGAGACAGGATGTCAGTGTGATGTCCTCTGTGGTGTCAGCGTGACAGTGACTGGTGTGTGCTAGAGACAGGATGTCAGTGTGATGTCCTCTGTGGTGTCAGTGTGACAGTGACTGGTATGTACTAGAGACAGGATGTCAGTGTGATGTCCTCTGTGGTGTCAGCGTGACAGTGACTGGTGTGTACTAGATACAGGATGTCAGTGTGATGTCCTCTGTGGTGTCAGTGTGACAGTGACTGGTGTGTGCTAGAGACAGGATGTCAGTGTGATGTCTTCTGTGGTGTCAGTGTGACAGTGACTGGTGTGTACTAGAGACAGGATGTCAGTGTGATGTCCTCTGTGGTGTCAGTGTGACAGTGACTAGTGTGTTCTAGAGATAGGATGTCAGTGTGATGTCCTCTGTGGTGTCAGTGTGACAGTGAGTGGTGTGTGCTAGAGACAGGATGTCAGTGTGATGTCCTCTGTGGTGTCAGTGTGACAGTGACTGGTGTGTGCTAGAGACAGGATGTCAGTGTGATGTCCTCTGTGGTGTCAGTGTGACAGTGACTGGTGTCTACTAGAGACAGGATGTCAGTGTGATGTCCTCTGTGGTGTCAGTGTGACAGTGACTGGTGTGTGCTAGAGATAGGATGTCAGTGTGATGTCCTCTGTGGTTTCAGTGTGACAGTGACTGATGTGTACTAGAGACTGGGTGTCAGTGTGATGTCCTCTGTGGTGTCAGCGTGACAGTGACTGGTGTGTGCTAGAGACAGGATGTCAGTGTGATGTCCTCTGTGGTGTCAGTGTGACAGTGACTGGTGTGTGCTAGAGACAGAATGTCGGTGTGATGTCCTCTGTGGTGTCAGTGTGACAGTGACTGGTGTGTGTTAGAGACAGGATGTCAGTGTGATGTCCTCTGTGGTGTCAGTGTGACAGTGACTGGTGTGTTCTAGAGACAGGATGTCAGTGTGATGTCCTTTGTGGTGTCAGTGTGACAGTGACTGGTGTGTGCTAGAGACAGGATGTCAGTGTGATGTCCTCTGTGGTGTCAGTGTGACAGTGACTGGTGTGTGCTAGAGACAGGATGTCAGTGTGATGTCCTTGGTGGTGTCAGTGTGACAGTGACTGGTGTGTTCTAGAGATAGGATGTCAGTGTGATGTCCTCTGTAGTGTCAGTGTGACAGTGAGTGGTGTGTGCTAGAGACAGGATGTCAGTGTGATGTCCTCTGTGGTGTCAGTGTGACAGTGACTGGTGTGTGCTAGAGACAGGATGTCAGTGTGATGTCCTCTGTGGTGTCAGTGTGACAGTGACTGGTGTGTACTAGAGACAGGATGTCAGTGTGATGTCCTCTGTGGTGTCAGTGTGACAGTGACTGGTGTGTACTAGAGACAGGATGTCAGTGTGATGTCCTCTGTGGTGTCAGTGTGACAGTGACTGGTGTGTGCTAGAGATAGGATGTCAGAGTGATGTCCTCTGTGGTTTCAGTGTGACAGTGACTGATGTGTACTAGAGACTGGGTGTCAGTGTGATGTCCTCTGTGGTGTCAGTGTGACAGTGACTGGTGTGTGCTAGAGACAGGATGTCAGTGTGATGTCCTCTGTGGTGTCAGTGTGACAGTGCAGAGCCAGCCCTATCCAAAATGATGACCTAGGCAAGATTTTGGCTGGTGCCCCCTAGCTCCGCCACTAGTTCCACCTCTGACCCTGCACCCCTTTCCCAGCACCATCACCCCTCACTCATAGCAGTCCTCATTTTGGTGTTCCTACCCCCTATATTTTCAATAGGAACAGTGCGCACATTCAGCGCACATCCCAAAAAGGGGTGTGTTCTTGCTAGGAAGGGGCATGGCCACACAATTGTACCTTCAATTCAAATTACACCACACAGTAGTGCAACTTTATTCACATTTTATCATGCGAGTGTCCCTAATTCACGTTACATCACACAGTACTACCACTCTACCTTACAAACGTTACTCCTCACAGTAGTGCCCCTTAGTCACATTACACCACACCATGTTGCTCTTTATACATGTTACGCCACACAGTAGAGCACCTTATACACATAATGCCACATATTAGTAATGCATTTATACACATAATACTGCACAGTAATGCCCCTTACTCATTATGCCAACCTTTATTAATGCCCTTATACACATAATGTCCCTTACACATATGATGCACATTATTAATGCCCTTATACACATAACATATATCCTGTGCATTATCAGTGCACTTATACACATAATGAAACACAAAGTGCCCCTTACACATTTGCCACACATTATTAGTGCAAATAGACATGACACACATACTGCCCATTACACATATGCTGGACACTATTGTACATCCAACCCCCCCCCGCACATAGCACTTACACTGTCGCTAACACTGTGACCTCTGCTTCTGCTTGGATACAGATGTGTCCTCATACATCTTGCCTCAATACGCCATGCAGCAGGAGATGCCTGGCATGAGTCAGTTGGCAGCTCTGCTGCTAACGTCGGGCACTTTTTTTTATGAAATGGCTTCTAAGTTGCATTACTATGTGACTAGGATGCACAAGTTTCTGCTGATTAAAATGATATGCGGTATGCCTATGTTCTATGTGTGCATGTGACTTTATCTTCATACAAAATGCTACATTACAGTGATTTCCAGGAATAGACTGTAACGTTGCATTTCTTATGCAGATACAGCCGCAGTCACACAGAATATAGGCATGCTGCATATCATTTTAATCAGCAGAAGCTGCTTGTGCCCCTAGGCATACCAAACGTCCAAGGCATTTGCTAGATTCCCTGTGCCTAGGGACGGCTCAGTGACAGTGACTGGTGTGTGCTAGAGACAGGATGTCAGTGTGATGTCCTCTGTGGTGTCTGTGTGACAGTGACTGGTGTGTGCTAGAGACAGAATGTCAGTGTGATGTCCTCTGTGGTGTCAGTGTGACAGTGACTGATGTATACTAGAGACAGGATGTCAGTGTGATGTCCTCTGTGGTGTCAGTGTGACAGTGACTGGTGTGTGCTATAGACAGAATGTCAGTGTGATGTCCTCTGTGGTGTCAGTGTGACAGTGACTGGTGTGTGCTAGAGACAGGATATCAGTGTGATGTCCTCTGTGGTGTCAGTGTGACAGTGCCTGGTGTGTGCTAGAGATAGGATGTCATGTCCTCTGTGGTGTCAGTGTGACAGTGACTGGTGTGTACTAGAGACAGGATGTCAGAGTGATGTCCTCTGTGGTGTCAGTGTGTCAGTGACTGGTGTGTGTGCTAGAGACAGGATGTCAGTGTGACGTCCTCTGTGGTGTCAGTGTGACAGTGACTGGTGTGTGCTAGAGATAGGATGTCAGTGTGATGTCCTCTGTAGTGTCAGTGTGATAGTGACTGGTGTGTGCTAGAGACAGGATGTCAGTGTGATGTCCTCTGTGGTGTCAGTGTGACAGTGACTGGTGTGTACTAGAGACAGGATGTCAGTGTGCTGTCCTCTGTGGTGTCAGTGTGACAGTGACTGGTGTGTGCTAGAGACAGGATGTCAGTGTGATGTCCTCTGTGGTGTCAGTGTGACAGTGACTAGTGTGTACCAGAGACAGGAAGTCAGTGTGATGTCCTCTGTGGTGACTGGTGTGTGCTAGAGACATGATGTCAGTGTGATGTCCTCTGTGGTGTCAGTGTGACAGTGACTGGTGTGTACTAGAGACAGGATGTCAGTGTGATGTCCTCTGTGGTGTCAGTGTGACAGTGACTGGTGTGTTCTAGAGACAGGATGTCAGTGTGATGTCCTCTGTGGTGTCAGTGTGACAGTGACTGGTGTGTGCTAGAGACAGGATGTCAGTGTGATGTACTCTGTGGTGTCAGTGTGACAGTGACTGGTGTGTGCTAGAGACAGGATGTCAGTGTGATGTCCTTGGTGGTGTCAGTGTGACAGTGACTGGTGTGTGCTAGAGACAGGATGTCAGTGTGATGTCCTCTGTGGTGTCAGTGTGACAGTGACTGGTGTGTTCTAGAGATAGGATGTCAGTGTGATGTCCTCTGTGGTGTCAGTGTGACAGTGAGTGGTGTGTGCTAGAGACAGGATGTCAGTGTGATGTCCTCTGTGGTGTCAGTGTGACAGTGACTGGTGTGTGCTAGAGACAGGATGTCAGTGTGATGTCCTCTGTGGTGTCAGTGTGACAGTGACTGGTGTGTACTAGAGACAGGATGTCAGTGTGATGTCATCTGTGGTGTCAGTGTGACAGTGACTGGTGTGTACTAGAGACAGGATGTCAGTGTGATGTCCTCTGTGGTGTCAGTGTGACAGTGACTGGTGTGTGCTAGAGACAGGATGTCAGTGTGATGTCCTCTGTGGTGTCAGTGTGACAGTGCAGAGCCAGCCCTATCCAAAATGATGACCTAGGCAAGATTTTGGCTGGTGCCCCCTAGCTCCGCCACTAGTTCCACCTCTGACCCTGCACCCCTTTCCCAGCACCATCACCCCTCACTCATAGCAGTCCTCATTTTGGTGTTCCTACCCCCTATATTTTCAATAGGAACAGTGCGCACATTCAGCGCACATCCCAAAAAGGGGTGTGTTCTTGCTAGGAAGGGGCATGGCCACACAATTGTACCTTCAATTCAAATTACACCACACAGTGGTGCAACTTTATTCACATTTTATCATGCGAGTGTCCCTAATTCACGTTACATCACACAGTACTACCACTCTACCTTACAAACGTTACTCCTCACAGTAGTGCCCCTTAGTCACATTACACCACACCATGTTGCTCTTTATACATGTTACGCCACACAGTAGAGCACCTTATACACATAATGCCACATATTAGTAATGCATTTATACACATAATACTGCACAGTAATGCCCCTTACTCATTATGCCAACCTTTATTAATGCCCTTATACACATAATGTCCCTTACACATATGATGCACATTATTAATGCCCTTATACACATAACATATATCCTGTGCATTATCAGTGCACTTATACACATAATGAAACACAAAGTGCCCCTTACACATTTGCCACACATTATTAGTGCAAATAGACATGACACACATACTGCCCATTACACATATGCTGGACACTATTGTACATCCAACCCCCCCCCCCCCCCCGTACATAGCACTTACACTGTCGCTAACACTGTGGCCTCTGCTTCTGCTTGGATACAGATGTGTCCTCATACATCTTGCCTCAATACGCCATGCAGCAGGAGATGCCTGGCATGAGTCAGTTGGCAGCTCTGCTGCTAACGTCGGGCACTTTTTTTTATGAAATGGCTTCTAAGTTGCATTACTATGTGACTAGGATGCACAAGTTTCTGCTGATTAAAATGATATGCGGTATGCCTATGTTGTATGTGTGCATGTGACTTTATCTTCATACAAAATGCTACATTACAGTGATTTCCAGGAATAGACTGTAACGTAGCATTTCTTATGCAGATACAGCCGCAGTCACACAGAATATAGGCATGCTGCATATCATTTTAATCAGCAGAAGCTGCTTGTGCCCCTAGGCATACCAAACGCCCTAGGCATTTGCTAGATTCCCTGTGCCTAGGGACGGCTCAGTGACAGTGACTGGTGTGTGCTAGAGACAGGATGTCAGTGTGATGTCCTCTGTGGTGTCAGTGTGACAGTGACTGGTGTGTGCTATAGACAGGATGTCAGTGTGAAGTCCTCTGTGGTGTCAGTGTGACAGTGACTGGTGTGTACTAGAGACAGGATGTCAGTGTGATGACCTCTGTGGTGTCAGTGTGACAATGATTAGTGTGTACTAGAGACAGGATGTCAGTGTGATGTCCTCTGTGGTGTCAGTGTGACAGTGACTGGTGTGTACTAGAGACAGGATGTCAGTGTGTTGCCCTCTGTGGTGTCAGTGTGACAGTGACGGGTGTGTACTAGAGACAGGATGTCAGTGTGATGTCCTCTGTGGTGTCAGTGTGACAGTGACTGGTGCATACTTACCTACTCTCCCGGAAGCTGTGGGAGGCTCCCATTTTTTGGTGTAGCCCCCCCCACACCCCCGGAAGAGTGGGCAGGTCTCCCGCATTCTGCTCGCACCCTAGTGATGCTGGCAGGATGGAGAGATAACCTCCCGAATTCACAGGCTCGTTAGGTGGAGAAGAGGTTAAAATGGCACAAATTGCGTCATTTTAGCCCCGCCCGCATCCTGCGGACCCACGAATCGCGGCATTTCCAGATGCGGGGGGTGGGGCTTATTGATATCACAGTCCGGCCCCGCCTCCCGAAGTCACCTTCAGCGTCTCTTCTCCGGGCTTCGTCTGGAACTGGTAATGACAGTCCTGTACCACAAACCTGAGGTACTCCTGATGAGGTGGATAAATGGGGACATGCAAGTAAGCATCCTTGATGTCCAGCGATACCATAAAATCTCCTTCTTCCTGGCTTGCAATGACCGCTCTGAGCGATTCCATTTTGAACTTGAATTTCTTCAGATAAGTGTTCAGGGATTTTACATTCAGAATGGGTCTTACCGAACCGTCCGGTTTCGGTACCACAAACATTGTAGAATAGTAACTCCTTCCCTGTTGAAGGAGGGGAACCAGTATTATCACTTGCTGAAGGTATAGCTTGTGAATTGCCGCCAGCACTACCTCCCTTTCCGTGGGAGAAGCTGACAAGGCTGATTTTAGGTAACGGTGAGGGGGGGTCACTTCGAATTCCAGCTTGTATCCCTGAGATACAATTTGTACAGCCCAAGGATCCACTTGTGAGCGAACCCACTGGTTGCTGAATTTTCGGAGACGTGCCCCCACCGCTCCTGGCTCCACCTGTGGAGCCCCAGCGTCATGCGGTGGACTTAGTGGAAGCCGGGGAGGACTTTTGCTCCTGGGAACTAGCTGCATGGTGCAGCTTCTTTCCTCTACCCCTGCCTCTGGCAAGAAAGGATGCACCTCTGACCTTCTTGCTTTTCTGAAAACGAAAGGACTGCATTTGATAATACAGTGCTTTCTTAGGCTGTGAGGATACCTGAGGCAAGAAAGTTGACTTTCCCCCTGTCGCTGTGGACACGAGGTCCGAAAGACCGCCCCCAAACAAATCCTCACCCTTATAAGGCAAAACCTCCATGTGTTTTTTAGAATCGGCATCTCCTGTCCATAGCCGAGTACATAAGACCCTTCTGGCAGAAATGGACATTGCATTTATTCTAGAGCCCAGCAGGCAAATGTCCCTCTGGGCATCCAGCATATATAAGACGGCATCTTTTATATGACCCAGGGTTAGCAAAACAGTGTCCCTGTCCAGGGTATCTAACTCCTCTGACAGAGTATCTGTCCATGCTGCTACAGCGCTACACATCCAGGCCGAAGCAATAGCCGGTCTCAGTAGAGTACCAGAGTGCGTATAAACTGACTTCAGGATAGCTTCCTGCTTCCTATCCGCAGGATCCTTTAGGGCGGCCGTATCCTGAGACGGCAGGGCCACCTTCTTAGATAAGCATGTCAGCGCCTTGTCTACCCTAGGGGAAGATTCCCAACGTAACCTGTCCGTTGGCGGGAAAGGGTACGCCATAAGTAGCTTTTTGGAAATCACTACTTTCTTATCAGGGGAACTCCACGCTTCTTCACATAATTCATTTAATTCATGTGAAGGGGGAAAAGTCACTTCTTGCTTTTTCTCCCCAAACATATACACCCTCTTGTCAGGGACAGGGTTATCCTCTGAAATGTGCAATACCCCCTTCATTGCAATAATCATGTAGCGGATGGCCTTGGTCATCTTAGGCTGTAAATGAGCCTCATCATCGTGGACACTGGAGTCGGACTCCGTGTCGGCATCTGTTTCAACCATCTGAGATAGTGGGTGTTTATGAGACCCTGACGGCCTCTGAGTCGCCTGGGCAGGCACGGGTTGAGAACCCGGCTGTCCCAAGGCTGCAGCGTTATCAAACCTTTATCTGCACTTGCTCCGCCTCCACATAACCCTCCTCATCAAACATGTCGACACAGCCGTACCGACACACCGCACACACACAGGGAATGCTCTGACTGAGGACAGGACCCCATAAAGGCCTTTGGGGAGACAGAGAGAGAGTATGCCAGCACACACCACAGCGCTATATCACCCAGGGATTTACACTATAATAAGTGATTACCCAATAGCTGCTGATTATATGTCTTTTGCGCCTAAATTTATGTGCCCCCCCTCTCTTTTTCCCTTTCTGTACCTGGATACTGCAGGGGAGAACCTGGGGAGCTGCTTCCAGCGGAGCTGTGAAGAGAAAAGGGCGCTGGTCAGTGCTAAGGAAGAAGGCCCTGCCGCCTCAGCGGCGGGCTTCTGTCCCGCTTTCAATGTGTAATAATGGCGGGGGCTCAGACATATATACAGTCCCTGACTGTATATATGTCTATTCTTTGCCAAAAAAGGTATTAAATTGCTGCCCAGGGCGCCCCCCCCCCCTGTGCCCTGCACCCTACAGTGACCGGAGTGTGCGGTGTGCTGTGGGAGCAATAACGCACAGCTGCAGTGCAGTGCGCTATCTTAAGTGAAGACAGGAGTCTTCTGCCGCCGATTTCGATGTCTTCTTGCTTCTGCTGCTGCTGTCTTCTGGCTCTGCGCTGCTCCGGGAACGGACGATCAAGGTCAGGTGCCTGTGTTCGATCCCTCTGGAGCTAATGGTGTCCAGTAGCCTAAGAAGCTCAACCTAGCTTTAGTGAGTAGGTTTGCTTCTCTCCCCTCAGTCCCACGTAGCAGTGAGTCTGTTACCAGCAGAAGCTCTCTGAACATAAAAAAACCTAACAAAATACTTTCTTTACTAGTAAGCTCAGGAGAGCCCACTAGGAGCACCCAGCTCTGGCCGGGCACAGATTCTAACTGAGGTCTGGAGGAGGGGCATAGAGGGAGGAGCCAGTGCACACCAGATAGTACCTAATCTTTCTTTAGAGTGCCCAGTCTCCTGCGGAGCCCGTCTATTCCCCATGGTCCTTACGGAGGCCCCAGCATCCACTAGGACGATAGAGAAATACGATGTAGGTAAGTATGGACTGGTGTGTGCTAGAGAAAGGATGTCAGTGTGATGTCCCCTGTGGTGTCAGTGTGACAGTGACTGGTGTGTGCTAGAGACAGGATGTCAGTGTGATGTCCTCTGTGGTGTCAGTGTGACAGTGACTGGTGTGTACTAGAGACAGGATGTCAGTGTGATGTCCCCTGTGGTGTCAGTGTGACAGTGACTGGTGTGTACTAGAGACAGGATGTCAGTGTGATGTCCTCTGTGGTGTCAGTGTGACAGTGACTGGTGTGTACTAGAGACAGGATGTCTGTGTGATGTCCTCTGTGGTGTCAGTGTGACAGTGACTGGTGTGTACTAGAGACAGGATGTCAGTGTGATTCCTCTGTGGTGCAGTAGGGTATGCCGGTAGCTGTGCTCCCAGTGACCAGCATACCAGCGCCGGAAGCCCGACTGCCGGCATACGGACAGCGTTTGTGAGCGCAAATGAGCCCCTTGCGTGCTCGCGTTGATTGCCACGCTGCGGGCATGGTGGCACGCTATCTTTTCTCCCTCCAGGGGGGTCGTGGACCCCCATGAGGGAGAAAAAGTCTTGGCATGCCATCAGTCGGAATTCTGGTGCCAGTATACTGTGCGCCGGGATCCCGACAGCCGGCAACCTGAAGACCACCCGTCCTCTGTGGTGTCAGTGTGACAGTGACTGGTGTGTACTAGAGACACGATGTCAGTGTGATGTCCTCTGTATTGTCAGTGTGACAGTGACTGGTGTGTGCTAGAGACAGGATGTCAGTGTGATGTCCTCTGTGGTGTCAGTGTGACAGTGACTGGTGTGCGCTAGAGACAGGATGTCAGTGTGATGTCCTCTGTATTGTCAGTGTGACAGTGACTGGTGTGTGCTAGAGACAGGATGTCAGTGTGATGTCCTCTGTGTTGTCAGTGTGACAGTGACTGGTGTGTACTAGAGACACGATGTCAGTGTGATGTCCTCTGTGATGTTAGAGTGACAGTGACTGGTGTGTGCTAGATACAGGATGTCAGTGTGATGTCCTCTGTGGTGTCAGTGTGACAGTGACTGGTGTGTACTAGAGACAGGATGTCAGTGTGATGTCCTCTGTGGTGTCAGTGTGACAGTGACTGGTGTGTGCTAGAGACAGGATGTCAGTGTGATGTCCTCTGTGATGTTAGAGTGACAGTGACTGGTGTGTGCTAGAGACAGGATGTCAGTGTGATGTCCTCTGTGGTGTCAATGTGACAATGACTGGTGTGTACTAGAGACAGGATTTCAGTGTGATGTCCTCTGTGGTGTCAGTGTGACAGTGACTGGTGTGTGCTAGAGACAGGATGTCAGTGTGATGTCCTCTGTGGTGTCAGTGTGACAGTGACTGGTGTGTGCTAGAGACAGGATGTCAGTGTGATGTCCTCTGTGGTGTCAGTGTGACAGTGACTGGTGTGTGCTAGAGACAGGATGTCAGTGTGATGTCCTCTGTGGTGTCAGTGTGACAGTGACTGGTGTGTGCTAGAGACAGGATGTCAGTGTGATGTCCTCTGTGGTGTCAGTGTGACAGTGACTGGTGTGTGCTAGAGACAGGATGTCAGTGTGATGTCCTCTGTGATGTCAGTGTGACAATGATTAGTGTGTACTAGAGACAGGATGTCAGTGTGATGTCCTCTGTGGTGTCAGTGTGACAATGATTAGTGTGTACTAGAGACAGGATGTCAGTGTGATGTTCTCTGTGGGGTCAGTGTGACAGTGACTGGTGCATACTTACCTACTCGAAATATACCAAATGCGTAATGCGCTTGATGTATAAATATTGAAATTTAAATTGTCAAAAAGTGGATACACAGGTGTCTGCTTGTACCAAATTCAACACACATGGAACTTGCTCGTATATTTAAATTAAAAACAAATTTATTAACACATACATTTAAAACCAATATATGTAGGAAAGCTCAAGCACACTAATAAACGTTCAAATGTCTTTGCCACTTTATAGTTGGAATTGAAACAGTGTAGCTTGTATGTTGCCACACAGACCTGTCTGGTCTAATGAATCAATAAACAGATTGCAACAGTTACTACAGCCTTTAGAGAATAATTATAACTCCCGTCCTTTATGCTACTGGCGTCCCAGTGCAGAGGAAGTGCTGTTGGTTATAATTACCCGACCTGCGGGAATGTTCAGTCTCGCAGCGCAGGAGACACCGGGATATCTTCTCAGCGTCCTCCGCCGGCACTATCACGGTGCAGATGTTACTGTCCTGGCGGGCGGATGTGGACGCTCCGGAGGTTTGCTGACCTAGCGTCCCGGTAAGGAAGCTCCAAGGCTGGTTCCAAATTGACCGCTTCTTGAGGAAGTCCCGAGTTGTGACGGGACGAAACGCATTGACGTCATCCCCTTGCTCAGCCTGCACACGTACAGATTGCTGTCAGTTGAATCCGCATTTAGCGGTCAATTTGGAACCAGCCTTGGAGTTTCCTTACCGGGACGCCAGGTCAGCAAACCTCCAGAGCGCCCGCATCCGCCCGCCAGGACAGTAACATCTGCACCGTGATAGTGCCGGCGGCGGACGCTGAGAAGAGATCCCGGTGTCTCCTGCGCTGCGAGACTGAACATTCCCGCAGGTCGGGTAATTATAACCAGCAGCACTTCCTCTGCACTGGGACGCCAGTAGCATAAAGGACGGGAGTTATAATTATTCTCTAAAGGCTGTAGTAACTGTTGCAATCTGTTTATTGATTCAATAGACCAGACAGATCTGTGTGGCAACATACAAGCTACACTGTTTCAATTCCAACTATAAAGTGGCAAAGACATTTGAACGTTTATTAGTGTGCTTGAGCTTTCCTACATATATTGGTTTTAAATGTATGTGTTAATAAATTTGTTTTTAATTTAAATATACGAGCAAGTTCCATGTGTGTTGAATTTGGTACAAGCAGACACCTGTGTATCCACTTTTTGACAATTTAAATTTCAATATTTATACATCAAGCGCATTACACATTTTGTATATTTCTTGTTCTTTTTGTTTGGGGGAGTTGGCTAACCCCCAGTGTTTGCAGCTGATGTACTTAAAATTAATTTATTACAATCATTTGCGCCAGGAGTTAGAGTGGTTAAACACTCTAAATAAGTAAATACTTACCTACTCTCCCGTAAGCTGTGGGAGGCTCCCATTTTTTGGTGTAGCCCCCCACACCCCCGGAAGAGTGGGCAGGTCTCCCACATCATGCTCGCACCCTAGTGATGCTGGCAGGATGGAGAGATAACCTCCCGAATTCACAGGCGGTTAGGTGGAGAAGAGGTTAAAATGGCACAAATTGCGTCATTTTAGCCCCGCCCGCTTCCTGCGGACCCGCGAATCGAGGCATTTCCAGATGCGGGGGGTGGGGCTTATTGATATCACAGTCCGGCCCCGCCTCCCGAAGTCATCTTCAGCGTCTTTTCTCCGGGCTTCGTCTGGAACTGGTAATGACAGTCCTGTACCACAAACCTGAGGTACTCCTGATGAGGTGGATAAATGGGGACATGCAAGTAAGCATCCTTGATGTCCAGCGATACCATACAATCTCCTTCTTCCAGGCTTGCAATGACCGCTCTGAGCGATTCCATTTTGAACTTGAATTTCTTCAGATAAGTGTTCAGGGATTTTACATTCAGAATGGGTCTTACCGAACCGTCCGGTTTCGGTACCACAAACATTGTAGAATAGTAACCCCTTCCCTGTTGAAGGAGGGGAACCAGTATTATCACTTGCTGAAGGAATTGCTTGTGAATTGCCACCAGCACTACCTCCCTTTCCGTGGGGGAAGCTGGCAAGGCTGATTTTAGGTAACGGTGAGGGGGGGGTCACTTCGAATTCCAGCTTGTATCCCTAAGATACAATTTGTACAGCCCAAGGATCCACTTGTGAGCGAACCCACTGGTTGCTGAATTTTCGGACATGTGCCCCCACCGCTCCAAACTCCACCTGTGGAGCCCCAGCGTCATGCGGTGGACCTAGTGGAAGCCGGGGAGGACTTTTGCTCCTGGGAACTAGCTGCATGGTGCAGCTTCTTTCCTCTACCCCTGCCTCTGGCAAGAAAGGATGCACCTCTGACCTTCTTGCTTTTCTGAGAACGAAAGGACTGCATTTGATAATACAGGTTGAGTATCCCATATCCATATATTCCGAAATACGGAATATTCCGAAATACGGACTTTTTTGAGTGAGAGTGAGATAGTGAAACCTTTGTTTTTTGATGTCTCAATGTACACAAACTTTGTTTAATACACAAAGTTATTAAAAATATTGTATTAAATGTCCTTCAGGCTGTGTGAATAGGGTGTATATGAAACATAAATGAATTGTGTGAATGTAGGCACACTTTGTTTAATGCACAAAGTTATAAAAAATATTGGCTAAAATGACCTTCAGGCTGTGTGTATAAGGTGTATATGTAACATAAATGCATTCTGTGCTTAGATTTATGTCCCATCACCATGATATCTCACTATGGTATGCAATTATTCCAAAATACGGAAAAATCCCATATCCAAAGTACCTCTGGTCCCAAGCATTTTGGATAAGGGAGACTCAACCTGTACAGTGCTTTCTTAGGCTGTGAGGATACCTGAGGCAAGACAGTTGACTTTCCCGCTGTCGCTGTGGACACGAGATCCGAAAGACCGTCCCCAAACAATTCCTCACCCTTATAAGGCAAAACCTCCATGTGTTTTTTAGAATCGGCATCTCCTGTCCATTGCCGAGTACATAAGACCCTTCTGGCAGAAATGGACATTGCATTTATTCTAGAGCCCAGCAGGCAAATGTCCCTCTGGGCATCCAGCATATATAAGACGGCATCTTTTATATGACCCAGGGTTAGCAAAACAGTGTCCCTGTCCAGGGTATCTAACTCCTCTGACAGAGTATCTGTCCATGCTGCTACAGCGCTACACATCCAGGCCGAAGCAATAGCCGGTCTCAGTAGAGTACCAGAGTGCGTATAAACTGACTTCAGGATAGCTTCCTGCTTCCTATCCGCAGGATCCTTTAGGGCGGCCGTATCCTGAGATGGCAGGGCCACCTTTTTAGATAAGCGTGTCAGCGCCTTGTCTACCCTAGGGGAAGATTCCCAATGTAACCTGTCCGTTGGCAGGAAAGGGTACGCCATAAGTAGCTTTTTGGAAATCACTACTTTCTTATCAGGGGAACTCCACGCTTCTTCGCATAATTAATTTAATTCATGTGAAGGGGGAAAAGTCACTTCTTGCTTTTTCTCCCCAAACATATACACCCTCTTGTCAGGGACAGGGCTATCCTCTGAAATGTGCAATACCCCCTTCATTGCAATAATCATGTAGCGGATGGCCTTGGTCATCTTAGGCTGTAAATGAGCCTCATCATCGTGGACACTGGAGTCGGACTCCGTGTCGGCATCTGTTTCAACCATCTGAGATAGTGGGTGTTTATGAGACCCTGACGGCCTCTGAGTCGCCTGGGCAGGCACGGGTTGAGAACCCGGCTGTCCCAAGGCTGCAGCGTTATCAAACCTTTATCTGCACTTGCTCCGCCTCCACATAACCCTCCTCATCAAACATGTCGACACAGCCGTACCGACACACTGCACACACACAGGGAATGCTTTGACTGAGGACAGGACCCCATAAAGGCCTTTGGGGAGACAGAGAGAGAGTATGCCAGCACACACCAACAGCGCTATATCACCCAGGGGTTTACACTATAATAAGTGATTACCCAATAGCTGCTGATTATATGTCTTTTGCGCCTAAATTTATGTGCCCCCCCCTCTCTTTTTCCCTTTCTGTACCTGGATACTGCAGGGGAGAGCCTGGGGAGCTGCTTCCAGCGGAGCTGTGAAGAGAAAATGGCGCTGGTCAGTGCTAAGGAAGAAGGCCCTGCCCCCTCAGCGGCGGGCTTCTGTTCCGCTTTCAATGTGTAAAAATGGCGGGGGCTCAGACATATATACAGTCCCTGACTGTATATATGTCTATTCTTTGCCAAAAAAGGTATTAAATTGCTGCCCAGGGCGCCCCCCCTCCCCCTGTGCCCTGCACCCTACAGTGACCGGAGTGTGCGGTGTGCTGTGGGAGCAATAACGCACAGCTGCAGTGCAGTGCACTATCTTAAGTGAAGACAGGAGTCTTCTGCCGCCGATTTCGATGTCTTCTTGCTTCTGCTGCTGCTGTCTTCTGGCTCTGCGAGGGGGACGGCGGCGCTGCTCCGGGAACGGACGATCAAGGTCAGGTGCCTGTGTTCGATCCCTCTGGAGCTAATGGTGTCCAGTAGCCTAAGAAGCTCAACCTAGCTTCAGTGAGTAGGTTTGCTTCTCTCCCCTCAGTCCCACGTAGCAGAGAGTCTGTTGCCAGCAGAAGCTATCTGAACATAAAAAACCTAACAAAATACTTTCTTTACTAGTAAGCTCAGGAGAGCCCACTAGGAGCACCCAGCTCTGGCCGGGCACAGATTCTAACTGAGGTCTGGAGGAGGGGCATAGAGGGAGGAGCCAGTGCACACCAGATAGTACCTAATCTTTCTTTAGAGTGCCCAGTCTCCTGCGGAGCCCGTCTATTCCCCATGGTCCTTCCGGAGTCCCCAGCATCCACTAGGACGTTATAGAAATACAATGTAGGTAAGTATGGACTGGTGTGTGCTAGAGACAGGATGTCAGTGTGATGTCCCCTGTGGTGTCAGTGTGACAGTGACTGGTGTGTACTAGAGACAGGATGTCAGTGTGATGTCCCCTGTGGTGTCAGTGTGACAGTGACTGGTGTACTAGAGACAGGATGTCAGTGTGATGTCCTCTGTGGTGTCAGTGTGACAGTGACTGGTGTGTATTAGAGACAGGATGTCAGTGTGATGTCCTCTGTGGTGTCAGTGTGACAGTGACTAGTGTGTACTAGAGACAGGATGTCAGTGTGATGTCCTCTGTGGTGTCAGTGTGACAGTGACTGGTGTACTAGAGACAGGATGTCAGTGTGATGTCCTCTGTGGTGTCAGTGTGACAGTGACTGGTGTGTATTAGAGACAGGATGTCAGTGTGATGTCCTCTGTGGTGTCAGTGTGACAGTGACTAGTGTGTACTAGAGACAGGATGTCAGTGTGATGTCCTCTGTGGTGTCAGTGTGACAGTGACTGGTGTGTACTAGAGACAGGATGTCAGTGTGATGTCCTCTGTGGTGTCAGTGTGACAGTGACTGGTGTGTACTAGAGACAGGATCAGAGCCGGCCCTAACCAATATAATGCCCTAGGCAAGATTTTGGCTGGTGCCCCCTGGCACCGCCGCTAGTTCTGCAGGAGTTGCCTGGCAAGAGTCAACTGCCAGCTCTGCTAACGTCGGGCGCCTTTTGTTTATGGCTAGGATGCACAAGCAGCTTCTGCTGATTAAAATGATATGCAGCATGCCTATATTCTGTGTGCAACTGCGGCTGTATATGCATACGAAATGTTACATTACAGTGATTTCCAGGAATACACTGCAATGTAGCATTTCGTATGCAGATACAGCCACAGTCACACACAGAATATAGGCATGCCGCATATCATTTTAATCATCAGAAGCTGCTGGTGCCCCTAAGCATACCAGATGCCCTAGGCATTTGCCTAGTTTGCCTATGCCTAAGGCTGGCTCTGGACAGGATCTCAGTGTGACAGTGACTGGTGTGTACTAGAGACAGTATGTCAGTGTGACTTCCTCTGTGGCAGAGCTGGATTAAGGCTATGGGTGCTCGGGGCACTTCAGACTGTGGGGCCCTTACTAAAGAGGAATTAGATTAATTATATATATATATATATATATATAATGTTTGGATGATCCGGGAGGGCACTGGAAGTAAGTAAAAACATTTACCACTGGAGTGCTGGCATTTTTTCAACGAAGAAATAAATAAATAGATAAATAAGTAAATATGTAAAACCAACTTCTGTAAGTGTGGCACTCTTCAGACTTAAGGGGGCGTGGGTGGGCAGCGGCATCACTAAAGGGGGCGTGGGCAGCTGGCGGCATCACTAAAGGGGGTGTGGGCTTCCCCCAAGCGCACTGCCGTAGCGTGAATGGATGCTGTGCGCATGCGCACGGCATCTATAAGCGCTGGGAGAGCAGGAAGCGGGCAGGCTGTTTAGCAGGGCACTGCAGAAAGGGCAGGGTGGGTTTTGCCTTAATAAAATCGGGTAGGGCACGGTGCCCTGCTAAAACAGCCTAGAGTGACACTATATATATATATATATATATATATATATAATATATATATATATATATATATATATATTATATATATATATATGGAATAGTAAAAGATTCTCGTGGGAGCCAAAAGGGTTTCACGATATTGGGTTAATAAAGCCTTTGCCACAAGCATCTGGTTGGAGATACATCTCTTTCAAGTTCTGACTGTGATCACCTGACTGTAAATTCCTCACATCCACTGAAAAATGTTTATGTATGAGATTGTTATATTGTTTGATTGAACTTTTATACACTTGTGTCAATGACGAATGTTTAGGTTACAAATATCGTTCATTTCTGTATGAATAAAAAATCTTTTAAATATTGTCATACTAAAGGCGATTTGGCTCCCACGAGAATCTTTTACTATTCCATATCTACTCCTAATACCTTATCTGACAGAGGGTATTTCTTAGTGGTTTGAGACTAGTGGTGTAGCTCAAAAAAAGGGTTATCTTTTGTTTTGCATATATATATATATATATATATTTATAAAACAAGTTTTATGGTAAGAACTGGCTATCTTTCATTGTTTTTTTCCCTGCTGCTAAAAAAAAATTAAAAAAAATGTAGGCTCTGGGTTATATATATATATATATATATATATAAAGCAAACAGGATCAATCCGGCACTCCACTCCAAGTGATGACAACAGCTGCGGTGCCCTCCCGGCAAGTGACATGAAGTCCCAAGTATTAACAGCAGTGTTATGGGCGGCACTCAGTACAGTCTTCACAACTTTGATGAAAAAAGTTCCTTTATTGGGCCAACATGTTTCGGGGAATGAACCCCGTCCTCAGGGCCAGACAAACCACAAACAACACTAAACAAAGCTTATATACAGAGGACAAGACTAACACTAATGCTAATCGTACTCACCTGCTCCACGGCGCCGCCGCCCGCCAGACCGTCCGGCCGCACATCCGCGTCGCCCTCCAGTGACGTCACGGCGCGCCGCGTCGCAGGCGAGTACCCATGGCAACGGAACGAAGCTCCGCTCGGTCACCTACGGGGAGGCAGTAAACACAAGTGACAATCAATAAAACTGACATACATAAGTACATACAGAATGATAAAAACAAAGGTGCACCTATAAATCCTGAGAGGCTGTAATATTAACCTGGGCCTAAATAGGACCAGACTGTGTTAGTTACATAAAAGGCAGGTATAACTAAATTTAGTTTTATAAAAGGCAGGTATAACTAAATTTAGTTGGGGTGCCTGATATAGGATAGAATAGTTGTTATTTTAAAGGAAGCACTGCAAACCCAGATTCTCATTGAGACCGCCGGGTGACAGTGTGCCCAATTTGTATATCCACCTGGATTCTTTTTGTAATAATATCCTATCTCTATTCCCGCCCCTAAGCATACGGGGAACATGGTCTATAAGGATAGCTCTGATACTAGCTACCCTATGGCCCATAAGCACACAGTGGCGGGCAAAGGGTTGCTCACTATCCTTGTTTTCAAAGGCCTTTTTTATGGCACTTCTATGAAGAGCCATTCTCTCACGAAACTGCCTAATGGTCTTGCCGACATATGCAAGACCACAGGGGCACGTGAGGAGATACACCACATGAGTCGTGGTGCATGTTAACCGATATTTAATTGGAATTTTACGACCCGTGGATGGATGATTAAAGGAGGTACCTACTAATAGTGTGTTACATGTAGCACATCCCAAACAGCGGTAACAACTATCTTTGGCACGTAGGAAGTATGATTCCCTGTTAGTGGCCAACTCAGTAATGTCTAATTTGACTATACGGTCGCCAATGTTCCTCCCTCTGGTGTGACTAGGTAATAACGCTGTATTGGCCATGGAGGACATGGCCCCGTCTGTTTGAATTATTGGCCACATTTGTTTAGCTTTTTTTACTATTTGCTTGCTCTTGGTAGTATGTTTATTAACCCAAGGAAACACTTCTCTATTACGTTGTTTACAAGCACGGCTAGACTCCAAGACCTGTTGTCTGGTCATGTCTAGAACACGTTTTTTCGATACCTCAAGGTCCCCCATAGGGTATCCCCTTTCCACAAATCTATGCTTCATTGTGTTTAATGCCCTGCCTGTCTCCTCTGGGTCGGATGTAATTCTCCGTACTCGCTAAAATTGGGAGTACGGTAGACCCTTAAGTAGGGGAGCTGGATGAAAACTCTGATACTTCAATACAGTATTCCTATCCGTTGGTTTTACATACAACGAAGTATTAAGTCTATCATCCTTGTTGGTAATGGTCACATCCAAATAATTGATGGCTTCTTTATGCATAACATAAGTGAACTGTATAGCGTGACTAGACTTATTATGATTATCCAACAGAGAAATCAGTTTTTCCATAGGTCCCTGCCATAAAATGAGCAAGTCATCAATATAGCGCCTGTAATAAAAGACATGCATGGATACCTCAGGATCTATGGAAAACATCTGAACTTCCACCTGGTACATAAATGCATTCGCGTACGATGGGGCCACCGCCGACCCCATCGCACATCCTGCGAGTTGCAACCAGAATTTGCCATTGAAGACAAAATAATTTCTACTGAGTATTTTATCCAAAAGAGACAGGAAAAACCCAACCTCTGGTCCTTTGTAAGCAGGGTTATTCTCAATCAATGACCTCACTGCCTCCATACCTGCACTATGTGGAATGGACGTATAGAGGCTAGTGACGTCAGCGCTGCATAGGGTCAGCCCCTCAGGTAAGGGGCCCAGATCCTGCAACTGAAGAAGTAAGGCCGTAGTATCTTTAAGATAAGACGGTATTAGTTGTACACAGGGGTTGAGGTACGCATCCAAAAAGATGGAAATGGGATGATATAAGGAGCCTCTGGCCGACACAATAGGCCGGCCTGGAGGGTCTTGCAAGGTTTTATGAACCTTGGGGACCGTGTAAAACAATGGAGCTATAGGGAAATCAACCGTAAGAGCTTTATGGATTTGTGCGGTAATAGTCCCCTGTTCAACCGCTTCTTTCAACAGGGAGTCCAACTCCTTCTTATATTCCACGGTAGGGTCTTTGGTCAGCCTTTTGTAAACCGCAACATCTTTCAGTTGGCGCTCACTTTCCTTAATGTAGTCACTCAAATCCTGCACAACTATGGCCCCCCCTTTGTCCGCTTTCCGGATCACTATATCAGTCCTATTGGACAAATCCTTTAGTGCCGTCATCTCCTGTCTGGACATGTTGGAATGTCCTATTTGGGCTACGTCACTGTTGCCCTCTGTTTCCAACATGCGCGAAAAAGTCCTGATGGAAGGGTTAAGACTTGGGGGGTCAAACTGTGACCGGGGTGCAATCGCCTGTAGTTGCGCTGGAATGTTATCGGTAGATGGTCCCGGAATTTTATTGTTGAAAAATTCCCTTCGCCTCAATGATCTATTCAGGCGTAGCATCTCAACTTTCCACTCAAGTGGATCAGGAATGTTCGTGGGAATAAATGATAGGCCCTTAGCCAAGACTTGATATTCAATGTCAGAGAGAGAAGTGGAGGATAAGTTGAATACTGATTCTTTCATGGCCTTGGTGGCCTTTGCCCTGATGTTCCTTTGGCTCTGCCCCGACCGCCGCATCCTCTGCCGCGTCCGCGTCCTGGTGTTGGTACACGATTGGACCGGGTTTGTATGATCCGGGGGTCCTGTCCTAAAGGGAGCTGGGCATCAGATGATGGAGTCATCTCAGTGGCATATTCAGAGTCACTGGCCGATGTGCTGACTCCCTGCTGCTGTTCTCTTCGTCGATGTGATTGATGTCGGCGGCTGGGATACTGTCGATCCTGCCCTGGTCTAGTACTCCATAACCAGGGATAGACCTGCCTCTGCTGGTAGTCCCTCTGGACAGTGAGAAGTTTATCCTTCTTGAAGCGTATTAGCTCCTGCCGATATTGTTCCAACTGGGTGCCAAGCTTGGCTGGCCAATCTGTTTCCGTATCAGATGAAAGGCTCAATTTATGTGCAGCCTCAAAGGTCAGAATTTGTTCCTTAACAATATTCAACTCCCTCGTGGACTCTTCAACGACCAGTAGAATAAGATCCATGGAACATTTGTTCAGGATCGCAACCCACCGACGGCAAAATGCAGGATTATGTCGGCCTATCGTGGGTGAGTTGCGAACCCTGAACCCTCTTGGTATCAGATTACTCCGATAATAATCGGACAGTGTGATGCCATGATATAGAAAGTCCACTTCTCTGCGTTTCAATTTAAGCCAGTTTTTGAAGAGATCCTCATTAGTGCTTTTTGACGGTTCATCCTCCAGGCGTCGTTCAACCAGGATGGCTTTCGCTTCAGCGTCAGAGAAGCTGAGGCGTTCCCGTGCATCACGGTGTATCAGATCAACTGCTGCCTCTAAATCTGAATTGAATTCAGCCATGTTTATATGTAAACACAAAGCTAGATGATTATGGCGTGTGCCTACTGTCCCACAGTCCTCAGAAAAAAGTGCACCAGTGTAGTGTTAAAATAGCAGCCTGCACGACTGCAAAAAGCGTACTGGTCCTGTACGTTGGGGTGAATAAATGATAATGAGGGGTGCCTTGATAGGAAAGAAGCTCACAACTTCCCTCCTTATATAAAGCTAACAGGATCAATCCGGCACTCCACTCCAAGTGATGACAACAGCTGCGGTGCCCTCCCGGCAAGTGACATGAAGTCCCAAGTATTAACAGCAGTGTTATGGGCGGCACTCAGTACAGTCTTCACAACTTTGATGAAAAAAGTTCCTTTATTGGGCCAACATGTTTCGGGGAATGAACCCCGTCCTCAGGGCCAGACAAACCACAAACAAGACTAAACAAAGCTTATATACAGAGGACAAGACTAACACTAATGCTAATTGTACTCACCTGCTCCACGGCACCGCCGCCTGCCAGACCGTCCGGCCGCGCATCCGCGTCGCCCTCTAGTGACGCCTGCGGCGCGCCGCGTCGCAGGCGAGTACCCATGGCAACGGAACAAAGCTCCGCTCGGTCACCTACGGGGAGGCAGTAAACACAAGTGACAATCAATAAAACTGACATACATAAGTACATACAGAATGATAAAAACAAAGGTGCACCTATAAATCCTGAGAGGCTGTAATGGATAAAATACTCAGTAGAAATTATTTTGTCTTCAATGGCAAATTCTGGTTGCAACTCGCAGGATGTGCGATGGGGTCGGCGGTGGCCCCATCGTACGCGAATGCATTTATGTACCAGGTGGAAGTTCAGATGTTTTCCATAGATCCTGAGGTATCCATGCATGTCTTTTATTACAGGCGCTATATTGATGACTTGCTCATTTTATGGCAGGGACCTATGGAAAAACTGATTTCTCTGTTGGATAATCATAATAAGTCTAGTCACCCTATACAGTTCACTTATGTTATGCATAAAGAAGCCATCAATTATTTGGATGTGACCATTACCAACAAGGATGATAGACTTAATACTTCGTTGTATGTAAAACCAACGGATAGGAATACTGTATTGAAGTATCAGAGTTTTCATCCAGCTCCCCTACTTAAGGGTCTACCGTACTCCCAATTTTTGCGAGTACGGAGAATTACATCCGACCCAGAGGAGACAGGCAGGGCATTAGACACAATGAAGCATAGATTTGTGGAAAGGGTATACCCTATGGGGGACCTTGAGGTATCGAAAAAACGTGTTCTAGACATGACCAGACAACAGGTCTTGGAGTCTAGCCGTGCTTGTAAACAACGTAATAGAGAAGTGTTTCCTTGGGTTAATAAACATACTACCAAGAGCAAGCAAATAGTAAAAAAAGCTAAACAAATGTGGCCAATAATTCAGACAGACGGGGCCATGTCCTCCATGGCCAATACAGCGTTATTACCTAGTCACACCAGAGGGAGGAACATTGGCGACCGTATAGTCAAGTTAGACATTACTGAGTTGGCCACTAACAGGGAATCACACTTCCTACGTGCCAAAGATGGTTGTTACCGCTGTTTGGGATGTGCTACATGTAGCACACTATTAGTAGGTACCTCCTTTAATCATCCATCCACGGGTCGTAAAATTCCAATTAAATATCGGTTAACATGCACCACGACTCATGTGGTGTATCTCCTCACGTGCCCCTGTGGTCTTGCATATGTCGGCAAGACCATTAGGCAGTTTCGTGAGAGAATGGCTCTTCATAGAAGTGCCATAAAAAAGGCCTTTGAAAACAAGGATAGTGAGCAACCCTTTGCCCGCCACTGTGTGCTTATGGGCCATAGGGTAGCTAGTATCAGAGCTATCCTTATAGACCATGTTCCCCGTATGCTTAGGGGCGGGAATAGAGATAGGATATTATTACAAAAAGAATCCAGGTGGATATACAAATTGGGCACACTGTCACCCGGCGGTCCCAATAATTCAGACAGACGGGGCCATGTCCTCCATGGCCAATACAGCGTTATTACCTAGTCACACCAGAGGGAGGAACATTGGCGACCGTATAGTCAAGTTAGACATTACTGAGTTGGCCACTAACAGGGAATCACACTTCCTACGTGCCAAAGATGGTTGTTACCGCTGTTTGGGATGTGCTACATGTAGCACACTATTAGTAGGTACCTCCTTTAATCATCCATCCACGGGTCGTAAAATTCCAATTAAATATCGGTTAACATGCACCACGACTCATGTGGTGTATCTCCTCACGTGCCCCTGTGGTCTTGCATATGTCGGCAAGACCATTAGGCAGTTTCGTGAGAGAATGGCTCTTCATAGAAGTGCCATAAAAAAGGCCTTTGAAAACAAGGATAGTGAGCAACCCTTTGCCCGCCACTGTGTGCTTATGGGCCATAGGGTAGCTAGTATCAGAGCTATCCTTATAGACCATGTTCCCCGTATGCTTAGGGGCGGGAATAGAGATAGGATATTATTACAAAAAGAATCCAGGTGGATATACAAATTGGGCACACTGTCACCCGGCGGTCTCAATGAGAATCTGGGTTTGCAGTGCTTCCTTTAAAATAACAACTATTCTATCCTATATCAGGCACCCCAACTAAATTTAGTTATACCTGCCTTTTATAAAACTAAATTTAGTTATACCTGCCTTTTATGTAACTAACACAGTCTGTTTCTATTTAGGCCCAGGTTAATATTACAGCCTCTCAGGATTTATAGGTGCACCTTTGTTTTTATCATTCTGTATGTACTTATGTGTGTCAGTTTTATTGATTGTCACTTGTGTTTACTGCCTCCCCGTAGGTGACCGAGCGGAGCTTCGTTCCGTTGCCATGGGTACTCGCCTGCGACGCGGCGCGCCGTGACGTCACTGGAGGGCGACGCGGATGCGCGGCCGGACGGTCTGGCGGGCGGCTGCGCCGTGGAGCAGGTGAGTACGATTAGCATTAGTGTTAGTCTTGTCCTCTGTATATAAGCTTTGTTTAGTGTTGTTTGTGGTTTGTCTGGCCCTGAGGACGGGGTTCATTCCCCGAAACATGTTGGCCCAATAAAGGAACTTTTTTCATCAAAGTTGTGAAGACTGTACTGAGTGCCGCCCATAACACTGCTGCTATATATATATATATATATATATATATATATCTATATATATATTTCTGCTGCGAGGTACACTGGGCTCCACAAGGATAGGCATTGGGTTTAGAGTGGGATCTTGATCTGAGGCACCAACAGGCTCAAAAGCTTTGACCTTCTTCCCAAGATGCATAGTGCCGCCTCCTATTTCACCCCGCCTCCGTGCACAGGAGCTTAGTTTTGTTAACCAGCCCACTGCAGTAGCAAGTAAAAGAGACGACAACTGCCAGTTGCCACAAACACCACACTCTCCCGACTGGAGAAGTGTCAGCAGCTAATGCCATACCAACCCAAAGAAGCTAAGTGCGTCAGGGTGGGCGCCTTGTGGAGCCCAGTGTACCTCGCAGAAAGAG
This sequence comes from Pseudophryne corroboree, assembly GCF_028390025.1. Lineage (NCBI taxonomy): Eukaryota > Metazoa > Chordata > Amphibia > Anura > Myobatrachidae > Pseudophryne > Pseudophryne corroboree. Next base: position 1,172,267,837 of record NC_086444.1, read on the forward strand.
TTTTAACAAAGGTAAGTTCTTACCATAAAACTCGTTTTCTACTGCAGGGTACACTGGGCTCCACAAGGATAGACATTGGGGATGTCCTAAAGCAGTTCCTTATGGGAGGGGACGCACATTAGCGGGCACCAGATCACGGCGTCCAAAGGAAGCATCCTGGGAAGCAGCGGTATCGAAGGTATAGAACCTAATGAACGTGTTCACTGAGGACCACGTAGCCGCCATGCACAATTGTTCAAGGGTCGCATCACGGCGGGCTGCCCAAGAAGGTCCAACAGACCGAGTAGAATGGGCCGTAATGTGAGAAGGAGCTGACAGACCAGCCCTCACATAAGCATGTGCAATCACCATTCTAATCAATCTGGCCAAAGTCTGCTTGTGAGCAGGCCAGCCCCGTTTGTGAAATCCAAACAGAATAAAGATAGATCAGATTTTCTAACAGAAGCAGTTCTTTTCACATAGATACGTAGAGCCCGTACCACATCGAAACACCGCTCTTTGGAAGACAAATCAGGAGAGACAAAGGCCGGAACCACAATCTCCTGATTAAGGTGGAACGAAGAAACCACCTTAGGTAAATATCTGGGACGAGTCCTAAGAACCGCCCGGTCATGGTGAAAAATCAGATATGGGGAACTACAAGACAAGGCACCCAGATCCGACACTCTTCTAGCAGAAGCAATAGCGAGCAAGAACACCACCTTAAAGGAAACTTAAGGTCAGCTGAACCAAGGGGTTCAAATGGAAGCTCTTGCAATGCCTCCAAAACCACGACAAGTCCCAAGGAGCCACAGGCGGGACATAGGAAGGTTGGATATGCAACACACCCTGAGTGAAAGTATGAACATCAGGTAAAGTCGCAATTATTCTCTGAAACCACACCGACAAGGCAGAAATATGAACCTTGAGGGAGGCCAGATGCAGGCCTAACTCTAGACTTTGCTGCAAAAAAGCCAAAAGCTTGGCTGTACTAAACTTGGAAGCGTCATAATTGTTGGATGCACACCAAACAAAGTAGGAATTCCAGACCCTATGGTAAATCCGAGCAGAAGCCGGTTCCGGGCACGCAACATAGTTTTAATGACCTCTTCAGAAAAACCCTTAGTCAAGACGGAAGCTTCAAGAGCCACGCCGTCAAAGACAGCCGGGCTAGGTCCTGGTAGACACAGGGGCCCTGTACGAGGAGGTCTGGGTGTTGTGGAAGTAGAATTGGACGCTCTGACGATAGGCCCTGCAGGTCTGAGAACCAGTGCCGTCTGGGCCACGCCGGAGCTATTAGAAACAGATTTCCTTTTTCTTGCTTGAACTTCCGATTTACCCTGGGCAGGAGTGACACCGGAGGGAACACGTACGGCAGCCGAAACCTCCACGGCACCGCTAGTGCATCCACGAATGCTGCTTGAGGATTCCTTGTCCTTGCTCCGAACACCGGAACCTTGTGATTGTGTCGAGACGCCATCAAATCCACATCTGGAAGACCCCACTTTTCCACGAGGAGTTGAAACACTTATGGATGGATGCCGGCATGCACGTCCCGACAACTGAGAAAGTCCGCTTCCCAATTCAGGACTCCCGGAATGAAAATTGACGATATTGACGGTAGATGGCGTTCCGCCCAACGTAGAATCCGTGAGACTCCTTCATTGCCAAACGGCTTCGAGTGCCGCCTTAATGATTTATGTAAGCCACTGTGGTGGTGTTGTCCGACTGTACTTGAACAGGACGGTTCTGAATTAATTGCAGGGCCAGGTTCAATGCATTGAAGACCACCCGCAATTCCAGAATGTTGATCGAGATTCCTCCTTGGTCCACCGACACTGAAGGGAGTGCTGCTCCAGCACCGCACCCCAACCTCTTAGACTGGCATCTGTTGTCAAGCATTTGTTGTTGTTGAGCATTTCATCCTGCCTCATTGCTGACATCTTGTGGTTGTACATTATACTAACAACAAGCTTTATACTTGTATGATATTAAAGAAAAATCAAATTAAGCTAGGATGGATATATTATTATTGGTAAGATATTACATATGCACATATAAATAAATCTATACTGTATATATAATCTTATGTTTATTGTAAAAAGATATATATGGATGAGTGTATATGGTGATAGAGGATATCTAAAACTGCTGTGTTACAGTACTGCATTCAATTCCAGTGCCTCATTGAGGTGACTTGGAAAAAGGGAATTAAGCTGGACAGTCCAGAAAATCTCCTGTCTGCACAACCTGGTAAACCTATTTCCCCCACGACTTGTTTGTGCGATAAACTCTAAACCTGTTAATCGTAAGGAGCTTGGTTCTTTATTGTGATGATGTAAAAAATGTCTGGATAAACTGTGTTTGGTCACCCTATTAACGATTTTCCTGCGATGTTCCATAATTACTGAGATTTAAGCATCCGGGTAGTCCTTCCAACATATTTTAAATTGCATCCACATTGCAATAGGTAGATGACCCATGAGGTGTTACAGTTGGGCCCCATAAACTAGAACGATATGTCTAGAGGCTGAAGTTGGGACGATTTCCCTTGAACTCACCCGGGAGCTTTCCGAGAGTGTTTACATAGGATTCCAAACGATATTGTACAATTTGACTTTTTTGAGCATGCTATACATCGCATACGATATGTCAAGTGCCTACATATCGCATGAGATGTATAGCATGCATTCACAGGTACCATCCGATACATCTGATGGGCTAGATTGAGGGCTACAGGGGTTGGGAGTGTACTGGAGAATGTTTGTCAAACTTGTGTGATACATCGCATGCGATATATCGCGAGCACAAAAAACAAACTTTTTTCCGTACGATTCAATACAATTCCATTTTATAACGACATATAACGAGTGCAGCACCAACGACCTGGAGGAGTCGACCCGACGCTCATGGGGCCACACATTGGATCAGATCGGATCGGATACACAGCAAAAATGCACGATTTCACCCTATATATCTCCTCGAATGACCGAACTGAGCTGAAATTGAGCAAAACCGTTCTAGTGTATGGGGCCCTTAAATGAAACTCAAGATTGTAATACTTTTCTCTTCTAGAACTAAATTAACTGTTTTTGTTTATTGCAAACATATGAAGAGGTTGTGCACCTATTAGCCCTACAACTGTAAAAACCTTTTACTTTTGTTGTTAGCCAGCCTTTTTTTCTTCTATATAGGATGCCCCGTTTTTGAATTGGCTGGGTGCTAGTATTGTTTTTAAAAAGAGAAACTTAACATAGAAATAAATAAGAGATTAGAAAATAATGTTAAGAGCATCTTTAATCTATCTTCAAATAAACTAACAGATAGTGAGATTTCTCTTCTATGTAAAGCGCTCAAGTTCTCACCCTCAGAATCCCCAAATATGCTAGACCTCTATGTGGAATTAAAAAGGTTTGTTCGCACTCTTTGCAGAAAAAGGTATTTTGCAAAGAAGGCGAACAAAGAGGTTGAAATAGGTGAGATGCCCATTGTATTGGACTCTGTGGACAATCCAGTCCTCAAAATATTGGAAGAATTAGAACAAGAAAGTGATCTGTAGTCTCCTAAGAAAAAGATTTTTGATATTGATAAGAAAATGTGTAGGTTAAAATCAGATTTTTTTTCCCCCATTAGTTTCAAAACCCGCTAGGTGGAAACCTTTTATAAAAATACTTTGGAAGACTTTAGAACATTGTGTTCATCAGGTCACAATATCAAAAAGAACCTAAATAAATGGGAGAAACAAGCTATAAAGAATTTGATTAAAGATACGTCAATCATTATTAAGGAGGCTGATAATGGGGGTGGGCTTGTCATACAGGACAGAGCGGATTACGTTGGGTTGGCCTTATGACAACTGCATGACGTGAACTTCTACTGTATGAAGTCCTGCGCGGCAACCCCACCACCATTTATCTTGAAGCGTTACATGCACTTCTGTGTACTGCATTTGAGGATGGTGTTATATCCAAAGAAGAATTTAAGTTTATATTTCCCACTCATCCCACCATTCCAGTTTATTATCATTTTCCCAAAAATTCACAAGTCCCTCACTTCACCCCCAGGACGTCCTATTATTTCAGGTGTTAATTATTTGCCTTCATTTTTATCAGCTTATGCCGACAGTTATCTCCAACCACGTGTCTCTCGGCTGAGATCCCATATAAGAGACACAATGCATTTTCTAGAATTGATACAACAGAGTTGGAAACCATCATATTCCTTTGACACTTTGGATGTCTCTAGCCTGTACTCAAATATACCACACGCTTTAGGTGTACAGGTGATTAATTATATATTACAATCTGATGAGGACCTCTCTGAGAGACACATAGGATTTATTGTTGACTCTATTTCTTTCATTCTTTCACATAACGATTTTCTTTTTTCGAACATGTTTTATCATCAAACGATTTGAACCACCATAGGGGCCAGATTTGCGCTGAGTTACACCAACCTATATGTTGGACTCCTTGAGGAGGATCACATATGGGGATGCGGACTCGGCTACCATCTGGTCCTCTATGGGCGATACATTAATGACCTGTTTTTTATTTGGGATGGGGACTATAACACTTTTTCTGATTTGGTTAAGTCTCTCAACACTAACACTTATAATTTATTTTTCACCTCTAACTTCAATTCTACTAAAATTATTTTTTGGAACACATCTAATTACACTAAAGAAGTGGGAAAAAACTCATATTTAAACTAATGGAGTGCCCATCACTTGCTTTGGAAAGATAATATTCCAAAGGGACAATTACTCCGTATTAAAAGAAAAATTGTTCTTCCCCTCAATCTTTTAAAAAACAAGCTTCCAGTTTATTAGAATCATTTGTCAATAGGGATTATCCACAACATGTATTAGATAAAGCATTATCGGAAGTGGAGAAAATAGAGAGACACAGCCTCCTACATCCAAAGCATAAGATCTCTCTGAAAGATGATAAAAAAGAACTAGCCTTTATATCTAAATTTAATGGTAGATCGAATGAGATTAGAAATATAGTGAGGCGTAATTATCATATGCTTCAAAGTGACCCCATTTTATGTAGTGTTCTTCCCTCACATCCTGAGTTTATTTTTAAGAAAAATAACACTTTAAAAATACTAGCACCCAGCCAATTCAAAAATGGGACATCCTATATAGAAGAAAAAAAGCCTGAAAAAGGCTGGCTAACAACAAAAGTAAAAGGTTTTTACAGATGTGGGGCTAATAGATGCACGACCTGTTGATATGTTTGCAATAAAACCAAAACAGTTAATTTTGTTCTAGAAGAGAAAAGTATTACAATCTCGAGTTTCATTAACTGTAACACCTCATGGGTCATCTACCTATTGCAATGTGGATGCAATTTAAAATATGTTGGAAGGACTGTTCGGATGCTTAAATCTCGGTTCATGGAACATCGCAGGAACATCGTTAATAGTGTGACCAAACACAGTTTATCCAGACATTTTTTACATCATCACAATAAAGACCCAAGCTCCTTACGATTAACAGGGTTAGAGTTTATCGCACAAACAAGTCGTGGGGGAGATAGGTTTACCAGGTTGTGCAGACAGGAGATTTTCTGGACTTTCCAGCTTAATTCACTTTTTCCAAGTGGCCTCAATGAGGCACTGGATTTGAATGCAGTACTATAACACAGCAGTTTTAAGATATCCTCTATCACCATATATACTCATCCATATATATCTTTTTACAATAAACATAAGATTATATATACAGTGTACATTTATTGTTTGTACATGTACATGTGCACGTTTGTACAAGTACATGTTTTATTGTTTGGAAAAGTTGTAATTCAATACTATGTACACAATGAACAACAACACATTGTGAAAATGTTTATTAATTTGTTTTAATGAGATGAAAAACATTTTTAGAAATAAAAAACAAGTGTTGTTTGAAGAAAAAAGGTGTGTTTGTAAAGTTATCCTCTCTTCATCAGCAACTGATTATATCAAATTGAATCTTTGGATAGTACAATATTAAGACATATTACAATAGGTGCACTCCACAGAGATACATTCTGTTTCTATTTATTTATTATTGGTCTCTTTCGACGGGGGATCATCTCTGTGTGGAAGCTTGCCCATCAATTAAGGTATAGGTTTGGAGAAATCATTATACTTTAAATTTATAGCTTCTTCCATTTTTAGAGCGCGTAAAGGGATTTTTTTAGTATTTTATACATTTATATATAACTACATATATTTACATTTATTTATAGGTGCATATGTATTATCTTACTAATAATTACATATCCATCGTAGCTTAATTTAATTATTCTTTAATATCGTACAAGTATTAAGCTTGTTGTTAGTATAATGTATAACCACAAGATGTCAGCAATGAGGCAGGATGAAATGCTCAATTCATATAAATCTAATTTATTTTATTTATTTATTTCATACACTTGCTCACTGTGTTAGGATATAAGATATATTCACAATAAATGAATGTATGCCCATTTAATATAATAAGGACTTATGTTTAAATATACTGTCCACATAGATCGAATATGAGGATATCTATTGGATAAATATAGCCATGTGATATGGACACATGGCCTCTTGTCTCTGCCCCCTGGAAATCTACATGGATAGGCAGGTCATGTGCCCACAGATCACGTCATCTTAAAATGATGGCTTTGCCGTGATTTGCGGAACCACGGGTCACGTGACAGGTGCTGTCAACACAGCCCGGTCATGTGACCAAGATAGATTTTGGTTAGAATTTGCCGGATGGCGGTGACGCACTTCCGGGAGTCCATGATTAAATCAATCACATGGCCAGAAATGATGACTACATCCGGTCATGTGATCGCGGACCTCCACAGACGCAGCCAATAAACTATGGGATGCGTTCCAGATACAGGAAGCTGATACATACGGTGACATGACCAGTGGTCCCATGCAGGAAATATTTGAAATAATTGTTGTATCTATATAAAAAATATACATTAAAAGGGAATTTATTTGGTTTCAACATTTGTCTCCCTCTATTATGATTAACTAAAACTGGATATGGTGCTATTTTTAATAATATTTTAACATACTGTATGTAATTAACATCAGCTGTTAATGATGGGCAATCAGCACAGCCTTTAAAAAGGCCTTTCATGCACTGGGCACACAACCTTGAAAAAGCTTATAGCTGTTTTGTCGGAATTAATTGCGCTTTAGAATAATGAAGCAGCCCACGCCCAGTGAAAAGATATCACCTATTATCTCAAAAAACCTTTCACCAAATAAATCACTGAGTGAGTCAGGCGCTACATACAGATCTTTTTAAATAAAACACATGCGGTGGAATTTACCCAGCCATAAACTTTCTAGTAAGAGTAGTCATCACCAATTTTCAATCAGTCCCCATATCTTCCTCCAATATATTTCTAAGGGGAGGGTGACATGAAAAGAAATAAACACAACAATAGTGTAACTCTGTGGGTTAGATTTCTGAGTTCACGGAATCCAAATTCTTAGACTCTTACCCCGCTGTTGGTCTACCTGAATAGTAGACATACACGTATTTTTATATAGGAAGCAGTCAAAAGCCGGTCACAAATTTCACCAATCCTCAAACAACCATAAAAAAGAAGAAAAGCTCCCAATATTGTGTTACCAAAATTTAATAAAACAGGCCATAGACAAAATAAAACATTGGATCTGGTTGGACTCTTACCAAGGGTTTTGGTCTACATACAAGCAGACATAAACACATTGAGACAACTCCACAGGCGTTCCTGGAAGGATGATAAAGTGTCACAGCAAGAAGCCCCTCCGGCTCCCGTTCCTCTCAACCAACGCATTTCAAAACCAACAGTTTCTTTTTCAAGGTGTGAAGAGGAAGTGAAGCTTACAGGTATTTATACCCCCAACAATAATTTCATTAATCCCGCCTATTTCCAGACATGGATCACCTATCCGGCTAAATCTCCATTATAGAGTGCATCCTAAATCTTAGTCCTTCGTCCAGCTTTTAGGTGCAGCCTTTAGTTGTCCTTGAATAGCACCTAGTTAAAGCCACAAGTCTCCCACTGGCTGGAAGTGCCGTTCTCCACGTGCGTTCCATATGACAGAAGTTCCGGCAATGTCACTTCCAGTGACGCATTTCCGCCTAGACACCAGGCTCACCCCAAATGGCAGTCCCCTTCTTCTGTACATAGAATTGGTCCATAAATATGAAATAGTTGTTCATCAAAATAAAAGAAACTCCCTCTATTAGAAATTCTTGATCATTACTTGCAACCTTTTTTTCTTTCCAATGTCTCACACTTGAAAGATACTTGAGATATTTTAGAAATACTAAATAAATTGGAGTGGCAGAGCCATTATATATTGGTTACTGCGGATGTGAACTCCCTCTATACCAATATTGAGCATCAATTATGAGTGGAGGAGGTTCGGGTGGCACTGCGAACTCCATATTATCGAAAGATATTAAAGAATTTCTAATAGTGGCAGTTTCTTTGTTTTTATGAAATATTTAAGGACCAATTCTATGTACAAAAGAAGGGGACTGCCGTGGGCACCAAATTCACCCCGAGTTATGCAAACTTCTTTATGGGGGTTTGGGAGAATAACAACATTTGGGCTAATAACCCATTTGGGAGCGAGCCTGGTGTCCTGGCACAGATACATAGATGATATTCTATTTATCTAGAGTGGAGATAGACAAAATTTGGAGTCCTTTTGTGAACATCTGAATACTAACAGAGTCAATATTGGCCTCTCATTTGAAATCAGGGAGGTAGAGGTTAACTTCCTAGACCTTACGAATTAAGACCAAAAATTATATTAAACCTACGGACTCCAGAACATATATAGATAGAACTAGCTGCCATCATGAAAACTGGCTGAGAACTATCCCGTTTGGGCAGTTCCAAAGGTTGAAAAGAAAATGTACAGTTGAAATAGTTTATAATACCCAAGTGAAAGATATGAGTGAAAGCTTTGTCAGGAGTGGTTACAGTACAGAGGAACTCACCACATCTCTGGATAGGGTAGAAACTTTAACTAGAGATGATTTATTGAGTACAACACGAGTAAAAAAACATCCAAAGTCTAATAACTTCCAATGGGCATTCACCACAGGGTATTCTTCACAACATAGGGATGTAAGGAAAATTATAAAGAAACATTGGTCATTATTATTAAAGGATCCGATAATCGGGAAAGACTTGTCACCAGAGCCAAAATGTACTTTTACGAAGGCTCCAAGTTTAAAAACCAAGTTAGTGAGAAGTTTTCACCAAGGGTGACCTAAAAAATCTAGGATTGCTACAGAGGGCTTTCATAGGTGCGGAATATGTATGGGTTGTAGACAAATTCAGAATAATTATGGAAAGAAAGCGGTGAAGGTGGATATAAACAATAAAACATTTACCATTAAGGATTTTATTACCTGCCATTCCTCCAATATTGTGTATGGAATATAATGTACATGTAACAAATTTTATATTGGACGCACTACACGTTCTTTAAAAGTTAGAATTAGTGAGCATCTTTGGAATATCCGTAAAGGATTAGAAACTCATGCACTGTCTATGCACTTTAAAACTGTCCATCAAAGTGATGTGAAACAGATAAAAAAAAAATTGGTTTAAAAAAAGTGGAGAAGGATATACGTAGTAGTGATGTCACTGCAGAATTAGCAAGAAACAAAATGCAAACCATATTTAACTATAATACTTTAGTACCACATGGATTAAATAAGGATTTTGAAACAAAGTGGTTTTTATAATGGTGATTTTTTTTAAAATAGTTTTTATGTTTTTATTTACTTCAGTATTTTTGTAGTTTTTATAATATTTTATAAAGGTTATGTTATGATTACAACATCATGGATGCCCACATGTATAAGGTTGAAATAACTACCCAAAGATGTCTACTTAAAGGTTTTGGGGACGTGCAGACAGGATCTGTGCTTACGATAACTCCACAGAGAACGTCTAGGCGGAAATGCGTCACCGGAAGTGACATCACCGGAACTTACGTCATATGGAACGCACGTGGAGAACGGCCTTTCCGGCCAGCGGGAAACTCGCGGCTTTGACCAGCTGCTATTCAAGGACAACTGAAGGCTGCACCTAAAAGCTGGATGGAGGACTAGGATTTAGGATGCACTCTATAATGGGGATTTAGCCGGATAGGTGATCCATGTCTGGAAATAGGCGGGATTAATTAAATTATTGTTGGGGGTATAATACCTGTAAGCTTCACTTCCTCTTCACACCTTGAAAAAGAAACCGTTGGTTTTTAAACACGTTGGTTGAGAGGAACGGGAGCCGGAGGGGCTTCTTGCTGTGATACTTTATCATCCTTCCAGGGACGCCTGTGGAGTTGTCTCAATGTGTTTATGTCTGCTTGTATGTAGACCAAAACCCTTGGTAAGAGTCCAACCGGATCCCATGTTTTATTTTGTCTATGGTCTGTTTTATTAAATTTTGGTAACACTATTGGGAGCTTTTCTTCTTTTTTTATGGTTGTTTGAGGATTGGTGAAAATTGTGACTGGCTTTTGACCGCTCCCTATATAAAAATATGTGTATGTCTACTATTTAGGTAGACCAACAGCGGGGTAAGAGTCTAAGAAATTGGATTCCGTGAACTCCGAAATCTAACCCACAGAGTTACACTATTGTTGTGTTTATTTCTTTTCATGTCATCCTCCCCTTTGAAATATATTGGAGGAAGATATGGGGACTGACTGAAAATTGGTGATGACTACTCTTACTAGAAAATTATGGCTGGGTAAATTCCACCACATGTGTTTTATTTAATAAGATCTGTATGTAGCACCTGACTCACTCAGTGATTTATATGGTGAAAGGTTCCTTGACAAAGCTGTTGTTTACAGCAAAATGCGTTGGAGCAGAGGAGCTGGGCATTGTTACACCTGGAGTTATGCCTGGAAGTCCGCAACCATCTAAAAAGGGGAACCTGCTATCATCCACAAAACTGCACAAGACCGGAGCTTTCAATAGGATTAATTTCTGTCCAGAATCAAGCATACAAAGGTCTTTTTTTCAATCTTCACTTTGGACATTCATTCGACAGCCTTGAATATATCCCCAGGACTGTGGCACATCTCCATGGACAATATTCATATGAAAACTTCCAGCTTCCATATGTGGTAATATCTTGTCTATTATGCTGTGCTTGCCCTACAATGTCAATTTTAATTGTTTATCATGTTGCAACATTTTTTAAGTGTATATTAATAAATACTGTATATCATATCCAGTTACTAGCGCTGTATATATTCTCTCGTCTATTTACATTTCATATCTGAACAGCACATTTCATGCACACATGACATCTCTAGGAACTTCTGATAGATTATAACAAAATGTCTTCCTTTATGAGGTCTAGGCTGTAGCCTGAGCTAGGCCTGCTCAATTTACTTAAAATTCTTATTTGTTGCAACTGAGGGTTACACTTTGAAACACTGTCACTATGGTGGTGAGCTTGCTTCTCTTTGTAGCAATTATGCTAGATAGAGATCTTTGCCAGTGGACAGTCACTTTCCCGTGTTTGCCATATCACAGAACAGTCTCATCTCTTTTCTTTACTAATAAACAGTCATATGGTGTCCAATACCTCCTAGTACTGTAGTATGTATATCTTTGTGGTAAAGTAATACTAATAACTGACTCTTCTCTTGTGGCAGTGTTGGTGATCTCTACACTGCCGATAGCAATAAAACAAGATAGTCTACATCTGTATTTAATTATAAATTATGGTTACTTCAGTAGCCTTCTTTCTGATTACCAGTAGTCAGAGTTCTTAGGAAGGTGCGTTATATACTCATTTTGGCACCTGAAATATGAAGTCTTTGGAGTGTATTTATTCTTGCTATGAAGGAACAGATAACTTCTGGCAATAATATAAGCAGTGGGTCTTCCTTCAGACCTGTAAGAGTCTCCCAGCTGCTGCAGCTCAAGGTAGTGTAAAGTGTCTAAGTTTTACCTCACACATCACCAGCCCCCTGAACTGTCTCTAGGTGTCCCAGCCGTCTGTCACTCACATAGTCTGCTCTACTCCCAGCGTTATGCTGTCTGAGGGGATGATTTGGGGGCCATCCTGAAGCAAGGACGTGCAGTGAGCTAAACGGCTCAGGAGGCACTGGCTAGCTCCATAGCCAGATTTACAAATATAGTAATATATAAGCCAAATGGTACATCTAGGCATTATATACAGGGGCAGCGGTATAAACTATTAGAAATGTGGTGAGTTTTGATCAGAGATGTTCTAAAAAGACAGAAGGTGCGGCACTGCCTAACCTGCCATAGACTTTTTACTCCAGAGTTTTGGCTATAAAAATGATTAGAATAATGCAAAGAAGATATTTCTAACATATTATTTGTATTTTTCATATACTTTATGCAGTCAAACCTCTGTCACAAACGTTAGTATGACAGGAAAGGCTCTGTCTCACCTGCCTCACCCCACCGCACGTCACTGTCCTGAAGTGCTACTCTCTGCCCCCAGGGACAGTTAGAGGACAGCTCCTCCTGGTTGGTCAGCGGCTCAGTTCTGTTCCCTCCCTCAGGACACCTTGCCACCATAGAGTTCTACCTTCTATTACAACAGTGGAGACCAGCGTCCATTAGCTTAAGGTATGCTGCTGCACTCATCAGATTCCCCCCAAGCTGTTCTACTGCAGTCCTAATCTCTGAGACGCAGCTCACACACAGCCATCATCAGTGGCACCTCAGCAGCACAGGTCAGTTCTCACAGCCGCCATCTCAGGGCTCCCACCTGACCCAACTGCCACTTCCAACTGTTACTAACTGTACCACCTCATACTGGTCATGTGATGTGTTTATGACCTCTTGAGCAGCTGCAGAGGCTGCTGGGAATTTTGATCTGCCTGTGTCATGACAGGCACTGTAGATTAATACATACAGTGCATCCGGAAAGTATTCACAGCACTTCACTTTTTCCACATTTTGTTATGTTATAGCCTTGTTCCAAAATGGAATAAATTAATTTTTTACCTCAAAATTCTACACACAATACCCCATAATGACAATGTAAAAAAAAGTTTCTTTGAGATCTTTGCAACTTTATTAAAAATAAAAAAACTAAGAATTCACGTGTACATAAGTATTCACAGCCTCTGACATGAAGCTCAAAATTAAGCTCAATTGCATCCTGTTTCCACTGATCATCCTTGAGATGTTTCTATAACTTAATTGGAGTCCACCTGTGGTAAATTCAGCTGATTGGACATGATTTGGAAAGGCACACACTTGTCTATATAAGTTCCCACACTTGACAGTGCATGTCTGAGCACAAACCAAGCATGAAGTCCAAGGAATTGTCTGTAGACCTCCAAGACAGGATTGTCTCGAGGCACAAATCTGGGGAAGGGTACAGAAAAATATATGCTGCCTTGAAGGTCCCAATGAGCACAGTGGCCTCCATCATCCGTAAATGGAAGAAGTTCGGAACCACCAGGACTCCTCCTAGAGCTGGCCAGCTGTCTACATTGAGCGATCGGGGTAGAAGAGCCCTAGTCAGGGAGGATACCAAGAACCCGATGGTCACTCTGTCAGAGCTACAGCATTCCTCTGTGGAGAGAGGAGAACCTTCCAGAAGGACACCCATCTCTTCAGCAATCCACTGATTAGGTATGTATGGTAGAGTGGCCCGATGGAAGCCACTCCTTATTAAAACGCACATGGCAGCCCGCCTGGATTTTGCCAAAATTCTCCTGAAGTACTCTCAGACCATGAGAAACATTTGTCTAGTCTGATGAGACAAAGATTGAACTCTTTGGCGTGAGTGCCAGGCATCATGTTTGAAGGAAACCAGGCACCACTCATCACCAGGTCAATACCATCCCTACAGTGAAGCATGGTGGTGGCAGCATCATGCTGCAGGGATGTTTTTCAGCGGCAGGAACTGGGAGACTAGTCAGTATAGAGGGAAAGATGAAAGCAGCAATGTACAGAGACTTCCTGAATGTAAACCTGCTCCAGAGCGCTCTTGACCTCAGACTGGGGCGACTGTTCATCTTTCAGCAGGACAACGACCCTAAGCACACAGCCAAGATATCAAAGGAGTAGCTTCAGGACAACTATGTGAATGTCCTTGAGTGGCCCAGCCAGAGCCCAGACTTGAATCCGATTGAACATCTCTGGAGAGATCTGAAACTGGCTTTGCGCTGACGCTTCCCATCCAACCTGATGGAGCTTGAGAGGTGCTGCAAAGAGGAATTGGTAAAACTGCCCAAAGATAGGTGTGCCAAGCTTGTGGCATCATATTCAAAAATACTTGAGGCTGTAATTGCTGCCAAAGGTGCATGAACATAGTTTTGAGCAAAGGCTTTAAATACTTATGTACACGTGATTTCTTAGATTTTTTATTTGTAATACATTTGCAAAGATCTCAAAAACACTTTTTTTCGCATTGTTATTATGAGGTATTGTGTGTAGAATTTTGAGGGAATAAAATTACTTTATTCCAGTTCGGAATAAGGCTGTAACATAACAAAATGTGAAAAAGATTAAGCGCTGTGAATACGTCACGGATGCACTGTAATATCAGACGTAATAACTTGCGTAGCAGGGCAGCACAAAATGTGTACATTGTTCTAATATAAGTTTACAGATCATCACCATAGAAATCTAGCAGTGGAATGCAGGTAATGCAGGTGGAACGCACATTGGAATACTAATAGCGGAAGTATGGTGGCTATCTTACTTTTGGTTCCAGCGGAACATCACTTCCAGATGAATGTGATTTAGGGGAGGGAGTTGTTTAATTGAATTTGGTATGTAATTGTAGCCAGTGCTTTATATCACCATGCTCCTGATGAAGAATCCTTGGTTTGAAACGCATCGAGCTGGTGATATCTGGATCCCTGTGAGCTGGATATCACCTGCACTTGTTGAAACTATTAGTTTCTAGTACCTGGCTGCCAGTGACTTACCATCTGGCTGTGCCCCTATGCAGGGTATGAGTGTCAGCAAGCTGACCCAGAGAGATACCCCTGATGGTGGTATGTAATGGTTTTTAAATTATGCAAAATATACTGTAAGTTAAGAATAAAGCTGCACCCTTATAAATCTTAAGGTGCTGAACTACTGCTTTCTCCTTTATGTTTGAGAATACCGTTTCATATGAAGGAGAGCAGAGTGTAACGGATGAGGAGCATAACAATTACTGCAACCTCCACTGGCTGGCATGAAATCTAAGAACTGTCTGGATACCTGTTATAACAACCCAGAGAAAAATAACTGTGTGCTGCTAATAACAGAGTAAGAGACAGAACCACTGCACCACTGTCCTTATTCATGGTGTTGGGCCCCACATCTCTGATTATTTGTTATCTCACTGGTGGAAAGTCCTGTATGTAACACAAGGCCAGCGCCAGATTGGTAGCCATCATTTATGGTCACTGTGTATATTTCTGTAGGTTGGTGGAAGCTCCTCAGGTCTTCAATAGGCTACAAGTCTTGGTATTATTGCACATAACTGAAGGTCATCTGTTTCTGTAAAATGTGATATGTTTTATCCAATAGGAATACATAAGGAAGTTGTGTGTCACCTGACACTGGGGATCACAGCAGAGGTGCAGAGGGGAAAGGGGGGTGAGGGGGTGCTTGGAGATAGAAGATCCACTCCAGCCCAGAGCCTACCTGCTTTGTGTTCTTTGCAGAACATGTTTCACTGGTCCTGCTGCTACAGTGACTTATTACTATGTACATACCCCAAGGAAGGAGATAAAAAATCATCTGAAAACTTTCCTTAAGATTTTCATTAAAAAATATTAAATAAATATGCTGCATTGTCTCCGATGAACCACCATGTAATGTAATGAAAACAGAAATTATTCCCCCTCACAGCGCTGGTAATCAGCTGCTCAACTCCAATCCCAGGTATACACCAACACCTGTAGTTAACACTGCACAAAAAAGAGATTTGGAGAGGAGTGTACAGCGCTGAAAAACCCTTAAAATCCGGATAGTGTCTATATATAAAACACAAAAAGGATTATTCTATCCTTTGTACATAAAAATGGGCAGTAATCCAAGCTCTAACAAATAGCTTAGTGGATAATTAGTGAAAAAGCATATGATATAGAGAGCATTAATTAGAGCAGTTGGTAATCGTTATGCAAACTTCTATCCTTTGTACATAAAAATGGGCAGTAATACAAGCTCTAATAAATAGCTTAGTGGATAATTAGTGAAAAAGCATATGATATAGAGAGCATTAATTAGAGCAGTTGGTAATCGTTATGCAAACTTGATATCCAGCTGATTGTCAGTAGTGAGATCGGTTTAAACAGAATCTCTGTTTTTTGCTGTGCTCACTGTGAAACTGACACTCACTTTAAAAAAACCAATACCGTTCACTGAAAGGTATCTTTGTATTCCTTAATCCCATCTGGTGTCATCAGGATTCAGGACTCCAACAGACCAATCACAAATGGATAAAAAGAAGTACCCCTTAGGGAATTTATTCACAAAGACGTAACAAATTTTTCTTTAAAAAAGGAGAACACGGAACGCATACCCGCTCCCAGACAGAGGCTGTGCTTCACCACTGAGATGTCCGGAATATCTCAGTCCGCTGTAACGGCAAACAGCCTCAGGCGTGCGGGTAAGTTGCGGCTCTCTCCTGGATCAGCTCCCACGTCACTACAGCATCAACCGGTTTCGGGGGTCCGCCCCCTTTCTCAAGATACACTGTAGTAGATCCGGATCTTCCTTATATGCTCTTAATTGGGTTCTGATTGGATCATTCTCAATGAGGTCATTGTAGGCGGATAGTTTTAAATTCAATCACACACCCATTCAGACCATTATATGTTTCACTATTACATTGACATTCGTCTACATATTCAGCAAATACAATATACATGGTAATTTGCACAATAGTAAATAAATAATAAAAAGCATATGTTTAATTAACAATAAATACTAAAAAAAACATACAATAAAAACTATGCTAGCATTTCATTCCCATTCATACTATTCCTCCATGGATGGGCTCCATATGCATAGGGGAAGAGAAAAGGAAAAAGGAGACAATTATTAGTGATGGTCATTATAAAAACCATTTGGTCTCAAAGTCTTTATTAAGGCCATCAGGTAACAAGGTTCTCATCTCAAAAATCGTTTGCATTTCCAACTTTGCAAGTCTGACAGATCTATCACTAGTCCTCCAGTTGCATCTTGCAATTTTTATCCCTGCAAACATTTTGATATATTTTGGGTCGCAATTATGTGCGGTCTTAAAATGCATTGACACATTGTGGTTTTCATAGCCCCGTCTGATATTCCTGACATGTTCTGTCAGCCTATCTTTTAGTGGGCGTGTCGTTCGGCCGATGTATTGCTTGTTGCACTGACATTCTAACAAATAAATTACATATTTGCTATTACATGTAATAAAGGTGTCAATCCTCTCTCTCTTGTTATTACTGCTTGATGTTACTTCTACAATCTTTCTTTCTGTTTTGCAGGCTTTGCACATTGCACATTCCCCACATCTATGAAAACCCTTAGTTATAATTGGCATACTGGGCTTAGGGGTTTCTATAGCGCTATTCACTAAAATATCTTTAAGATTGTCCGCTCTTCTATATATAAAACGAGGGGTTTCGGCGATGTACTCCTTTAGACCGGAGTCCGCCTGAAGTATTCCCCAGTGTCTTTTTATAATACTCTCCATCTCTCTATGATGATTAGTGTATTTGGATATAAAGGGTACTCCATATTTCTTATCTGGTATATCCCTTCTTGTATTCTTTAAGATGGTGTCCCTATCCAAATCCCTACATCTACTGATGGTCTTATCCAGAGCCATTTCTTTATATCCTTTGCTGACAAAATGATGTTTCATTCCGACAGCCTGTTGGTCAAAAACATTAACAACTGTACAGTTCCGACGTAGTCTTTGGAATTGGCTGTTAGGAATACTAGACAACCAATTACTATGATGATTACTGCTCATATCAATATAAGAATTACAGTCGGTGGGTTTGCTATAATTTTTGGTATAGATATGGTTATTCTCCACATAAATGGTTAAATCTAAAAAGTTTATGGTGGTGTCACTAATTGTGAAGGCTAATTTTATATTGCGATCATTATTATTTAACCCTTCACAAAAAAGGTCAAGAGAGGCTCTACCTCCTCTCCAAATAAAAATAACGTCATCTATATAACGATTATAAAGTACCAGGCCGGCAGCCGCCCGCCAATCCGTCCACACCGCCGACTCCTCCCAGTGGGCCATGAACAGATTGGCATAGCTTGGTGCCAGCCTGGTACCCATCGCAGTGCCTGTACACTGCAAATAAAAGTCACCACCATACCAAAAATAATTATTGGTTAAGATCATGGATATACCCTCCAATATGAATTGTTTGTATGTGGTGCTATGTTCACTCTTTTCTAAGTAGAATTTAACACCTTCTAAGCCATCAGCATGACAGATATTGGTGTACAGTGCTGCAACATCCGCTGTAACCAACAAATACCCTGGTTCCCATTCGATCATAGCTAGTTTGTTAACGATGGATATATTGTCCTTTAAGTAGGATCTCATTGTCACTACTAGTGGTTGAAGTTGATGATCCAAATAACAAGAGAGATTTGCAGTTACCGAATTCACCCCGGCTACAATGGGGCGGCCCGGAGGTTTGCTTAAACTCTTATGCACCTTTGGCAGTGCATATAGCACCGGTATGGAGGGGTTTTCCACTAATATATATGAAGCAATATCCTCAGTAATACTGTTATTATTTGTATATAAATTAAGAAACACCTCTAATTTTTTTGTGATCATATTTATAGGGTCTCCTTTTAGCTTCTTATATGTATGCTGATCTGCAAGTTGGTTCATAATTTCAGTATGATAATCATCTCTATTCAACACAACAACCCCCCCCACCCTTATCTGCTGGCTTGATTACTATCTGATCGTTATCTTTTAAGTTTTTAATTGCCTCCCTCTGTTTTTTATTACAATTTGTAGACTTTACAGGTTTAAAGACTGTCCTTTCCAGATCCTCTTTGACTAGCCTCTCAAACGTCTCGATAAAACAGCCTTTTTTGTGATGAGGGAAGAAAGTGGATTTTTTTCTAAAAACTTTCACAGAGGGATCATATGAAGTACTCTGCGTACTGTCATTTGTTTGTTCAGAGAAGAATTTTTTCAAAGTTAGTCGCCTAATGAATTTTTGGAGGTCTACAAACGTCTGAAAATTATTGATCTTATTGGAAGGTGCAAATTTTAAACCTCGCTCTAAGACCTCTTGTTCATCCTTAGATAGTACATAATCGCTTAGATTATAAACCATTGTGTTATTACCTTCAGTATTGACCCCTCTGTGAAAGTATTTAGAAAAAAATCCACTTTCTTCCCTCATCACAAAAAAGGATGTTTTATCGAGACGTTTGAGAGGCTAGTCAAAGAGGATCTGGAAAGGACAGTCTTTAAACCTGTAAAGTCTACAAATTGTAATAAAAAACAGAGGGAGGCAATTAAAAACTTAAAAGATAACGATCAGATAGTAATCAAGCCAGCAGATAAGGGTGGGGGGGTTGTTGTGTTGAATAGAGATGATTATCATGCTGAAATTATGAACCAACTTGCAGATCAGCATACATATAAGAAGCTAAAAGGAGACACTATAAATATGATCACAAAAAAATTAGAGGTGTTTCTTAATTTATATACAAATAATAACAGTATTACTGAGGATATTGCTTCATATATATTAGTGGAAAACCCCTCCATACCGGTGCTATATGCACTGCCAAAGGTGCATAAGAGTTTAAGCAAACCTCCGGGCCGCCCCATTGTAGCCGGGGTGAATTCGGTAACTGCAAATCTCTCTTGTTATTTGGATCATCCACTTCAACCACTAGTAGTGACAACGAGATCCTACTTAAAGGACACTATATCCATCGTTAACAAACTAGCTATGATCGAATGGGAACCAGGATATTTGTTGGTTACAGCGGATGTTGCAGCACTGTACACCAATATCTGTCATGCTGATGGCTTAGAAGGTGTTAAATTCTACTTAGAAAAGAGTGAACATAGCACCACATACAAACAATTCATATTGGATGGTATATCCATGATCTTAACCAATAATTATTTTTGGTATGGTGGTGACTTTTATTTGCAGTGTACAGGCACTGCGATGGGTACCAGGCTGGCACCAAGCTATGCCAATCTGTTCATGGCCCACTGGGAGGAGTCGGCGGTGTGGACGGATTGGCGGGCGGCTGCCGGCCTGGTACTTTATAATCGTTATATAGATGACGTTATTTTTATTTGGAGAGGAGGTAGAGCCTCTCTTGACCTTTTTTGTGAAGGGTTAAATAATAATGATCGCAATATAAAATTAGCCTTCACAATTAGTGACACCACCATAAACTTTTTAGATTTAACCATTTATGTGGAGAATAACCATATCTATACCAAAAATTATAGCAAAAAAAACGACTGTAATTCTTATATTGATATGAGCAGTAATCATCATAGTAATTGGTTGTCTAGTATTCCTAACAGCCAATTCCAAAGACTACGTCGGAACTGTACAGATGTTAATGTTTTTGACCAACAGGCTGTCGGAATGAAACATCATTTTGTCAGCAAAGGATATAAAGAAATGGCTCTGGATAAGACCATCAGTAGATGTAGGGATTTGGATAGGGACACCATCTTAAAGAATACAAGAAGGGATATACCAGATAAGAAATATGGAGTACCCTTTATATCCAAATACACTAATCATCATAGAGAGATGGAGAGTATTATAAAAAGACACTGGGGAATACTTCAGGCGGACTCCGGTCTAAAGGAGTACATCGCCGAAACCCCTCGTTTTATATATAGAAGAGCGGACAATCTTAAAGATATTTTAGTGAATAGCGCTATAGAAACCCCTAAGCCCAGTATGCCAATTATAACTAAGGGTTTTCATAGATGTGGGGAATGTGCAATGTGCAAAGCCTGCAAAACAGAAAGAAAGATTGTAGAAGTAACATCAAGCAGTAATAACAAGAGAGAGAGGATTGACACCTTTATTACATGTAATAGCAAATATGTAATTTATTTGTTAGAATGTCAGTGCAACAAGCAATACATCGGCCGAACGACACGCCCACTAAAAGATAGGCTGACAGAACATGTCAGGAATATCAGACGGGGCTATGAAAACCACAATGTGTCAATGCATTTTAAGACCGCACATAATTGCGACCCAAAATATATCAAAATGTTTGCAGGGATAAAAATTGCAAGATGCAACTGGAGGACTAGTGATAGATCTGTCAGACTTGCAAAGTTGGAAATGCAAACGATTTTTGAGATGAGAACCTTGTTACCTGATGGCCTTAATAAAGACTTTGAGACCAAATGGTTTTTATAATGACCATCACTAATAATTGTCTCCTTTTTCCTTTTCTCTTCCCCTATGCATATGGAGCCCATCCATGGAGGAATAGTATGAATGGGAATGAAATGCTAGCATAGTTTTTCGCTTAGTGTTCGCTTCTCTGAATCTACCTCCTCTTCGCTACCTCTTTCAGTTGGAGTACCGCAAGGTTCAGTCTTGGGTCCTCTGCTTTTCTCTATCTATACCTCATCTCTTGGTAAACTAATCAGCTCTTTTGGTTTTCAGTATCATCTGTACGCAGATGATACTCAAATCTACCTATCCTCCCCTGACTTGTCCCTATCTGTACTGGACCGTGTCACTGAATGCCTTTCTGCTATCTCATCCTGGATGACATCTCGCCACCTCAAACTTAATATTTCAAAGACAGAGTTAATTATATTTCCACCGGCCAATAGTAGGCACCAACCTGATATCTCTATCACTGTTGAAAACTCGACTATCTACCCTACCCCACAAGCTCGCTGCCTTGGTGTCATCCTTGACTCTGATCTGTCCTTTGTTCCCCACATTCAATCTGTCTCAAGATCATGTTACATGCATCTAAAAAACATATCCAAAATACGACCATACCTTACACAAGACACTGCTAAAACTCTAATCCACGCTCTCATTATCTCCCGCATTGATTATTGCAATAGTCTCCTAACTGGTCTTCCCAAAACGAGACTCTCACCACTACAATCCATTCTGAATGCAGCGGCGAGGCTTATCTTCCTCGCTAGACGTTCATCGTCTGCAGATCCACTCTGTCAGTCCCTCCATTGGTTACCTGTATTCTACCGCATTCAATATAAAATACTTTTACTCACACACAAGGCCATCAACCAAACTACACCAACGTACATCACTTCGCTTATCACAAAATATCTCCCAACCCGACCTCTGCGCTCTTCACAAGACCTGCGTCTCTCATCCACACTCATTACTCGCTCCCACTCACGACTGCAGGACTTTCATCGGGCTGCACCCACTCTGTGGAATGCCCTACCACACACAATAAGACTCTCCTCTAGTCTCCAAACCTTCAAGCGTTCCCTCAAAACTCACCTCTTTAGGCAAGCGTATCAAATTCCTGAACCGCCCACATAACTTTCATAAACCTTGCTATCAAATTACATCCACTCTGTACAGTCCACACATATCCTCACATGTCTTCTCATTCTATGCAATAGATAGCACCTTTCCTTATGTACATATGCCTATAGATTGTAAGCTTGCGAGCAGGGCCTTCCTACCTCTATGACTGTTATCACCCAGTTTGTAATTGTTATTTCAAATTGTAAAGCGCAACGGAATTTGCTGCGCTATATAAGAAACTGTTAATAAAATAAAATAAAATAATAGTTTTTATTGTGTGTTTTTTTTAGTATTTATTGTTAATTAAACATATGCTTTTTATTATTTATTTACTATTGTGCAAATTACCATGTATATTGTATTTGCTGAATATGTAGACGAATGTCAATGTAATAGTGAAACATATAATGGTCTGAATGGGTGTGTGATTGAATTTAAAACTATCCGCCTACAATGACCTCATTGAGAATGATCCAATCAGAACCCAATTAAGAGCATATAAGGAAGATCCGGATCTACTACAGTGTATCTTGAGAAAGGGGGCGGACCCCCGAAACCGGTTGAATCTGTAGTGACGTGGGAGCTGATCCAGGAGAGAGCCGCAACTTACCCGCACGCCTGAGGCTGTTTGCCGTTACAGCGGACTGAGATATTCCGGACATCTCAGTGGTGAAGCACAGCCTCTGTCTGGGATCGGGTATGCGTTCCGTGTTCTCCTTTTTTAAAGAAAAATTTGTTACGTCTTTGTAAATAAATTCCCTAAGGGGTACTTCTTTTTATCCATTTGTGATTGGTCTGTTGGAGTCCTGAATCCTGATGACACCAGATGGGATTAAGGAATACAAAGATACCTTTCAGTGAACGGTATTGGTTTTTTTAAAGTGAGTGTCAGTTTCACAGTGAGCACAGCAAAAAACAGAGATTCTGTTTAAACCGATCTCACTACTGACAATCAGCTGGATATCAAGTTTGCATAACGATTACCAACTGCTCTAATTAATGCTCTCTATATCATATGCTTTTTCACTAATTATCCACTAAGCTATTTATTAGAGCTTGTATTACTGCCCATTTTTATGTACAAAGGATAGAAGTTTGCATAACGATTACCAACTGCTCTAATTAATGCTCTCTATATCATATGCTTTTTCACTAATTATCCACTAAGCTATTTGTTAGAGCTTGGATTACTGCCCATTTTTATGTACAAAGGATAGAATAATCCTTTTTGTGTTTTATATATAGACACTATCCGGATTTTAAGGGTTTTTCAGCGCTGTACACTCCTCTCCAAATCTCTTTTTTGCACCATGTAATGTAGTTACATGAGATTGTTAGTAGGAGATAAATTCAGCTCCATGTCTGAGACACATCTCTTACAGAAAGATGAAGGAGGTTATTGTACGGCTCTGTATCACTGTGTGAGAGGGAACTTATCATACTGCTGACAGTGATACTCTGCCTCATCTTCTGCTGTCACTCCACTGATTGTTAGTGTGAATGAAGTTCCAGATCCAGATCCACTGAACCTGTCTGGGACTCCTGTATATCGGTTGCTTGCTCCAGTGATAAGAAGCTTTGGAGATTGTCCTGATTTCTGTTGGTACCAGGCTAATGCATAGCTTATACCAGTACTGGCTGTACATGAGATGGTGACTGATCCTCCTGGTGACACAGAGATATAACCTGGGGTCTGAGTCATCACAATCTCCCCACAGGACCCTGAGGATTAGAGGAGACACAGTCATTACTGATACATGTCTGTATATAGTCATATACATCCTGCTCTGATTATTTATGTTACATGTATAGATTCCCCTACACAGCATCATGTAATGCCCCCAATCTCTCACCCTGAATATAAATGAGTATCACAGCCAGCAGGTAACTGTGAGACACCATCTTGCTGTATCTGGGCTGTCAGACAGACACTATAAGACGTCTCCTGTAAAATGAGATATATATAGAGAGTGACAGGTGAGATGTGACAGGAAATCCCCCAGAGACTGTGTATGGAAATAAGATGGAAATAAACCACTCATGTACACACCAGCATGTCACATTATATATAACTACCTTACATAATACACATAAATTAGCAGTAAGTAAATAATGACACATACAACTGTACAGCACTTACATTTAGTCATCATTTATTGATCCAGTTACACTAAAGGCCAGTTTAGACGGGGAAGGTGTGTGCTGAGCGATCTTAACACAGACCACTCAGCACAAATCTCTCCCTCTGCTCAGCACAGTGCGATGTGTGCTGAATGAGGGGGATGGACGGGAGGCAGCTCATTTCACCCAGCGGGTAAAATGCGTGATGTGCTAGATTGAGTCTGAATGCAGGCCAATCTAGCACCAACGATAGCAACGCGCATCACTATCGCTGTGGGGGTATGGAAAGATCAGTGCTTAACTTCTAAGCAATCTAGTCAGATTTCTTAGATGTTAAGCACGGATCTCTCCTTGCGTACCCCCCTTAAGAGAAAATGGTGACAGGGGATGGAGGATGCAGAGTCGGATAAAGGGTCCTCATTCAGTGGTGGATGTGATGCTGATGTTCACATATTTCTGCAATTTCTTGCAACTCTGCTGCATTTGCAAATAACTTGTATGGTGCATGCATTACACAGAGTGTAGGCAGGGGTGTATCTAGGGGTCCGAGCACCCCTGGCAAAGTAAAGGGCTGGCACCCCCCCCCCCCCCCCCCCCCACTCACATTTGAAATAAGATGTGAGTATTGAAAATGGGGCATGGTCTTGTGGGGGAAGGGCGTGGACACAATAGTACCCCAATTCAAATTATGCCACACAATAGTGTCCCTCATTCACATTACACCGCACAGTAGTGTCTCATATTCACGTTACAACATCCCTACCCCTAACCCACCTTATCCACAGCCTGACCCTAACCCGTCCCCCCAGACTCTTCAGTGGTGCCTAACTCTAACCATCTCTTCCTAATCTCCCTTCCTGCAGCCTAAGCCTAACCCTCCCACACGGCTTGCCAGTGGAGACTTTGGCATCAAATCAATTTTAATTTTGGCATTCTGCATCGCTATCTATGTTGGGATGCCAGCATCAGCATTCCGAGCAGTTTCGGGATGCTGGCATCAACTTTCCGACCGCCGGGATGCCAAACACTGTCATCTTGACTGCATCGCAAATTAAATGCTAATGAGATGCTGTGAGACGAGCCTCAAATGGACCCAGCCATTAACCAAACACCATTAGTTGGATGGTAGAAGTGCCTCCTGTTAGAAAAAACATCAGGGTGCCATCACTTCAAAGATAAAATGATCAATTATACAATTAACTGATATACATTTCCTTGAACCTGGCCTTGAAATAGGTAAGATATGTGTTTTCTTTGTTACACTCAACAAGATAAAGTTTTCGCTTACTTACTACTTACATCTAACATGCATGAAAATTGTGTAGTTTTCCAGGTACTGCACTCCCTTCTCCCAAACACTAACACTTTTTTATTATCTTCAACAACAAATAGATCTATAGCACTGTGCTATATAACAATTGCTGTGTACCTGCTGAGAGTCTGTTACTGCCGGTGCGGCTCCCTTGCTGTTGGGAGCTCCCAGCAACAAGGACTGCTGGGAGCTGTAGTTTATTTTGAGTCTGATTACAAGTGCGGTGCTGCCGCTCCAGCAGTAACAGACTCTGACCAGAGACAGTCACTGTCTGACAGTACTACTTTTCTACCTTTTGGCTGCGGGTGACACCGCCCCCTCCTTGCCTGGCGCCCCTGGCGAGTGCCATCCTGGCCAATGGGTAGATACGCCCCTGAGTATAGGCACAAAGGTGCTGCTGTGATTGAGATACATTCCTGGGCAGTAACTGGGAGGTGGCTAGAAATGCAAGAGAAACATAGTCCATTCAGAGGGTGTATGACACAGCCACAGACACAGGAGGCCTTAGTCAGATGGAGAAGCTACACCTGCCATAGGACTAGTGCAGGTGTCGATGGTGTGACCTACAGTATGATGTGAGTAATTAGGGATGTGCACTTGAAATTTTTCGGGTTTTGTGTTTTGGTTTTGGGTTCGGTTCCGCGGCCGTGTTTTGGGTTCGACCGCGTTTTGGCAAAACCTCACCGAATTTTTTTTTGTCGGATTCGGGTGTGTTTTGGATTCGGGTGTTTTTGTCAAAAAACCTAAAAAACAGCTTAAATCATAGAATTTGGGGGTCATTTTGATCCCAAAGTATTATTAACCTCAAAAACCATAATTTCCACTCATTTTCAGTCTATTCTGAATACCTCACACCTCACAATATTATTTTTAGTCCTAAAATTTGCACCGAGGTCGCTGGATGACTTAGCTAAGCGACCCTAGTGGCCGACACAAACACCTGGCCCATCTAGGAGTGGCACTGCAGTGTCACGCAGGATGGCCCTTCCAAAAAACACTCCCCAAACAGCACATGACGCAAAGAAGAAAAAAAGAGGCGCAATGAGGTAGCTGTGTGAGTAACCTAAGCGACCCTAGTGGCCGACACAAACACCTGGCCCATCTAGGAGTGGCACTGCAGTGTCACGCAGGATGGCCCTTCCAAAAAACACTCCCCAAACAGCACATGACGCAAAGAAGAAAAAAAGAGGCGCAATGAGGTAGCTGTGTGAGTAAGCTAAGTGACCCTAGTGGCCGACACAAACACCTGGCCCATCTAGGAGTGGCACTGCAGTGTCACGCAGGATGGCCCTTCCAAAAAACACTCCCCAAACAGCACATGACGCAAAGAAGAAAAAAAGAGGCGCAATGAGGTAGCTGTGTGAGTAAGCTAAGCGACCCTAGTGGCCGACACAAACACCTGGCCCATCTAGGAGTGGCACTGCAGTGACACGCAGGATGGCCCTTCCAAAAAACACTCCCCAAACAGCACATGACGCAAAGAAGAAAAAAAAGAGGCGCAATGAGGTAGCTGTGTGAGTAAGATAAGTGACCCTAGTGGCCGACACAAACACCTGGCCCATCTAGGAGTGGCACTGCAGTGTCACGCAGGATGGCCCTTCCAAAAAACACTCCCTAAACAGCACATGACGCAAAGAAGAAAAAAAGAGGCGCAATGAGGTAGCTGTGTGAGTAAGATAAGCGACCCTAGTGGCCGACACAAACACCTGGCCCATCTAGGAGTGGCACTGCAGTGTCACGCAGGATGGCCCTTCCAAAAAACACTCCCCAAACAGCACATGACGCAAAGAAGAAAAAAAGAGGCGCAATGAGGTAGCTGTGTGAGTAAGCTAAGCGACCCTAGTGGCCGACACAAACACCTGGCCCATCTAGGAGTGGCACTGCAGTGTCACGCAGGATGGCCCTTCCAAAAAACACTCCCCAAACAGCACATGACGCAAAGAAAAATGAAAGAAAAAAGAGGTGCAAGATGGAATTGTCCTTGGGCCCTCCCACCCACCCTTATGTTGTATAAACAGGACATGCACACTTTAACCAACCCATCATTTCAGTGACAGGGTCTGCCACACGACTGTGACTGAAATGACGGGTTGGTTTGGACCCCCACCGAAAAAGAAGCAATTAATCTCTCCTTGCACAAACTGGCTCTGCAGAGGCAAGATGTCCACCTCATCATCCTCCTCCGATATATCACCGTGTACATCCCGCTCCTCACAGATTATCAATTCGTCCCCACTGGAATCCACCATCTCAGCTCCCTGTGTACTTTGTGGAGGCAATTGCTGCTGGTCAATGTCTGCACGGAGGAATTGATTATAATTAATTTTAATGAACATCATCTTCTCCACATTTTCTGGAAGTAACCTCGTACGCAGATTGCTGACAAGGTGAGCGGCGGCACTAAACACTCTTTCGGAGTACACACTTGTGGTAGGGCAACTTAGGTAGAATAAAGCCAGTTTGTGCAAGGGCCTCCAAATTGCCTCTTTTTCCTGCCAGTATAAGTAGGGACTGTCTGACGTGCCTACTTGGATGCGGTCACTCATATAATCCTCCACCATTCTTTCAATGGTGAGAGAATCATATGCAGTGACAGTAGACGACATGTCCGTAATCGTTGTCAGGTCCTTCAGTCCGGACCAGATGTCAGCATCAGCAGTCGCTCCAGACTGCCCTGCATCACCGCCAGCGGGTGGGCTCGGAATTCTGAGCCTTTTCCTCGCACCCCCAGTTGCGGGAGAATGTGAAGGAGGAGATGCTGACAGGTCGCGTTCCGCTTGACTTGACAATTTTGTCACCAGCAGGTCTTTGAACCCCAGCAGACTTGTGTCTGCCGGAAAGAGAGATCCAAGGTAGGTTTTAAATCTAGGATCGAGCACGGTGGCCAAAATGTAGTACTCTGATTTCAACAGATTGACCACCGTGAATCATTGTTAAGCGAATTAAGGGCTCCATCCACAAGTCCCACATGCCTAGCGGAATCGCTCCCTTTTAGCTCCTCCTTCAATGCCTCCAGCTTCTTCTGCAAAAGCCTGATGAGGGGAATGACCTGACTCAGGCTGGCAGTGTCTGAACTGACTTCACGTGTGGCAAGTTCAAAAGGTTGCAGAACCTTGCACAACGTTGAAATCATTCTCCACTGTGCTTGAGACAGGTGCATTCCACCTCCTATATCGTGCTCAATTGTATAGGCTTGAATGGCCTTTTGCTGCTTCTCCAACCTCTGAAGCATATAGAGGGTTGAATTCCACCTCGTTACCACTTCTTGCTTCAGATGATGGCAGGGCAGGTTCAGGCGTTTTTGGTGGTGCTCCAGTCTTCTGTACGTGGTGCCTGTACGCCGAAAGTGTCCCGCAATTCTTCTGGCCACCGACAGCATCTCTTGCACGCCCCTGTCGTTTTTTAAAAAATTCTGCACCACCAAATTCAAGGTATGTGCAAAACAAGGGACGTGCTGGAATTTGCCCATATTTAATGCACACACAATATTGCTGGCGTTGTCCGATGCCACAAATCCACAGGAGAGTCCAATTGGGGTAAGCCATACCGTGATGATCTTCCTCAGTTGCCGTAAGAGGTTTTCAGCTGTGTGCGTATTCTGGAAACCGGTGATACAAAGCGTAGCCTGCCTAGGAAAGAGTTGGCGTTTGCGAGATGCTGCTACTGGTGCCGCTGCTGCTGTTCTTGCGGCGGGAGTCCATACATCTACCCAGTGGGCTGTCACAGTCATATAGTCCTGACCCTGCCCTGCTCCACTTGTCCACATGTCCGTGGTTAAGTGGACATTGGGTACAACTGCATTTTTTAGGACACTGGTGGGTCTTTTTCTGACGTCCGTGTACATTCTCTGTATCGCCTGCCTAGAGAAGTGGAACCTAGATGGTATTTGGTAATGGGGGCACACTGCCTCAAGAAATTGTCTAGTTCCCTGTGAACTAACGGCGGATACCGGACGCACGTCTAACACCAACATAGTTGTCAAGGCCTCAGTTATCCGCTTTGCAACAGGATGACTGCTGTGATATTTCATCTTCCTCGCAAAGGACTGTTGGACAGTCAATTGCTTAGTGGAAGTAGTAAAAGTGGGTTTACGACTTCCCCTCTGGGATGACCATCGACTCCCAGCAGCAACAACAGCAGCGCCAGCAGCAGTAGGCGTTACATGCAAGGATGCATCGGAGGAATCCCAGGCAGGAGAGGACTCGTCAGAATTGCCAGTGACATGGCATGCAGGACTATTGGCATTCTTGGGGAAGGAGGAAATTGACACTGAGGGAGTTAGTGGGGTGGTTTGCGTGAGCTTGGTTACAAGAGGAAGGGATTTACTGGTCAGTGGACTGCTTCCGCTGTCGCCCAAAGTTTTTGAACTTGTTACTGACTTATTATAAATGCGCTGCAGGTGACGTATAAGGGAGGATGTTCCGAGGTGGTTAACGTCCTTACCCCTACTTATTACAGCTTGACAAAGGCAACACACGGCTTGACAAATGTTGTCCGCATTTCTGGTGAAATACTTCCACACCGAAGAGCTGATTTTTTTGGTATTTTCACCAGGCATGTCAACGGCCCTATTCCTCCCACGGACAACAGGTGTCTCCCCGGGTGCCTGACTTAAACAAACCACCTCACCATCAGAATCCTCCTTGTCAATTTCCTCCCCAGCGCCAGCAACACCCATATCCTCCTCATCCTGGTGTACTTCAACACTGACATCTTCAATCTGACTATCAGGAACTGGACTGCGGGTGCTCCTTCCAGCACTTGCAGGGGGCGTGCAAATGGTGGAAGGCGCATGCTCTTCACGTCCAGTGTTGGGAAGGTCAGGCATCGCAACCGACACAATTGGACTCTCCTTGTGGATTTGGGATTTCGAAGAACGCACAGTTCTTTGCGGTGCTTTTGCCAGCTTGAGTCTTTTCAGTTTTCTAGCGAGAGGCTGAGTGCTTCCATCCTCATGTGAAGCTGAACCACTAGCCATGAACATAGGCCAGGGCCTCAGCCATTCCTTGCCACTCCGTGTGGTAAATGGCATATTGGCAAGTTTACGCTTCTCCTCCGACAATTTTATTTTATATTTTGGAGTCCTTTTTTTACTGATATTTGGTGTTTTGGATTTTACATGCTCTGTACTATGACATTGGGCATCGGCCTTGGCAGACGACGTTGCTGGCATTTCATCGTCTCGGCCATGACTAGTGGCAGCAGCTTCAGCACGAGGTGGAAGTGGATCTTGATCTTTCCCTAATTTTGGAACCTCAACATTTTTGTTCTCCATATTTTAATAGGCACAACTAAAAGGCACCTCAGGTAAACAATGGAGATGGATGGATACTAGTATACTTATGGATGGACGAGCGACTGCCGACACAGAGGTAGCTACAGCCGTGGACTACCGTACTGTGTCTGCTGCTAATATAGACTGGATGATAAGGAGATGAAATTAATATATATATATATATATATATATATATATAATATCACTAGTACTGCAGCCGGACAGGTAGATATATTTATTATGTAATGACTGATGACGGACCTGCTGGACACTGTCAGCTCAGCAGCACCGCAGACTGCTACAGTAAGCTACTATAGTAGTATGTATAAAGAAGAAAGAAAAAAAAACCACGGGTAGGTGGTATACAATTATGGATGGACGAGCGACTGCCGACACAGAGGTAGCTACAGCCGTGGACTACCGTACTGTGTCTGCTGCTAATATAGACTGGATGATAATGAGATGAAATCAATATATATATATATAATATCACAAGTACTGCAGCCGGACAGGTATATATATTTATTATGTAATGACTGATGACGGACCTGCTGGACACTGTCAGCTCAGCAGCTCCGCAGACTGCTACAGTAAGCTACTATAGTAGTATGTATAAAGAAGAAAGAAAAGAAAAAAAACACGGGTAGGTGGTATACAATTATGGATGGACGAGCGACTGCCAACACAGAGGTAGCTACAGCCGTGGACTACCGTACTGTGTCTGCTGCTAATATAGACTGGATGATAATGAGATGAAATCAATATATATTATATCACACTAGTACTGCAACCGGACAGGTAGATATATTTATTATGTAATGACTGATGACGGACCTGCTGGACACTGTCAGCTCAGCAGCACAGCAGACTGCTACAGTAAGCTACTATAGTAGTATGTATAAAGAAGAAAGAAAAAAAAAAAACCACGGGTAGGTGGTATACAATTATGGATGGACGAGCGACTGCCGACACAGAGGTAGCTACAGCCATGGACTACCGTACTGTGTCTGCTGCTAATATAGACTGGATGATAATGAGATAAAATCAATATATATATATATATAATATCACTAGTACTGCAGCCGGACAGGTATATATATTTATTATGTAATGACTGATGACGGACCTGCTGGACACAGTCAGCTCAGCAGCACCGCAGACTGCTACAGTAAGCTACTATAGTAGTATGTATAAAGAAGAAAGAAAAAAAAAAAGAACACGGGTAGGTGGTATACAATATTATATATATATTATATACAATTATATATATATATATATATATATATTAAACTGGTGGTGACTGGTGGTCAGGTCACTGGTCACACTATCAGCAACTTGCAAGTAGTACTCCTAAGCAGACAATCACAATATATATTATTCTGGTGGTCAGTGTGGTCACAATGGCAGTGTGGCACTCTGGCAGCAAAAGTGTGCACTGTACGTTATATGTACTCCTGAGTCCTGCTCTCAGACTCTAACTGCTCCCCACTGTCAGTGTCTCCCCCACAAGTCAGATAATATACAGTCACACTATCTATCACTTCAGCAAGTAACTAGTACTCCTCCTAATGCTCCCCAAAATTACTACTGTGTCTCTCTCTACTGTCTCACTATCTTCTCTATAAACGGAGAGGACGCCAGCCACGTCCTCTCCCTATGAATCTCAATGCACGTGTGAAAATGGCGGCGACGCGCGGCTCCTTATATAGAATCCGAGTCTCGCAATAGAATTCGAGCCTCGCGAGAATCCGACAGCGGGATGATGACGTTCGGGCGCGCTCGGGTTAACCGAGCAAGGCGGGAGGATCCGAGTCGCTCGGCCCCGTGTAAAAAAACATGAAGTTCGGGCGGGTTCGGATTCCGAGGAACCGAACCCGCTCATCCCTATGAGTAATGGTGTTGCCTAAGTATACACCAATCAATTCAGTATTACAGTATGTAAGGATGCCTTTAGTGGGCGTCACTGTCCTTGTGTGGTACCCCACTGATATAACTAGGACCCTAAGTTTTGGTTGTTAGTGCCTTGGAAATTATTGGCACTTTGAAAATTCAGGCATTCTCACACAATCTCCCACACCTCCAACTTCTCGCAACCTTTTACATTTACCCCTGAATATTCGTTCCCTCACTTCCTGTAAATAGCACAGAAAGGATAATATATTATCAGAGAGCACATATAGTTTTATATCCAATTTATTACATACAAAATAAAAATAAATATAAACACATGTACACATATAAAAATAAATAAAAACTCCCCCTACTGCAGCAGGTAAAACCTTATTAAATGGACACTTCCTCTACATCCAGATTAATAATTCGCAATGAGGAATATTCCTATTGTAAAGTCCAGATCAAAGTGTCAGTCCTGGAATAAAAGAACAACTATTAGATTTAAACGTTTTGGTGCAGCTGTGAGCATTTGCACATGCTCTTTGAGATCCCTGTATATAAGAGCCGGGCGGCCGGCTATCAACTCCTGCTAATTTGAGCCGCAAAGCGGCCAGGTGTAATTGCTGTTGAACTTTAGTGTCCGTACATACATACAAGACTTGTATGTCCACTCCCGCTGTGCTTAGGGCCAAATAGCACTTTACTCACGGCCAGTAGCGTGCTTGCTTGTCATCTGTGGATGGCCGCTATTAGTGATAGTTGTCACAGTCGGGAGACGGCACTTTTCCTTTCTTTAGTGCGGGATGCCCCGGAGGATCTCATAAGATGATCAGCTTCCAAAAAGCAGTTGTTATAAGGATGTTGGTAAGTAGGTACCGCTGAAATGTAGGAGGGCATCAGTGAATAATAAGCCCCAGTCCTTACGCGTTTCTCCGCTATTGTAGGTATGCGGTTTCGTCAGAGGATAAAGAGGGGCTGTCCTGCATGATATTTAAACTCCAGGGGACCAATCGCATTGTAAATTACCTGCATAGCCACACCTGAGTAGTCACTAATTACATCTCACATGTGTTTAGATACCTTTTATAGCAACCAATTTAATAAAAATCATAATCTTACATTATAAACATAAATAAACATGGTGGACTTACTTCCTGTAAATGTAAACAATCTCAAGCAACGCATCACAGCAGATATTGAGAGTGTTAATGAGGACATGCTCCAGTGTGTTTGGAACTGATTAGATAATTATACTGACATCTGTCATGTGTCAACTAAATTATAGAAATTTATAGAGTTAAATAGCGTATCCATGTAGTTGTTTTTACTATATTAAAAATACTTTGCTCTGTATTAGGGAGGCCAATCCGGTATCAAGATCGGCGGGATCCCGGGATTTTGGCCCAAAAATGCCGGGATTACACTGCGCATGTGCGGGAGGGAGTGTGTGTAAGTAAGACTACTTACAATTAGGCGTGCGGCAGCCATAGACGAACGCTGAACGCGGTGGCACTTCAAATGTGGCGCCGGCCGCCAGCCAATCAGAGCTGGCGGACCGGCAGCCAATCAGGGAAGCTGTCGCGGCAGCCAATCAGGAGCGACTGCTGCGGCCGCTTCCCTGATTGGCTGCTGATCCGCCAGCTCTGGTTGGCTGGTGGCCGGCGCTTCATTTGAAATGCCGCCGCGTTCAGTGTGTCCATGGCTGGCGCCCACCTAATAGGCGCCCACCTCCCGCGCTGCTACCAACCCTCCTCGCTACCTACTGTACATCCTCCCGCCAGCTACCTACACCCTCCCGCCCAGCTACCTACACCCTCACGCCCAGTTACCAACACCCTCCGCACCGCTACCTACACCCTCTCGCCCAGCTACCTACACCCTCCGCACCGCTACCTACATCCTCCCGCCCAGCTATCTACACACTCCCGCCCAGCTACCTACACCCTCCCGCCCAGTTACCTACACCCTCCGCACCGCTACCTACACCCTCCCGCCCAGTTACCTACACCCTCCTGCACTGCTACCTACACCCTTCCTCCCTCCCTTCCCCGCCGCTACCTACACCCTCCCGCACCGCTACCTACCCTCCAGCGCTGCTCCCTACACCCTTCTTCACTGATCCCTACTGCAATCCCGGGATTGATCGTTTTTCAATCCCGAATCCCGGATTGAAAAAACAGCCCGTGATTGGCCTCCCTACTCTGTATAAAACATTGAAAGTGTCTATTTCTTTTATAATATCCCTGTACTGCTATGTGTTTTATATAGGGGTCTTTCAGCATAGCAATGCAGGTTTATATCAGTACAGGCAGGGCCGGCTCTACCATTAGGCAGCTTTAAGCGTCTGCCTAGAGGCTCCGGTCCCTGGAGGGCACCACTGAATTCATCTAGCAAAAACTGAAGGATGTCTCTGTATGTGGCCTCTTCCTTTTACACTGGGTCTATGGGTCTAATCAGGTGCAGTCACCGCTATCAGGCTGTACCACATAGTACCTCAGCGCTTTCTCTGTGCTGACACATGTAACTTCAAGTCATGTTAAGGCACATAGGAGGTGAATGATTCTATGACTCCCAAGGGGTGCCCCCATAGACACTCCTCATAGCCCTGATGTGCCTCCTCTAGGCGTTTGGATCCCGGCTCACCAGCAGCAAGCAGCACCTGACTACATGTCTGCACCCGCACCGTCGCTGTAATGCTGGAATCCTGCCAATGCCAAGGGAAAAACAAGTAAACAACATAAGGTAAGTAACCTGTCAGGAATCTGCATTTTCCATCGCATCACTGCTGTGGAACTACAGGTCCCAGCAGTTCAGTTCTGTTCCAGTTCTAGTTTTCAGTCATCTGCAGCCTGGAGTACATAGTGCTTCAACTAACTCACAGCTGATCTGGACACCCAATCCAGCTAGTATCTCCGCCTGCAGTTTGTGTCCAATCACTGCTGGGCAGGTGGTATAACTTCCAGTTTGTGGCTCTCTCACATTGCCTTGGACAACAAGTCACATTCTGTGAACAGGCGTCTCCTGTTTGCAGTCCTCTGTCTTCAGAGATCCTTGTGTATTAGACCTGTGGAACAACAGGTCCCAGCTGTTCCAGTTACGTTCCAGTTTCCAGCAGTTCCGGTGTTCCTGTGGAACTACAAGTTCCAGCAACCACTCCAACTCTCCTGCACGTCACATTCTGTGAACAGGCGGCTCCTGTTTGCAATCCTCTGTCTACAGAGATATTCTTGTGTATTGGGCCTGTGGAACTACAGGTCCCAGCTGTTCCCGTTCCGTTCCAGTTTCCAGCTGTTCCAGTTCCGTTCCAGTTTCCAGCTGTTCCAGTGTTCCTGTGGAACTACAAGTTCCAGCAACCTCTTCAGCTCTCCTGCGACATTCAGTGTGCAAGTTCCTGTGTTCCAGTTTCCAGTTCCCCTGTGTTCCTGGTTACCTACCTGTTCCTCCGTGTTCCTGGTTACCTGCTTGTTACTCCGTGTTCCTGGTAATCCTCTTACAGCTCCGTGGAACTACAAGCCTCAGCAACACCTGCTTCTGTTTACAGGCTTCACACTAATCACCAACACAGTGTGCTTCAGCCTAGCAGTAGAGACTCTCTCCAGGTGCATTCCATCACCTCACCTGTGATGCAGCTTGCTTGCTGCTTGTGCCTCATCACCTGCACTGTGAACTTTGCTAGTCTCCTGCCTCTGCTACCAGGTTTGCTGTATGTTACCATCTCTGCTGGCTCCATGTTTTAAACTGCTCTGGTTCCCATACCAGACTATCATTCATCAGTTATCATTCATCCATTGTCATATTTCTGTTGCCATAAACTCTCAGCTTTCACGCTGCACCATTTACATTGCATTCCTTATTGTTTATTTCTGCTGCCTTTGTGAACTTTCTGTTGAATAAAACATTATTGCGCCCATGCGCAGAAACTTAATCCAGCCTCCTCGCTTTTTCCCTCCTACCTCCACTGACCCACTAGCGCCCCCTCCGGGGACACAAACCAGACCGAACCTGACAGTTTGTCCAAGGCCCATGGACTCGGATGGTGGTCAGAATGTGGGGTCAGGGGCCTTACAAAATCTGGTCTCCCGTTTGGATGGTCAAGAGGCTGCGCAGCAGCAGATGTTCCAGTTCCTACAGGGAATGTCTATCTGTTTGGATACCTTGCAGCAATCCCTTCCAAGTTCTGTTGTTTCTCCAGTTCCTGTTCAAGTCACTCCTGCTCCAGTCATTTCAACTTTCCCTGCACAATCCGTTCCTGTGGATGGATCTTGCTCAAGTCAGTCCTATGGCAGTCCCTTCACAGCTAATTCTCCTGAGAGAGCGACTTGCTCCTTTGAAAGCTTCAAGACTCCTTTGTTGTCTGCTGTGAACTCTGAACCAATAAGCACTCTTTATCATTTATTGGAACAACTTCAAAGTCTCCTAACAAAAATCATTCCGATAATGCCAGAAATCCTGGGTGGTGCTTTAAACGCAGTGAAGAGTACTGCTCAAAGTATTGAGACTAGTGCGTCCTCCGTGTCAACTTTTTTTCAAACTAAAGTCTCTTCTCCTATGCAGAGAGAGGACAGATTCCAGAGCTACCCGCGCTCCAAACTCACGGAAGCTGAACGCCGGCATCGCAAGCAGCTTCACCTCTGCTTTTACTGTGGGAGTTCTAGTCATCTTATTAAGGACTGTTCCTTCCGCAACTCAAAAGTTGGTGACAGGTCCCAACATCACAGTGTTTTCACCTGCAAACCTTCCAACGTATCCTCTACAGTTTCAAGTTCCTTTACCCGGGACAGGAGTGTCCAAAAAGTCTACGATTGGGGTCCTGTGACAAATAGACCCAATCCCAAGTTCAGAAATCAACAGAGACTATCTATGTTACCCATAACTAAAGTAGTTTCTGTGCCTACAGCCCGAGAAGGGGCATCCGTGCCTACAGCCCGAGAAGGGGCATCCGTGCCTACAGCCCGAGAAGGGGCATCCGTGCCTACAGCCCGAGAAGGGGCATCCGTGCCTACAGCCCGAGAAGGGGCATCCGTGCCTACAGCCCGAGAAGGGGCATCCGTGCCTACAGCCCGAGAAGGGGCATCCGTGCCTACAGCCCGAGAAGGGGCATCCATGCCTACAGTCCGAGAAGGGGCATCCGTGCCTACAGCCCGCGAAGGGGCGTCTGTGTCTACAGCCCCAGGTGAGGCATCTGATGTTGTGACCCCAGTAGGGGTGTCTGATGTTCAGGTTCCAGAAGTGGCATCCGGGCATGCAACTCAAAGAAGTGTGTCTGATCTATTAACCCCAGGAGGGGTCTTTGGAGTTTCATCCTCAAGTGAGGAATCCAGGGCCAAGATCCCAGGAGGAATTCTTAAAGCCACAGATACAGACATGAACTTTTGTTTGCCAACTTCAGAGAGTGCTACCAGCTCAGTACCACTCCAAAAGGGATCATCAGAACATCCGGATTCTGTCTATACAGAGTCAAGTGTCAATGGACCTAGCCCGGTTCCAGCCATCGGTCCAAAGTCTTCACTGGTTCCAGCCAGCCTGAGTGGCTCCAAAGATGGGCTACCTCCTCCGGTTCCAGCCGATTCCAGAATCCTCGGATCAAATCCGGTCCTATCCGTCAGTCCGAGGACTCCACCGGTTCCTGACGATTCAAGCTCTTCCGGACCCAATCCGGTCCCATCCGTCTGTCCGGATCAGTCTCCTTCGGTTCCAGCCGATTCCAGTAAGCCTCCTTCGGTTCCAGCCGATTCCTGCATCTTCGGATCAAATCCGGTCCTATCCGTCAGTCCGAAGACTCCTCCGGATCCAGCCGGTTCAAGCTTTTCTGGACCCAATCCGGTCCCATCCGTCTGTCCAGATCAGCCTCCTCTGGTTCCAGCCAGCCTGAGTAGCTCTGTTTCCAATGCTGAGCTACCTTCTTCGGTTCCAGCCGATTCCAGCATCCTCGGATCAAATCCGGTCCTATCAGTCAGTCCGAGGACTCCTTCGGTTCCAGCCGATTCCAGTCTCTTTGTATCAAATCCGGTTCTATCCGTCAGTCCGAAGACTCCTGCGGTTCCAGCCGGTTCAAGCTTATCTGGACCCAATCCGGTCCCATCCGTCTGTCCAGATCAGCCTCTTACAGTTCAAGTCAATTCAAGTAGTCCTGGACAAATCCCTGTTCCATCCGTTTGTCCAAAGTTGTCGTCGGTTTCCTGCCGATTCCAGTTCCTCTGAACCCGGTGTGGTTCTCTCCAGTGTTTCAAGTAAGCAACTCCTGTCGCTATGTCCAGAGTCTACAGTTCTTGCAGATATTGCAGTTGCCTCAACCCAGATGGAGGCTCTACGCATCTCACCCCAAGATGAAGCTTCTAGCATTCTGTCAACCTCAGCAGAGAATTCCTGTCAGTCCATCCGGGAGATGACGTCCTCTCTCCACCCTCGAGCATTTCAAGTTGATTCTACTCCTGCTTCTGAATGCTTATTCCAGTCCTCTACTCTCAAGTGTCTGACATGGTCTTCCGAGACTTCAACTGACATTCAGCCTTCCAAGTGTCCACTAGATACACAACCTCCAGTCTACTTTGATGGTGACTATGCTCAGTTTCGTGCAGTGGCGAGCCAGTACCTCGCTTTTACTGAATCGGAATCTTCAGTGACTATTTCTCCAGCCAATGCAATCAGATACTTCCTCCTGTTCTTCAAAGGTAGAGCACTGGACTGGGCGAATCCTCTCATTGAATCTAAAGATCCGCTACTGAGTGATCTTCCCGCTTTCTGCGAAGCCGTAAAACAGGAGTTTGCTCCAAAGTTTATGCATTCAAAGTCATTTGGGCATTCTGCCCAATTTGTCAACAGTTTGTCTACTGCTAAATCCTCTCCAACATCTCTCTCTGTGCAAGATCAGGATACATTAGACCAAGCTATTAAAGATTTCCAAGCTGCAAAGTCAAGACAAGGTTCTCAGACTTCAGATTTGAAAGTGGCATATACTCCCGTGTCTCCATCCTACAGCAACACTTCTGAAAGTATTGACTCCCCAGATTCAACATCTGCTCAGTCTTCTGATCAGTCTTCCAGTTCTCAGTTTTTCGACTCAACTCTTTCCAAACACGATCAGGTTCTGTTGAATCAATGTATCAGAAATTTCAAGAATTACAAGAATTGGAGAGCTCAAAAACCAGTTCAAAGTCTACCATCTGTTGACGTAAGTGTTGGCTATGCTGCCGTAAACCCTAGTCCTGGTGTCTCATATAGCTTCAAATTCACTGGTCCACAGATTGTCTCAGATTCTGTTGTTCCTAAACAAAAGGCTCCCATGACCACACTAGACCTGGACTCTGACTCTGAAAGTGAGTTTGTTGATGAAGACTCAAGTTACATTATGGGAGGTTCTATCCTTCCTAGCTATGCCTTTTCCCAGGAAGTAAATTCTGTCTCAAATGACCCTGAATGGTCTACTTGTTCTGACGAGGAAAATCTGTCTTCTGAAGATGAAAGTTGGGAAAACTTTTGAGGACCTCTGCTTTTGTGTTTTCCTAAGTTCTTTTTCAAGGTTCCTCCAAGTTCCAGCGTGGGTGTTCTGTGCCCACCCATAAAAGGGGGGGTACTGTCAGGAATCTGCATTTTCCATCGCATCACTGCTGTGGAACTACAGGTCCCAACAGTTCAGTTCTGTTCCAGTTCTAGTTTTCAGTCCTCTGCAGCCTGGAGTACATAGTGCTTCAACTAACTCACAGCTGATCTGGACACCCAATCCAGCTAGTATCTCTGCCTGCAGTTTGTGTCCAATCACTGCTGGGCAGGTGGTATAACTTCCAGTTTGTGGCTCTCTCACATCGCCTTGGACAACAAGTCACGTTCTGTGAACAGGCGTCTCCTGTTTGCAGTCCTCTGTCTTCAGAGATCCTTGTGTATTAGACCTGTGGAACAACAGGTCCCAGCTGTTCCAGTTACGTTCCAGTTTCCAGCAGTTCCGGTGTTCCTGTGGAACTACAAGTTCCAGCAACCACTCCAACTCTCCTGCACTTCACATTCTGTGAACAGGCGGCTCCTGTTTGCAATCCTCTGTCTACAGAGATATCCTTGTGTATTGGGCCTGTGGAACTACAGGTCCCAGCTGTTCCCGTTCCGTTCCAGTTTCCAGCTGTTCCAGTTCCGTTCCAGTTTCCAGCTGTTCCAGTTCCGTTCCAGTTTCCAGCTGTTCCAGTGTTCCTGTGGAACTACAAGTTCCAGCAACCTCTTCAGCTCTCCTGCGACATTCAGTGTGCAAGTTCCTGTGTTCCAGTTTCCAGTTCCCCTGTGTTCCTGGTTACCTACCTGTTCCTCCGTGTTCCTGGTTACCTGCTTGTTACTCCGTGTTCCTGGTAATCCTCTTACAGCTCCGTGGAACTACAAGCCTCAGCAACACCTGCTTCTGTTTACAGGCTTCACACTAATCACCAACACAGTGTGCTTCAGCCTAGCAGTAGAGACTCTCTCCAGGTGCATTCCATCACCTCACCTGTGATGCAGCTTGCTTGCTGCTTGTGCCTCATCACCTGCACTGTGAACTTTGCTAGTCTCCTGCCTCTGCTACCAGGTTTGCTGTATGTTACCATCTCTGCTGGCTCCATGTTTTAAACTGCTCTGGTTCCCATACCAGACTATCATTCATCAGTTATCATTCATCCATTGTCATATTTCTGTTGCCATAAACTCTCAGCTTTCACGCTGCACCATTTACATTGCATTCCTTATTGTTTATTTCTGCTGCCTTTGTGAACTTTCTGTTGAATAAAACATTATTGCGCCCATGCGCTGAAACTTAGTCCAGCCTCCTCGCTTTTTCCCTCCTACCTCCACTGACCCACTAGCGCCCCCTCCGGGGACACAAACCAGACCGAACCTGACAGTTTGTCCAAGGCCCATGGACTCGGATGGTGGTCAGAATGTGGGGTCAGGGGCCTTACAAAATCTGGTCTCCCGTTTGGATGGTCAAGAGGCTGCGCAGCAGCAGATGTTCCAGTTCCTACAGGGAATGTCTATCTGTTTGGATACCTTGCAGCAATCCCTTCCAAGTTCTGTTGTTTCTCCAGTTCCTGTTCAAGTCACTCCTGCTCCAGTCATTTCAACTTTCCCTGCACAATCCGTTCCTGTGGATGGATCTTGCTCAAGTCAGTCCTATGGCAGTCCCTTCACAGCTAATTCTCCTGAGAGAGCGACTTGCTCCTTTGAAAGCTTCAAGACTCCTTTGTTGTCTGCTGTGAACTCTGAACCAATAAGCACTCTTTATCATTTATTGGAACAACTTCAAAGTCTCCTAACAAAAATCATTCCGATAATGCCAGAAATCCTGGGTGGTGCTTTAAACGCAGTGAAGAGTACTGCTCAAAGTATTGAGACTAGTGCGTCCTCCGTGTCAACTTTTTTTCAAACTAAAGTCTCTTCTCCTATGCAGAGAGAGGACAGATTCCAGAGCTACCCGCGCTCCAAACTCACGGAAGCTGAACGCCGGCATCGCAAGCAGCTTCACCTCTGCTTTTACTGTGGGAGTTCTAGTCATCTTATTAAGGACTGTTCCTTCCGCAACTCAAAAGTTGGTGACAGGTCCCAACATCACAGTGTTTTCACCTGCAAACCTTCCAACGTATCCTCTACAGTTTCAAGTTCCTTTACCCGGGACAGGAGTGTCCAAAAAGTCTACGATTGGGGTCCTGTGACAAATAGACCCAATCCCAAGTTCAGAAATCAACAGAGACTATCTATGTTACCCATAACTAAAGTAGTTTCTGTGCCTACAGCCCGAGAAGGGGCATCCGTGCCTACAGCCCGAGAAGGGGCATCCGTGCCTACAGCCCGAGAAGGGGCATCCGTGCCTACAGCCCGAGAAGGGGCATCCTTGCCTACAGCCCGAGAAGGGGCATCCATGCCTACAGTCCGAGAAGGGGCATCCGTGCCTACAGCCCGCGAAGGGGCGTCTGTGTCTACAGCCCCAGGTGAGGCATCTGATGTTGTGACCCCAGTAGGGGTGTCTGATGTTCAGGTTCCAGAAGTGGCATCCGGGCATGCAACTCAAAGAAGTGTGTCTGATCTATTAACTCCAGGAGGGGTCTTTGGAGTTTCATCCTCAAGTGAGGAATCCAGGGCCAAGATCCCAGGAGGAATTCTTAAAGCCACAGATACAGACATGAACTTTTGTTTGCCAACTTCAGAGAGTGCTACCAGCTCAGTACCACTCCAAAAGGGATCATCAGAACATCCGGATTCTGTCTATACAGAGTCAAGTGTCAATGGACCTAGCCCGGTTCCAGCCATCGGTCCAAAGTCTTCACTGGTTCCAGCCAGCCTGAGTGGCTCCAAAGATGGGCTACCTCCTCCGGTTCCAGCCGATTCCAGAATCCTCGGATCAAATCCGGTCCTATCCGTCAGTCCGAGGACTCCACCGGTTCCTGACGATTCAAGCTCTTCCGGACCCAATCCGGTCCCATCCGTCTGTCCGGATCAGTCTCCTTCGGTTCCAGCCGATTCCAGTAAGCCTCCTTCGGTTCCAGCCGATTCCTGCATCTTCGGATCAAATCCGGTCCTATCCGTCAGTCCGAAGACTCCTCCGGATCCAGCCGGTTCAAGCTTTTCTGGACCCAATCCGGTCCCATCCGTCTGTCCAGATCAGCCTCCTCTGGTTCCAGCCAGCCTGAGTAGCTCTGTTTCCAATGCTGAGCTACCTTCTTCGGTTCCAGCCGATTCCAGCATCCTCGGATCAAATCCGGTCCTATCAGTCAGTCCGAGGACTCCTTCGGTTCCAGCCGATTCCAGTCTCTTTGTATCAAATCCGGTTCTATCCGTCAGTCCGAAGACTCCTGCGGTTCCAGCCGGTTCAAGCTTATCTGGACCCAATCCGGTCCCATCCGTCTGTCCAGATCAGCCTCTTACAGTTCAAGTCAATTCAAGTAGTCCTGGACAAATCCCTGTTCCATCCGTTTGTCCAAAGTTGTCGTCGGTTTCCTGCCGATTCCAGTTCCTCTGAACCCGGTGTGGTTCTCTCCAGTGTTTCAAGTAAGCAACTCCTGTCGCTATGTCCAGAGTCTACAGTTCTTGCAGATATTGCAGTTGCCTCAACCCAGATGGAGGCTCTACACATCTCACCCCAAGATGAAGCTTCTAGCATTCTGTCAACCTCAGCAGAGAATTCCTGTCAGTCAATCCGGGAGATGACGTCCTCTCTCCACCCTCGAGCATTTCAAGTTGATTCTACTCCTGCTTCTGAATGCTTATTCCAGTCCTCTACTCTCAAGTGTCCGACATGGTCTTCCGAGACTTCAACTGACATTCAGCCTTCCAAGTGTCCACTAGATACACAACCTCCAGTCTACTTTGATGGTGACTATGCTCAGTTTCGTGCAGTGGCGAGCCAGTACCTCGCTTTTACTGAATCGGAATCTTCAGTGACTATTTCTCCAGCCAATGCAATCAGATACTTCCTCCTGTTCTTCAAAGGTAGAGCACTGGACTGGGCGAATCCTCTCATTGAATCTAAAGATCCGCTACTGAGTGATCTTCCCGCTTTCTGCGAAGCCGTAAAACAGGAGTTTGCTCCAAAGTTTATGCATTCAAAGTCATTTGGGCATTCTGCCCAATTTGTCAACAGTTTGTCTACTGCTAAATCCTCTCCAACATCTCTCTCTGTGCAAGATCAGGATACATTAGACCAAGCTATTAAAGATTTCCAAGCTGCAAAGTCAAGACAAGGTTCTCAGACTTCAGATTTGAAAGTGGCATATACTCCCGTGTCTCCATCCTACAGCAACACTTCTGAATGTATTGACTCCCCAGATTCAACATCTGCTCAGTCTTCTGATCAGTCTTCCAGTTCT
Organism: Pseudophryne corroboree; assembly: GCF_028390025.1. NCBI lineage: Eukaryota > Metazoa > Chordata > Amphibia > Anura > Myobatrachidae > Pseudophryne > Pseudophryne corroboree. Next base: position 1,172,312,760 of record NC_086444.1, read on the forward strand.
CAGTTTTTCGACTCTACTCTTTCCAAACACGATCAGGTTCTGTTGAATCAATGTATCAGAAATTTCAAGAATTACAAGAATTGGAGAGCTCAAAAACCAGTTCAAAGTCTACCATCTGTTGACGTAAGTGTTGGCTATGCTGCCGTAAACCCTAGTCCTGGTGTCTCATATAGCTTCAAATTCACTGGTCCACAGATTGTCTCAGATTCTGTTGTTCCTAAACAAAAGGCTCCCATGACCACACTAGACCTGGACTCTGACTCTGAAAGTGAGTTTGTTGATGAAGACTCAAGTTACATTATGGGAGGTTCTATCCTTCCTAGCTATGCCTTTTCCCAGGAAGTAAATTCTGTCTCAAATGACCCTGAATGGTCTACTTGTTCTGACGAGGAAAATCTGTCTTCTGAAGATGAAAGTTGGGAAAACTTTTGAGGACCTCTGCTTTTGTGTTTTCCTAAGTTCTTTTTCAAGGTTCCTCCAAGTTCCAGCGTGGGTGTTCTGTGCCCACCCATAAAAGGGGGGGTACTGTCAGGAATCTGCATTTTCCATCGCATCACTGCTGTGGAACTACAGGTCCCAACAGTTCAGTTCTGTTCCAGTTCTAGTTTTCAGTCCTCTGCAGCCTGGAGTACATAGTGCTTCAACTAACTCACAGCTGATCTGGACACCCAATCCAGCTAGTATCTCTGCCTGCAGTTTGTGTCCAATCACTGCTGGGCAGGTGGTATAACTTCCAGTTTGTGGCTCTCTCACATCGCCTTGGACAACAAGTCACGTTCTGTGAACAGGCGTCTCCTGTTTGCAGTCCTCTGTCTTCAGAGATCCTTGTGTATTAGACCTGTGGAACAACAGGTCCCAGCTGTTCCAGTTACGTTCCAGTTTCCAGCAGTTCCGGTGTTCCTGTGGAACTACAAGTTCCAGCAACCACTCCAACTCTCCTGCACTTCACATTCTGTGAACAGGCGGCTCCTGTTTGCAATCCTCTGTCTACAGAGATATCCTTGTGTATTGGGCCTGTGGAACTACAGGTCCCAGCTGTTCCCGTTCCGTTCCAGTTTCCAGCTGTTCCAGTTCCGTTCCAGTTTCCAGCTGTTCCAGTTCCGTTCCAGTTTCCAGCTGTTCCAGTGTTCCTGTGGAACTACAAGTTCCAGCAACCTCTTCAGCTCTCCTGCGACATTCAGTGTGCAAGTTCCTGTGTTCCAGTTTCCAGTTCCCCTGTGTTCCTGGTTACCTACCTGTTCCTCCGTGTTCCTGGTTACCTGCTTGTTACTCCGTGTTCCTGGTAATCCTCTTACAGCTCCGTGGAACTACAAGCCTCAGCAACACCTGCTTCTGTTTACAGGCTTCACACTAATCACCAACACAGTGTGCTTCAGCCTAGCAGTAGAGACTCTCTCCAGGTGCATTCCATCACCTCACCTGTGATGCAGCTTGCTTGCTGCTTGTGCCTCATCACCTGCACTGTGAACTTTGCTAGTCTCCTGCCTCTGCTACCAGGTTTGCTGTATGTTACCATCTCTGCTGGCTCCATGTTTTAAACTGCTCTGGTTCCCATACCAGACTATCATTCATCAGTTATCATTCATCCATTGTCATATTTCTGTTGCCATAAACTCTCAGCTTTCACGCTGCACCATTTACATTGCATTCCTTATTGTTTATTTCTGCTGCCTTTGTGAACTTTCTGTTGAATAAAACATTATTGCGCCCATGCGCTGAAACTTAGTCCAGCCTCCTCGCTTTTTCCCTCCTACCTCCACTGACCCACTAGCGCCCCCTCCGGGGACACAAACCAGACCGAACCTGACAGTTTGTCCAAGGCCCATGGACTCGGATGGTGGTCAGAATGTGGGGTCAGGGGCCTTACAAAATCTGGTCTCCCGTTTGGATGGTCAAGAGGCTGCGCAGCAGCAGATGTTCCAGTTCCTACAGGGAATGTCTATCTGTTTGGATACCTTGCAGCAATCCCTTCCAAGTTCTGTTGTTTCTCCAGTTCCTGTTCAAGTCACTCCTGCTCCAGTCATTTCAACTTTCCCTGCACAATCCGTTCCTGTGGATGGATCTTGCTCAAGTCAGTCCTATGGCAGTCCCTTCACAGCTAATTCTCCTGAGAGAGCGACTTGCTCCTTTGAAAGCTTCAAGACTCCTTTGTTGTCTGCTGTGAACTCTGAACCAATAAGCACTCTTTATCATTTATTGGAACAACTTCAAAGTCTCCTAACAAAAATCATTCCGATAATGCCAGAAATCCTGGGTGGTGCTTTAAACGCAGTGAAGAGTACTGCTCAAAGTATTGAGACTAGTGCGTCCTCCGTGTCAACTTTTTTTCAAACTAAAGTCTCTTCTCCTATGCAGAGAGAGGACAGATTCCAGAGCTACCCGCGCTCCAAACTCACGGAAGCTGAACGCCGGCATCGCAAGCAGCTTCACCTCTGCTTTTACTGTGGGAGTTCTAGTCATCTTATTAAGGACTGTTCCTTCCGCAACTCAAAAGTTGGTGACAGGTCCCAACATCACAGTGTTTTCACCTGCAAACCTTCCAACGTATCCTCTACAGTTTCAAGTTCCTTTACCCGGGACAGGAGTGTCCAAAAAGTCTACGATTGGGGTCCTGTGACAAATAGACCCAATCCCAAATTCAGAAATCAACAGAGACTATCTATGTTACCCATAACTAAAGTAGTTTCTGTGCCTACAGCCCGAGAAGGGGCATCCGTGCCTACAGCCCGAGAAGGGGCATCCGTGCCTACAGCCCGAGAAGGGGCATCCGTGCCTACAGCCCGAGAAGGGGCATCCGTGCCTACAGCCCGAGAAGGGGCATCCGTGCCTACAGCCCGAGAAGGGGCATCCGTGCCTACAGCCCGAGAAGGGGCATCCTTGCCTACAGCCCGAGAAGGGGCATCCATGCCTACAGTCCGAGAAGGGGCATCCGTGCCTACAGCCCGCGAAGGGGCGTCTGTGTCTACAGCCCCAGGTGAGGCATCTGATGTTGTGACCCCAGTAGGGGTGTCTGATGTTCAGGTTCCAGAAGTGGCATCCGGGCATGCAACTCAAAGAAGTGTGTCTGATCTATTAACTCCAGGAGGGGTCTTTGGAGTTTCATCCTCAAGTGAGGAATCCAGGGCCAAGATCCCAGGAGGAATTCTTAAAGCCACAGATACAGACATGAACTTTTGTTTGCCAACTTCAGAGAGTGCTACCAGCTCAGTACCACTCCAAAAGGGATCATCAGAACATCCGGATTCTGTCTATACAGAGTCAAGTGTCAATGGACCTAGCCCGGTTCCAGCCATCGGTCCAAAGTCTTCACTGGTTCCAGCCAGCCTGAGTGGCTCCAAAGATGGGCTACCTCCTCCGGTTCCAGCCGATTCCAGAATCCTCGGATCAAATCCGGTCCTATCCGTCAGTCCGAGGACTCCACCGGTTCCTGACGATTCAAGCTCTTCCGGACCCAATCCGGTCCCATCCGTCTGTCCGGATCAGTCTCCTTCGGTTCCAGCCGATTCCAGTAAGCCTCCTTCGGTTCCAGCCGATTCCTGCATCTTCGGATCAAATCCGGTCCTATCCGTCAGTCCGAAGACTCCTCCGGATCCAGCCGGTTCAAGCTTTTCTGGACCCAATCCGGTCCCATCCGTCTGTCCAGATCAGCCTCCTCTGGTTCCAGCCAGCCTGAGTAGCTCTGTTTCCAATGCTGAGCTACCTTCTTCGGTTCCAGCCGATTCCAGCATCCTCGGATCAAATCCGGTCCTATCAGTCAGTCCGAGGACTCCTTCGGTTCCAGCCGATTCCAGTCTCTTTGTATCAAATCCGGTTCTATCCGTCAGTCCGAAGACTCCTGCGGTTCCAGCCGGTTCAAGCTTATCTGGACCCAATCCGGTCCCATCCGTCTGTCCAGATCAGCCTCTTACAGTTCAAGTCAATTCAAGTAGTCCTGGACAAATCCCTGTTCCATCCGTTTGTCCAAAGTTGTCGTCGGTTTCCTGCCGATTCCAGTTCCTCTGAACCCGGTGTGGTTCTCTCCAGTGTTTCAAGTAAGCAACTCCTGTCGCTATGTCCAGAGTCTACAGTTCTTGCAGATATTGCAGTTGCCTCAACCCAGATGGAGGCTCTACACATCTCACCCCAAGATGAAGCTTCTAGCATTCTGTCAACCTCAGCAGAGAATTCCTGTCAGTCAATCCGGGAGATGACGTCCTCTCTCCACCCTCGAGCATTTCAAGTTGATTCTACTCCTGCTTCTGAATGCTTATTCCAGTCCTCTACTCTCAAGTGTCCGACATGGTCTTCCGAGACTTCAACTGACATTCAGCCTTCCAAGTGTCCACTAGATACACAACCTCCAGTCTACTTTGATGGTGACTATGCTCAGTTTCGTGCAGTGGCGAGCCAGTACCTCGCTTTTACTGAATCGGAATCTTCAGTGACTATTTCTCCAGCCAATGCAATCAGATACTTCCTCCTGTTCTTCAAAGGTAGAGCACTGGACTGGGCGAATCCTCTCATTGAATCTAAAGATCCGCTACTGAGTGATCTTCCCGCTTTCTGCGAAGCCGTAAAACAGGAGTTTGCTCCAAAGTTTATGCATTCAAAGTCATTTGGGCATTCTGCCCAATTTGTCAACAGTTTGTCTACTGCTAAATCCTCTCCAACATCTCTCTCTGTGCAAGATCAGGATACATTAGACCAAGCTATTAAAGATTTCCAAGCTGCAAAGTCAAGACAAGGTTCTCAGACTTCAGATTTGAAAGTGGCATATACTCCCGTGTCTCCATCCTACAGCAACACTTCTGAATGTATTGACTCCCCAGATTCAACATCTGCTCAGTCTTCTGATCAGTCTTCCAGTTCTCAGTTTTTCGACTCTACTCTTTCCAAACACGATCAGGTTCTGTTGAATCAATGTATCAGAAATTTCAAGAATTACAAGAATTGGAGAGCTCAAAAACCAGTTCAAAGTCTACCATCTGTTGACGTAAGTGTTGGCTATGCTGCCGTAAACCCTAGTCCTGGTGTCTCATATAGCTTCAAATTCACTGGTCCACAGATTGTCTCAGATTCTGTTGTTCCTAAACAAAAGGCTCCCATGACCACACTAGACCTGGACTCTGACTCTGAAAGTGAGTTTGTTGATGAAGACTCAAGTTACATTATGGGAGGTTCTATCCTTCCTAGCTATGCCTTTTCCCAGGAAGTAAATTCTGTCTCAAATGACCCTGAATGGTCTACTTGTTCTGACGAGGAAAATCTGTCTTCTGAAGATGAAAGTTGGGAAAACTTTTGAGGACCTCTGCTTTTGTGTTTTCCTAAGTTCTTTTTCAAGGTTCCTCCAAGTTCCAGCGTGGGTGTTCGGTGCCCACCCATAAAAGGGGGGGTACTGTCAGGAATCTGCATTTTTCATCGCATCACTGCTGTGGAACTACAGGTCCCAACAATTCAGTTCTGTTCCAGTTCTAGTTTTCAGTCCTCTGCAGCCTGGAGTACATAGTGCTTCAACTAACTCACAGCTGATCTGGACACCCAATCCAGCTAGTATCTCTGCCTGCAGTTTGTGTCCAATCACTGCTGGGCAGGTGGTATAACTTCCAGTTTGTGGCTCTCTCACATCGCCTTGGACAACAAGTCACGTTCTGTGAACAGGCGTCTCCTGTTTGCAGTCCTCTGTCTTCAGAGATCCTTGTGTATTAGACCTGTGGAACAACAGGTCCCAGCTGTTCCAGTTACGTTCCAGTTTCCAGCAGTTCCGGTGTTCCTGTGGAACTACAAGTTCCAGCAACCACTCCAACTCTCCTGCACTTCACATTCTGTGAACAGGCGGCTCCTGTTTGCAATCCTCTGTCTACAGAGATATCCTTGTGTATTGGGCCTGTGGAACTACAGGTCCCAGCTGTTCCCGTTCCGTTCCAGTTTCCAGCTGTTCCAGTTCCGTTCCAGTTTCCAGCTGTTCCAGTTCCGTTCCAGTTTCCAGCTGTTCCAGTGTTCCTGTGGAACTACAAGTTCCAGCAACCTCTTCAGCTCTCCTGCGACATTCAGTGTGCAAGTTCCTGTGTTCCAGTTTCCAGTTCCCCTGTGTTCCTGGTTACCTACCTGTTCCTCCGTGTTCCTGGTTACCTGCTTGTTACTCCGTGTTCCTGGTAATCCTCTTACAGCTCCGTGGAACTACAAGCCTCAGCAACACCTGCTTCTGTTTACAGGCTTCACACTAATCACCAACACAGTGTGCTTCAGCCTAGCAGTAGAGACTCTCTCCAGGTGCATTCCATCACCTCACCTGTGATGCAGCTTGCTTGCTGCTTGTGCCTCATCACCTGCACTGTGAACTTTGCTAGTCTCCTGCCTCTGCTACCAGGTTTGCTGTATGTTACCATCTCTGCTGGCTCCATGTTTTAAACTGCTCTGGTTCCCATACCAGACTATCATTCATCAGTTATCATTCATCCATTGTCATATTTCTGTTGCCATAGACTCTCAGCTTTCACGCTGCACCATTTACATTGCATTCCTTATTGTTTATTTCTGCTGCCTTTGTGAACTTTCTGTTGAATAAAACATCATTGCGCCCATGCGCAGAAACTTAATCCAGCCTCCTCGCTTTTTCCCTCCTACCTCCACTGACCCACTAGCGCCCCCTCCGGGGACACAAACCAGACCGAACCTGACATAACCCATGGGGGGGGGTTCTGCGGGACCACAGACAGTACAGCCTGATGGGTGGTTTGCACTTGTAAACAGCATAATAAGGAAAACACAGGCACTGGGGGACAATACAGAACAAATGGAGGAGGGGGGTCAGTAATGACCTTACAGATGGGGGGTTGGAACACAAGCATACAAATATATGTATATGTCTGTGCTATATATGTGTGTATACACATACAATTGAAGCAATGTAGTTGCTATCTTGGTAAACTGGATGCCAGCGTTCAGAATACTGGTGCCGGAATCCCGACAACTGTCAGACTGCTGACCCCGGAATGCTGACAGCCGGCATCCTGAATGTTAGTATGCCAGGAATAGTTAGGGTTAGGATGCGGGGAGGGAGGGTTAGGTGTAGGGTTATTTTATTTCAATCAAGGATTATGGTGGTCAACAAGCTGCTGTTGGTATTCTGACCGCTGGCATCCCATACCCAACCCCAATTGCATATCCCCACCAGACCCCATTTACAGTATATATGAAAAGAGTTAAATTGGCCTCATTGTCCTATATGATTCCTAACAGGCTAGCTAGTGTGTATACATAAAGAATAGATGGCACTCAAGGACTTTTAAAGTGAAAGTATATTGTGAGCAAAGTCACAAAATGCTGTTCTTTGCTTATGATATACTTTATCATTTTAAAAGTCCTTGAGTGTTGTCCCTTTTCTGTGTATATATATATATATATATATATATATATATATATATATAAAATGATGCAATCCACACCAGCCCACTTAGTGGCCACCTTCATCTCTCTTCTGGGAGGTAGAATACAAGCAACAAAGAGCACCACAATTCTCAATACATAATACAGCTTAGATGTAAGTAGTGAGGGAGTAATCAGCATACTACTAGGGGCTGGCGGCCATAGATAGAGATGAGCCTTTACCAGCAGGAAAACATGCGGGTAAAGAAGGTCGCTGAGTAGGAGAGAGCTGTAAGAAAAATTGTGTCAAGAAGAGAGCTGTGACAACAAGAGGAAAGAGGACCCTGCTCTGAGGAGCTAACAATTTAGTGGAAAGGGGCGACAGACAAGACATGAGGTGCAAGCAAGCAGGAGGTAGCCTGATGGCAGGATGTAAGCAAAGCAGAGATGGTCAAGGAATGAGGAGCAGCCTCAGGACTAGGTTATGCATTGGAAGGGTACACTTTGATGAATAGGGGGGTTTCCAGTGCCCATTTGAAGCTTTGCAAGGTTGGGGAGAGTCTAATGGAGTGGGGGAGCGCGTGCCACTAAAGGGGTGCAACATGGGCAAAATCTTGAACTTGAGCATGGGAAGCAGGGTAGAGGAGGTAGAGGAGAGGCGATGGTCATTGGCCGACCATAGGGGGCAGGAGGGAGTATGAAAGGAGAGGAGGTTGGAGATGTAGGGAGCAATGGAATTAGAGATGGCCTTGTATGTGAGGGTGAAGAATTTGAAGAGGATTCTGTAGGGGAATGGGAACCAGTGCACATTTTGTCGAAGGGGAGTGGCAGAAGTGGAAAGATGTAAGAGGAAGATAAGTCTAGCTGAGAAGTTGAGGACAGATTCGAGGGGAGCAAGATGGGAGAGAGTGAGGCAAGTTAGGAGAATGTTGCAGTAGTCAAGCCGTGAGATGACCAGTGCGTGGATAATGAGTTTAATTGCACTTTGGGAGAGAAATGGCCTGATGTGAGCAATGTTGTGTAGCTGGAACCGACAGGATTGCACCAGAGTTTGGCTGTGGGGGTGCAAAGGAGAGGGAGGAGTCAAGAGTGATGTCCAAGCAATGGAGTTGGGGAATGGGGTAGATGATGGTGTTGTCAACAGTGATAGATATTGGTAGGGTGTGTTACTCTGGCTGGGGGAAAGATAATAAGTTCAGTTTTGTCCATGTTGAGCTTAAGAGAGCGCACAGACATCCAGGAGTAGATGGCGGAGAGGCAGCTGGAAACCTGAGAGAGGACAGGTGGTGACAGGTCAGGAGAGGAGAGGTAGAGTTGTGTGTCATCAGCACAGAGGTGGTATTGAAGGTCAAAGAAGTTAATGAGCGCACCCAGGGAAGAGGTGTACAGGGAGAACAGAAGGTGGCCTAGGACAGAACCCTGATGGACACCAACAGGAAGGATGGTATCCAAGGATATTAAAATAACTTAAAGAGGTGCTGGTAGCACCTTTGACATTAATTATTCAACCAGTCATTAGCTACAGGAGTAATTCCAGAGAACTGGAAAAGAGCGAACGTAGTCCCACTGCACAAAAGTGGAAGCAAGGAAGAGGCAAACAACTACAGAGCAGTGAGTCTTACATCAGTAGTAGGGAAATTGATGGAAACACTCTTAAAAGAAACAGTTGTAGACTATCTCAAATACAGCAATTTACAGGATCCCAAACAGCACTGATTCACTGAGGAGAGATCATGTCAAACAAATCTTATTGACTTTTTTGTCTGTGTGACTAAAGTGATGGATAAAGGTGGAGCCGTGGATATAGCTTATCTAGACTTTAGTAAGGCTTTTGACACTGTTCCACATCGCAGACTGCTAAATAAACTTGAAAGCTTGGGATTGGATACTAAGATTATTGAATGGACAAGAACTTAGTTGCAGGATAGAAAACAGAGAGTTGTGGTAAGTGGAGTGCATTCACAGGAAGGAAATGTTACCAGTGGCGTACCCCAGGGATCTGTACTTGGACCAGTGCTTTTTAATAACTTTATTGGTGACATTGCAAATGGCATTAAAGGGAAAGTATGCCTTTTTGCAGATGACACAAAGGTATGCAACAGGGTAGACACACCAGGTGGGGTAAATCAAATGATTGAGGATCTAGGTAGACTAGAGGAATGGTCAAGAGTGTGGCAATTACAGTTTAATGCCAAAGAATGCTAAATCATGCACTTGGGTCTTAAAAATCCAAAGGCTAAATATAGTATTAATGGCACTATACTGGAAACTACTGAAGAGCAAAGGGATCTAGAAGTTACTATTTCAGCTGATTTAAAGGCAGGTAAGCAATGTAACAAAGCAATGAGGAAGGCTAGTCAGATGTTTGGCTGCAATGGGAGAGGAATCAGCAGCAGAATGAGAGAAGTATTGATGCCACTGTATAGGTCATTGGTACGGCCTCATCTAGAATACTGTGTTCAATTTTGGAGGCCATATCTTCAAAAGGATATTAATACATTAGAGACTATACAAAGACCGGCAACTAAAATGGTGCATGGCCTACATCACAAAACATACACAGAAAGACTAAAAATCTCAATATGTATAGTTTGGAGCAGAGAAGATATTTGATATAAACTTTCAAATATATAAACGGTTTTAACAAAGTTCAGGAGGGAAACATTTTCAAAAATGAAGAGAAGCAATAGGACACAAGGACATGCACTGAGACTGGAGGGGGGAGTGATCAGGGGAAATTTGAGGAAAAAATACTTCACAGAAAGGGTAGTGGACAAGTGGAATAGCCTACCATCAGAGGTGGTAGAGGCTAAGACAGTAGAGCAATTTATACATGCATGGGATTGACATAAGGATATCCTTACAAAGAAATAAGGATCAAATAAGGTTTGAGATAAAAATATGGTTAAAAAAAGGGCCAAGTGGTTCTTATCTGCTGTCAAATTCTATGTTTCTATGTTTCTGTGAGGTGGTGCCAGAAAGCAGACACCGAGAAGGAGCGGTTAATGAGGTAAGATGTAAACCAGTCAAGGACAGTCTAAAGAGACCAATGTTTTGGAGTGTGCGGAGGAGGAGGGGATGATCCGCGGTGTTGAAGGCAGCAGAGAGGTCGAGAAGGATAAGCAGAAAGACTTGGCCCTGGATTTGATCGAAAGCAGATCATTGGTGACTTTCACCAGGGTAGTGTAAGTGGAGTGGAGTGGGCGAAAGCCAGATTGTAGTGGATCAAGGATGGAGTTGTCAGAGAGGTTGCAGGTGAGACAGCTGTAAACCAGTTGTTCAAGTAGTTTGGAGGGAAATAGGAGAAGAGATATGGGCTGGTAGCTAGCGGGTGATGAAGGGTCATGGTTGTTGCTTTTTTAGAATAGGTGAGACCAGAGCATATTTGAATGGTGAGGGAAAGATGCCGGTAGAGAGTGATGGGTTGAAGAGGTGAGCAAGGTGGGGGCAGACAGTGGGGAAAGGGAGAGGAGAATTCAGGAGGGGGTCCAAGGGGCAGGTTGAGGGGGGAGGATAAGATGAGGGAGTGGACTTCCTTGTCTACAGTGGTGTGGAAGGAGGCCATGGTGGGATAGATGGAGGGGAAGATGATGGGGCAGGGGGGCAGCAGAGGGGTGATGGGAGGAGATATCGTGTCAGATTTCCTCAATTTTGAATATGAAGAAAGAGGCAAAGTCAGTGGCAGTGAGGGAGGATGGTAGGGGAGGAGGATGGGGGCGAAGGAGAGTGTTGAAAGTTTCAAAGAGACGGCGTGGACTGGAGGACTGAGAAGAGATGAGTAATTGGAAAAAGGATTGCTTAGCAAGGGAAAGAGCAGAGCTATAGGAGGAGACATTTAACTTGAAATGGAGGAAGTCTGCCAAAGAGTGAGATTTCCTCCAGAAGCTTTCAGCGGAGCCTGAACATTTTTGTAAGAATAGTGTTAGTTTGGTGTGCCAGGGTTGGGGTTTAGGGTGGCGGAGGGGGACAGAGGAGAGGGGGGCCACAGAGTCGAGAGCAGAGGTTAGGGAAGAGTTATAGAAGGAGGCTGCCTGGTTGGGACATGTTATGGTGGAAATAGGAGAGAGGAAAGTCTTGAGGGAGGACAGGATGGAGGGGTCGAGAGACCTGAGATTGCATCTGGTGATGGTTGGTCTGGGCTTGGAGAGAAGAGGGGAAGATGAGAGGGTGAAAGTAAGCAGATGATGGTCAGAGAGAAGGAAGGAAGAGTTTGAGAAATCAGAGAAATTACATCGGTGGCTGAAGACAAGGTCAAGGGAGTATCCAAGATTGTGAGTAGAGGTGGAAGTCCACTGAGAAAGTCCTAAGGAGGAGGAAAGGGCAAGAAGATTGGTGGAAGCTGCATTAGTGATGTCAATAGGAATGTTAAAGTCACCGAGTATGATAGAGGGGAAGTCGGAGGAGAGAAAGTGTGGAAGCCAGGCAGCAAAGTTCTCAAGGAAAGGTGAACTGCGGCCAGGTGGGAGGTAGATCACTGCCACAAGGAGGTGAATGGGGTAGAAGAGGCGGATAGTGTGGACCTCAAAGGTGGAGAAGGCGAGGGAGGGCTCAGGTGGGATGACATGAAAGGTGCAGTTTGGGGAGAGAAGGATGCCCACTCCTCAACCCTGGCGGTCATCAGGTCTGACTGAGTGGGTGAAGGATAGGCCTCCATAGTAGAGGGCAGCAGGGGAGGTAGTGTCAGATGAGAAGAGCCAGGTTTCAGTGGGAGATGAAGAGGTCATGGATTGTTGGCAGCTTGTTGCAGATTGATCTAGCATTCCAGAGTGCAGAGGAGAAGGGAAGGGGCAGGGGAGATGGGGATCAGGTTGGCTGGGTTCTGAATGCATGTGGGTGGTATGGAAATTATGGAGGGGGTTGGACCTAGCAGTGAGGATTGGTATGGGACAGGATTGAGGAGCCATAATTCCAGTACAGTAGTGTTGTTCAGATGAATAATATAGAATGGAGTGGGTGTAATATAGAATGAACAATGAGAAGGGGGGTTTATTAAAAGCAAAGATAGTGCAAACAGGAATTTTGGGGAAGTAATGGAGGGAACGGAAGGCTGAGATTGTTACACAGTGGATGTGTAACTGATAGAGATGAGCGGGTTCGGTTTCTCTGAATCCGAACCCGCCAGAACTTCATGTTTTTTTTCACGGGTCCGAGCGACTCGGATCTTCCCGCCTTGCTCGGTTAACCCGAGCGCGCCCGAACGTCATCATGACGCTGTCGGATTCTCGCGAGGCTCGGATTCTATCGCGAGACTCGGATTCTATATAAGGAGCCGCGCGTCGCCGCCATTTTCACACGTGCATTGAGATTGATAGGGAGAGGACGTGGCTGGCGTCCTCTCCGTTTAGAATAGATTAGAGAGACACTTGATTTACTAATTTTGGGGAGCATTAGGAGTACTCAGTACAGTGCAGAGTTTTGCTGATAGTGACCAGTGACCACCAGTTTTATTTATAATCCGTTCTCTGCCTGAAAAAAGCGATACACAGCACACAGTGACTCAGTCACATACCATATCTGTGTGCACTGCTCAGGCTCAGGCCAGTGTGCTGCATCATCTATTATCTATATATAATATTATATATATCTGTCTGACTGCTCAGCTCACACAGCTTATAATTGTGGGGGAGACTGGGGAGCACTACTGCAGTGCCAGTTATAGGTTATAGCAGGAGCCAGGAGTACATAATATATTATATAGTGAGTGACCACCAGACACACAGTGCAGTTTATTTAATATATCCGTTCTCTGCCTGAAAAAAGCGATACACACAGTGACTCAGTCAGTCACATACCATATCTGTGTGCACTGCTCAGGCTCAGGCCAGTGTGCTGCATCATCTATATATTAGAGATGAGCGGGTTCGGTTTCTTTGAATCCGAACCCGCACGAACTTCACTTTTTTTTCCACGGGTCCGAGCGACTCGGATCTTCCCGCCTTGCTCGGTTAACCCGAGCGCGCCCGAACGTCATCATGACGCTGTCGGATTCTCGCGAGGCTCGGATTCTATCGCGAGACTCGGATTCTATATAAGGAGCCGCGCGTCGCCGCCATTTTCACTCGTGCATTGAGATTGATAGGGAGAGGACGTGTCTGGCGTCCTCTCCATTAGAATAGAGATAGATAGATTAGATAGAGAGAGATTGTGCAGAGTCGCAGACAGAGTTAGTTTACCACAGTCAGTGACCAGTGCAGTTGCTAGTTAACTTTTATTTAATATAATATATCCGTTCACTTCTCTCTGCTATATCCGTTCTCTGCCTGAAAAAAAAAACGATACACAGCACAGTCAGTCACACAGTGTGACTCAGTCTGTGTGCACTCAGCTCAGCCCAGTGTGCTGCACAGTCATCAATGTATAAATTAAAAGCTTATAATTAATTGTGGGGGAGACTGGGGAGCACTGCAGGTTGTTAGCAGGAGCCAGGAGTACAATTATATTAATTAACAGTGCACACTTTTGCTGCAGGAGTGGTGACCAGTGCCTGACCACCAGTATAGTATTGTTGTATACTACTAATATCTCTTTAAATATCAACCAGTCTATATTAGCAGCAGACACAGTACAGTGCGGTAGTTCACGGCTGTGGCTACCTCTGTGTCGGCACACGGCAGGCAGTCCGTCCGACCAGAATTGTATTATTTATTATTATATACCTACCACCTAACCGTGGTTTTTTTTTCATTCTTTATACCGTCATAGTGTCATCCTAATTGTTACGAGTATACTACTATCTCTTTATCAACCAGTGTACAGTGCGGTAGTTCACGGCTGTGGCTACCTCTGTGTCGGCACACGGCAGGCAGTCCGTCCGACCAGAATTGTATTATTTATTATTATATACCTACCACCTAACCGTGGTTTTTTTTTCATTCTTTATACCGTCATAGTGTCATCCTAATTGTTACGAGTATACTACTATCTCTTTATCAACCAGTGTACAGTGCGGTAGTTCACGGCTGTGGCTACCTCTGTGTCGGCACACGGCAGGCAGTCCGTCCGACCAGAATTGTATTATTTATTATTATATACCTACCACCTAACCGTGGTTTTTTTTTCATTCTTTATACCGTCATAGTGTCATCCTAATTGTTACGAGTATACTACTATCTCTTTATCAACCAGTGTACAGTGCGGTAGTTCACGGCTGTGGCTACCTCTGTGTCGGCACACGGCAGGCAGTCCGTCCGACCAGAATTGTATTATTTATTATTATATACCTACCACCTAACCGTGGTTTTTTTTTCATTCTTTATACCGTCATAGTGTCATCCTAATTGTTACGAGTATACTACTATCTCTTTATCAACCAGTGTACAGTGCGGTAGTTCACGGCTGTGGCTACCTCTGTGTCGGCACACGGCAGGCAGTCCGTCCGACCAGAATTGTATTATTTATTATTATATACCTACCACCTAACCGTGGTTTTTTTTTCATTCTTTATACCGTCATAGTGTCATCCTAATTGTTACGAGTATACTACTATCTCTTTATCAACCAGTGTACAGTGCGGTAGTTCACGGCTGTGGCTACCTCTGTGTCGGCACACGGCAGGCAGTCCGTCCGACCAGAATTGTATTATTTATTATTATATACCTACCACCTAACCGTGGTTTTTTTTTCATTCTTTATACCGTCATAGTGTCATCCTAATTGTTACGAGTATACTACTATCTCTTTATCAACCAGTGTACAGTGCGGTAGTTCACGGCTGTGGCTACCTCTGTGTCGGCAGTCGGCAGGCAGTCCGTCCATCCATAATTGTATTATTATTATCATATATACCACCTAACCGTGGTTTTTTTTTCATTCTTTATACCGTCATAGTGTCATACTAGTTGTTACGAGTATACTACTATCTCTTTATCAACCAGTGTACAGTGCGGTAGTTCACGGCTGTGGCTACCTCTGTGTCGGCAGTCGGCAGGCAGTCCGTCCATCCATAATTGTATTATTATTATAATATATACCACCTAACTGTGGTTTTTTTTGCATTCTTTATACCGTCGTCATAGTGTCATACTAGTTGTTACGAGTATACTACTATCTCTTTATCAACCAGTGTACAGTGCGGTAGTTCACGGCTGTGGCTACCTCTGTGTCGGCAGTCGGCAGGCAGTCCGTCCATCCATAATTGTATTATTATTATAATATATACCACCTAACTGTGGTTTTTTTTTCATTCTTTATACCGTCGTCATAGTGTCATACTAGTTGTTACGAGTATACTACTATCTCTTTATCAACCAGTGTACAGTGCGGTAGTTCACGGCTGTGGCTACCTCTGTGTCGGCAGTCGGCAGGCAGTCCGTCCATCCATAATTGTATTATTATTATAATATATACCACCTAACCGTGGTTTTTTTTTCATTCTTTATACCGTCGTCATAGTGTCATACTAGTTGTTACGAGTATACTACTATCTCTTTATCAACCAGTGTACAGTGCGGTAGTTCACGGCTGTGGCTACCTCTGTGTCGGCAGTCGGCAGGCAGTCCGTCCATCCATAATTGTATTATTATTATAATATATACCACCTAACCGTGGTTTTTTTTTCATTCTTTATACCGTCGTCATAGTGTCATACTAGTTGTTACGAGTATACTACTATCTCTTTATCAACCAGTGTACAGTGCGGTAGTTCACGGCTGTGGCTACCTCTGTGTCGGCAGTCGGCAGGCAGTCCGTCCATCCATAATTGTATTATTATTATAATATATACCACCTAACCGTGGTTTTTTTATACCACCTAACCGTGGCAGTCCGTCCATAATTGTATACTAGTATCCAATCCATCCATCTCCATTGTTTACCTGAGGTGCCTTTTAGTTCTGCCTATAAAATATGGAGAACAAAAAAGTTGAGGTTCCAAAATTAGGGAAAGATCAAGATCCACTTCCACCTCGTGCTGAAGCTGCTGCCACTAGTCATGGCCGAGACGATGAAATGCCAGCAACGTCGTCTGCCAAGGCCGATGCCCAATGTCATAGTACAGAGCATGTCAAATCCAAAACACCAAATATCAGAAAAAAAAGGACTCCAAAACCTAAAATAAAATTGTCGGAGGAGAAGCGTAAACTTGCCAATATGCCATTTACCACACGGAGTGGCAAGGAACGGCTGAGGCCCTGGCCTATGTTCATGGCTAGTGGTTCAGCTTCACATGAGGATGGAAGCACTCAGCCTCTCGCTAGAAAACTGAAAAGACTCAAGCTGGCAAAAGCACCGCAAAGAACTGTGCGTTCTTTGAAATCCCAAATCCACAAGGAGAGTCCAATTGTGTCGGTTGCGATGCCTGACCTTCCCAACACTGGACGTGAAGAGCATGCGCCTTCCACTATTTGCATGCCCCCTGCAAGTGCTGGAAGGAGCACCCGCAGTCCAGTTCCTGATAGTCAGATTGAAGATGTCAGTGTTGAAGTACACCAGGATGAGGAGGATATGGGTGTTGCTGGCGCTGGGGAGGAAATTGACCAGGAGGATTCTGATGGTGAGGTGGTTTGTTTAAGTCAGGCACCCGGGGAGACACCTGTTGTCCGTGGGAGGAATATGGCCGTTGACATGCCAGGTGAAAATACCAAAAAAATCAGCTCTTCGGTGTGGAGGTATTTCACCAGAAATGCGGACAACAGGTGTCAAGCCGTGTGTTCCCTTTGTCAAGCTGTAATAAGTAGGGGTAAGGACGTTAACCACCTCGGAACATCCTCCCTTATACGTCACCTGCAGCGCATTCATAATAAGTCAGTGACAAGTTCAAAAACTTTGGGTGACAGCGGAAGCAGTCCACTGACCAGTAAATCCCTTCCTCTTGTAACCAAGCTCACGCAAACCACCCCACCAACTCCCTCAGTGTCAATTTCCTCCTTCCCCAGGAATGCCAATAGTCCTGCAGGCCATGTCACTGGCAAGTCTGACGAGTCCTTTCCTGCCTGGGATTCCTCCGATGCATCCTTGCGTGTAACGCCTACTGCTGCTGGCGCTGCTGTTGTTGCCGCTGGGAGTCGATGGTCATCCCAGAGGGGAAGTCGTAAGCCCACTTGTACTACTTCCAGTAAGCAATTGACTGTTCAACAGTCCTTTGCGAGGAAGATGAAATATCACAGCAGTCATCCTACTGCAAAGCGGATAACTGAGTCCTTGACAACTATGTTGGTGTTAGACGTGCGTCCGGTATCCGCCGTTAGTTCACAGGGAACTAGACAATTTATTGAGGCAGTGTGCCCCCGTTACCAAATACCATCTAGGTTCCACTTCTCTAGGCAGGCGATACCGAGAATGTACACGGACGTCAGAAAAAGACTCACCAGTGTCCTAAAAAATGCAGTTGTACCCAATGTCCACTTAACCACGGACATGTGGACAAGTGGAGCAGGGCAGGGTCAGGACTATATGACTGTGACAGCCCACTGGGTAGATGTATGGACTCCCGCCGCAAGAACAGCAGCGGCGGCACCAGTAGCAGCATCTCGCAAACGCCAACTCTTTCCTAGGCAGGCTACGCTTTGTATCACCGCTTTCCAGAATACGCACACAGCTGAAAACCTCTTACAACAACTGAGGAAGATCATCGCGGAATGGCTTACCCCAATTGGACTCTCCTGTGGATTTGTGGCATCGGACAACGCCAGCAATATTGTGTGTGCATTAAATATGGGCAAATTCCAGCACGTCCCATGTTTTGCACATACCTTGAATTTGGTGGTGCAGAATTTTTGAAAAAACGACAGGGGCGTGCAAGAGATGCTGTCGGTGGCCAGAAAAATTGCGGGACACTTTCGGCGTACAGGCACCACGTACAGAAGACTGGAGCACCACCAAAAACTACTGAACCTGCCCTGCCATCATCTGAAGCAAGAAGTGGTAACGAGGTGGAATTCAACCCTCTATATGCTTCAGAGGTTGGAGGAGCAGCAAAAGGCCATTTAAGCCTATACAATTGAGCACGATATAGGAGATGGAATGCACCTGTCTCAAGTGCAGTGGAGAATGATTTCAACGTTGTGCAAGGTTCTGATGCCCTTTGAACTTGCCACACGTGAAGTCAGTTCAGACACTGCCAGCCTGAGTCAGGTCATTCCCCTCATCAGGCTTTTGCAGAAGAAGCTGGAGGCATTGAAGAAGGAGCTAACACGGAGCGATTCCGCTAGGCATGTGGGACTTGTGGATGCAGCCCTTAATTCGCTTAACAAGGATTCACGGGTGGTCAATCTGTTGAAATCAGAGCACTACATTTTGGCCACCGTGCTCGATCCTAGATTTAAAGCCTACCTTGGATCTCTCTTTCCGGCAGACACAGGTCTGCTGGGGTTGAAAGACCTGCTGGTGACAAAATTGTCAAGTCAAGCGGAACGCGACCTGTCAACATCTCCTCCTTCACATTCTCCCGCAACTGGGGGTGCGAGGAAAAGGCTCAGAATTCCGAGCCCACCCGCTGGCGGTGATGCAGGGCAGTCTGGAGCGACTGCTGATGCTGACATCTGGTCCGGACTGAAGGACCTGACAACGATTACGGACATGTCGTCTACTGTCACTGCATATGATTCTCTCAACATTGATAGAATGGTGGAGGATTATATGAGTGACCGCATCCAAGTAGGCACGTCACACAGTCCGTACTTATACTGGCAGGAAAAAGAGGCAATTTGGAGGCCCTTGCACAAACTGGCTTTATTCTACCTAAGTTGCCCTCCCACAAGTGTGTACTCCGAAAGAGTGTTTAGTGCCGCCGCTCACCTTGTCAGCAATCGGCGTACGAGGTTACATCCAGAAAATGTGGAGAAGATGATGTTCATTAAAATGAATTATAATCAATTCCTCCGCGGAGACATTGACCAGCAGCAATTGCCTCCACAAAGTACACAGGGAGCTGAGATGGTGGATTCCAGTGGGGACGAATTGATAATCTGTGAGGAGGGGGATGTACACGGTGATATATCGGAGGGTGAAGATGAGGTGGACATCTTGCCTCTGTAGAGCCAGTTTGTGCAAGGAGAGATTAATTGCTTCTTTTTTGGGGGGGGTCCAAACCAACCCGTCATATCAGTCACAGTCGTGTGGCAGACCCTGTCACTGAAATGATGGGTTGGTTAAAGTGTGCATGTCCTGTTTTGTTTATACAACATAAGGGTGGGTGGGAGGGCCCAAGGATAATTCCATCTTGCACCTCTTTTTTCTTTTCTTTTTCTTTGCATCATGTGCTGATTGGGGAGGGTTTTTTGGAAGGGACATCCTGCGTGACACTGCAGTGCCACTCCTAGATGGGCCCGGTGTTTGTGTCGGCCACTAGGGTCGCTAATCTTACTCACACAGCTACCTCATTGCGCCTCTTTTTTTCTTTGCGTCATGTGCTGTTTGGGGAGGGTTTTTTGGAAGGGACATCCTGCGTGACACTGCAGTGCCACTCCTAGATGTGCCCGGTGTTTGTGTCGGCCACTAGGGTCGCTAATCTTACTCACACAGTCAGCTACCTCATTGCGCCTCTTTTTTTCTTTGCGTCATGTGCTGTTTGGGGAGGGTTTTTTGGAAGGGCCATCCTGCGTGACACTGCAGTGCCACTCCTAGATGGGCCCGGTGTTTGTGTCGGCCACTAGGGTCGCTTATCTTACTCACACAGCGACCTCGGTGCAAATTTTAGGACTAAAAATAATATTGTGAGGTGTGATGTGTTCAGAATAGGCTGAAAATGAGTGTAAATTATGTTTTTTGAGGTTAATAATACTTTGGGATCAAAATTACCCCCAAATTCTATGATTTAAGCTGTTTTTTAGGGTTTTTTTAAAAAAACACCCGAATCCAAAACACACCCGAATCCGACAAAAAAAATTCGGTGAGGTTTTGCCAAAACGCGGTCGAACCCAAAACACGGCCGCGGAACCGAACCCAAAACCAAAACACAAAACCCGAAAAATTTCCGGCGCTCATCTCTACTATATATATTATATATCTGTCTGACTGCTCAGCTCACACAGCTTATAATTGTGGGGGAGACTGGGGAGCACTACTGCAGTGCCAGTTATAGGTTATAGCAGGAGCCAGGAGTACATAATATTATATTAAAATTAAACAGTGCACACTTTTGCTGCAGGAGTGCCACTGCCAGTGTGACTAGTGACCAGTGACCTGACCACCAGTATATATAATATTAGTAGTATACTATCTCTTTATCAACCAGTCTATATATTAGCAGCAGACACAGTACAGTGCGGTAGTTCACGGCTGTGGCTACCTCTGTGTCGGCACTCGGCAGCCCGTCCATAATTGTATATACCACTTAACCGTGGTTTTTTTTTCTTTCTTTATACATACATACTAGTTACGAGTATACTATCTCTTTATCAACCAGTCTATATTAGCAGCAGACACAGTACAGTGTGGTAGTTCACGGCTGTGGCTACCTCTGTGTCGGCACTCGGCAGCCCGTCCATAATTGTATATACCACCTAACCGTGGTTTTTTTTTCTTTCTTTATACATACATACTAGTTACGAGTATACTATCTCTTTATCAACCAGTCTATATATTAGCAGCAGACACAGTACAGTGCGGTAGTTCACGGCTGTGGCTACCTCTGTGTCGGCACTCGGCAGCCCGTCCATAATTGTATATACCACCTAACCGTGGTTTTTTTTTCTTTCTTTATACATACATACTAGTTACGAGTATACTATCTCTTTATCAACCAGTCTATATATTAGCAGCAGACACAGTACAGTGCGGTAGTTCACGGCTGTGGCTACCTCTGTGTCGGCACTCGGCAGCCCGTCCATAATTGTATATACCACCTAACCGTGGTTTTTTTTTCTTTCTTTATACATACATACTAGTTACGAGTATACTATCTCTTTATCAACCAGTCTATATATTAGCAGCAGACACAGTACAGTGCGGTAGTTCACGGCTGTGGCTACCTCTGTGTCGGCACTCGGCAGCCCGTCCATAATTGTATATACCACCTAACCGTGGTTTTTTTTTCTTTCTTTATACATACATACTAGTTACGAGTATACTATCTCTTTATCAACCAGTCTATATATTAGCAGCAGACACAGTACAGTGCGGTAGTTCACGGCTGTGGCTACCTCTGTGTCGGCACTCGGCAGCCCGTCCATAATTGTATATACCACCTAACCGTGGTTTTTTTTTCTTTCTTTATACATACATACTAGTTACGAGTATACTATCTCTTTATCAACCAGTCTATATTAGCAGCAGACACAGTACAGTGCGGTAGTTCACGGCTGTGGCTACCTCTGTGTCGGCACTCGGCAGCCCGTCCATAATTGTATATACCACCTAACCGTGGTTTTTTTTTCTTTCTTTATACATACATACTAGTTACGAGTATACTATCTCTTTATCAACCAGTCTATATATTAGCAGCAGACACAGTACAGTGCGGTAGTTCACGGCTGTGGCTACCTCTGTGTCGGCACTCGGCAGCCCGTCCATAATTGTATATACCACCTAACCGTGGTTTTTTTTTCTTTCTTTATACATACATACTAGTTACGAGTATACTATCTCTTTATCAACCAGTCTATATATTAGCAGCAGACACAGTACAGTGCGGTAGTTCACGGCTGTGGCTACCTCTGTGTCGGCACTCGGCAGCCCGTCCATAATTGTATACTAGTATCCAATCCATCCATCTCCATTGTTTACCTGAGGTGCCTTTTAGTTGTGCCTATTAAAATATGGAGAACAAAAATGTTGAGGTTCCAAAATTAGGGAAAGATCAAGATCCACTTCCACCTCGTGCTGAAGCTGCTGCCACTAGTCATGGCCGAGACGATGAAATGCCAGCAACGTCGTCTGCCAAGGCCGATGCCCAATGTCATAGTACAGAGCATGTCAAATCCAAAACACCAAATATCAGTAAAAAAAGGACTCCAAAACCTAAAATAAAATTGTCGGAGGAGAAGCGTAAACTTGCCAATATGCCATTTACCACACGGAGTGGCAAGGAACGGCTGAGGCCCTGGCCTATGTTCATGGCTAGTGGTTCAGCTTCACATGAGGATGGAAGCACTCAGCCTCTCGCTAGAAAAATGAAAAGACTCAAGCTGGCAAAAGCAGCACAGCAAAGAACTGTGCATTCTTCGAAATCCCAAATCCACAAGGAGAGTCCAATTGTGTCGGTTGCGATGCCTGACCTTCCCAACACTGGACGTGAAGAGCATGCGCCTTCCACCATTTGCACGCCCCCTGCAAGTGCTGGAAGGAGCACCCGCAGTCCAGTTCCTGATAGTCAGATTGAAGATGTCAGTGTTGAAGTACACCAGGATGAGGAGGATATGGGTGTTGCTGGCGCTGGGGAGGAAATTGACCAGGAGGATTCTGATGGTGAGGTGGTTTGTTTAAGTCAGGCACCCGGGGAGACACCTGTTGTCCGTGGGAGGAATATGGCCGTTGACATGCCAGGTGAAAATACCAAAAAAATCAGCTCTTCGGTGTGGAGGTATTTCACCAGAAATGCGGACAACAGGTGTCAAGCCGTGTGTTCCCTTTGTCAAGCTGTAATAAGTAGGGGTAAGGACGTTAACCACCTCGGAACATCCTCCCTTATACGTCACCTGCAGCGCATTCATAATAAGTCAGTGACAAGTTCAAAAACTTTGGGTGACAGCGGAAGCAGTCCACTGACCAGTAAATCCCTTCCTCTTGTAACCAAGCTCACGCAAACCACCCCACCAACTCCCTCAGTGTCAATTTCCTCCTTCCCCAGGAATGCCAATAGTCCTGCAGGCCATGTCACTGGCAATTCTGACGAGTCCTCTCCTGCCTGGGATTCCTCCGATGCATCCTTGCGTGTAACGCCTACTGCTGCTGGCGCTGCTGTTGTTGCCGCTGGGAGTCGATGGTCATCCCAGAGGGGAAGTCGTAAGCCCACTTGTACTACTTCCAGTAAGCAATTGACTGTTCAACAGTCCTTTGCGAGGAAGATGAAATATCACAGCAGTCATCCTACTGCAAAGCGGATAACTGAGGCCTTGGCATCCTGGGTGGTGAGAAACGTGGTTCCGGTATCCATCATTACTGCAGAGCCAACTAGAGACTTGTTGGAGGTACTGTGTCCCCGGTACCAAATACCATCTAGGTTCCATTTCTCTAGGCAGGCGATACCGAAAATGTACACAGACCTCAGAAAAAGAGTCACCAGTGTCCTAAAAAATGCAGCTGTACCCAATGTCCACTTAACCACGGACATGTGGACAAGTGGAGCAGGGCAGGGTCAGGACTATATGACTGTGACAGCCCACTGGGTAGATGTATGGACTCCCGCCGCAAGAACAGCAGCGGCGGCACCAGTAGCAGCATCTCGCAAACGCCAACTCTTTCCTAGGCAGGCTACGCTTTGTATCACCGGTTTCCAGAATACGCACACAGCTGAAAACCTCTTACGGCAACTGAGGAAGACCATCGCGGAATGGCTTACCCCAATTGGACTCTCCTGTGGATTTGTGGCATCGGACAACGCCAGCAATATTGTGTGTGCATTAAATATGGGCAAATTCCAGCACGTCCCATGTTTTGCACATACCTTGAATTTGGTGGTGCAGAATTTTTTAAAAAACGACAGGGGCGTGCAAGAGATGCTGTCGGTGGCCAGAAGAATTGCGGGACACTTTCGGCGTACAGGCACCACGTACAGAAGACTGGAGCACCACCAAAAACTACTGAACCTGCCCTGCCATCATCTGAAGCAAGAAGTGGTAACGAGGTGGAATTCAACCCTCTATATGCTTCAGAGGTTGGAGGAGCAGCAAAAGGCCATTCAAGCCTATACAATTGAGCACGATATAGTAGGTGGAATGCACCTGTCTCAGGCGCAGTGGAGAATGATTTCAACGTTGTGCAAGGTTCTGATGCCCTTTGAACTTGCCACACGTGAAGTCAGTTCAGACACTGCCAGCCTGAGTCAGGTCATTCCCCTCATCAGGCTTTTGCAGAAGAAGCTGGAGGCATTGAAGAAGGAGCTAAAAGGGAGCGATTCCGCTAGGCATGTGGGACTTGTGGATGCAGCCCTTAATTCGCTTAACAAGGATTCACGGGTGGTCAATCTGTTGAAATCAGAGCACTACATTTTGGCCACCGTGCTCGATCCTAGATTTAAAGCCTACCTTGGATCTCTCTTTCCGGCAGACACAGGTCTGCTGGGGTTGAAAGACCTGCTGGTGACAAAATTGTCAAGTCAAGCGGAACGCGACCTGTCAACATCTCCTCCTTCACATTCTCCCGCAACGGGGGGTGCGAGGAAAAGGCTCAGAATTCCGAGCCCACCCGCTGGCGGTGATGCAGGGCAGTCTGGAGCGACTGCTGATGCTGACATCTGGTCCGGACTGAAGGACCTGACAACGATTACGGACATGTCGTCTACTGTCACTGCATATGATTCTCTCAACATTGATAGAATGGTGGAGGATTATATGAGTGACCGCATCCAAGTAGGCACGTCACACAGTCCGTACTTATACTGGCAGGAAAAAGAGGCAATTTGGAGGCCCTTGCACAAACTGGCTTTATTCTACCTAAGTTGCCCTCCCACAAGTGTGTACTCCGAAAGAGTGTTTAGTGCCGCCGCTCACCTTGTCAGCAATCGGCGTACGAGGTTACATCCAGAAAATGTGGAGAAGATGATGTTCATTAAAATGAATTATAATCAATTCCTCCGCGGAGACATTGACCAGCAGCAATTGCCTCCACAAAGTACACAGGGAGCTGAGATGGTGGATTCCAGTGGGGACGAATTGATAATCTGTGAGGAGGGGGATGTACACGGTGATATATCGGAGGGTGAAGATGAGGTGGACATCTTGCCTCTGTAGAGCCAGTTTGTGCAAGGAGAGATTAATTGCTTCTTTTTTGGGGGGGGTCCAAACCAACCCGTCATATCAGTCACAGTCGTGTGGCAGACCCTGTCACTGAAATGATGGGTTGGTTAAAGTGTGCATGTCCTGTTTTGTTTATACAACATAAGGGTGGGTGGGAGGGCCCAAGGACAATTCCATCTTGCACCTCTTTTTTCTTTTCTTTTTCTTTGCATCATGTGCTGATTGGGGAGGGTTTTTTGGAAGGGACATCCTGCGTGACACTGCAGTGCCACTCCTAGATGGGCCCGGTGTTTGTGTCGGCCACTAGGGTCGCTAATCTTACTCACACAGTCAGCTACCTCATTGCGCCTCTTTTTTTCTTTGCGTCATGTGCTGTTTGGGGAGGGTTTTTTGGAAGGGACATCCTGCGTGACACTGCAGTGCCACTCCTAGATGGGCCCGGTGTTTGTGTCGGCCACTAGGGTCGCTAATCTTACTCACACAGCTACCTCATTGCGCCTCTTTTTTCTTTGCGTCATGTGCTGTTTGGGGAGGGTTTTTTGGAAGGGACATCCTGCGTGACACTGCAGTGCCACTCCTAGATGGGCCCGGTGTTTGTGTCGGCCACTAGGGTCGCTAATCTTACTCACACAGCTACCTCATTGCGCCTCTTTTTTTCTTTGCGTCATGTGCTGTTTGGGGAGGGTTTTTTGGAAGGGCCATCCTGCGTGACACTGCAGTGCCACTCCTAGATGGGCCCGGTGTTTGTGTCGGCCACTAGGGTCGCTAATCTTACTCACACAGCTACCTCATTGCGCCTCTTTTTTTCTTTGCGTCATGTGCTGTTTGGGGAGGGTTTTTTGGAAGGGACATCCTGCGTGACACTGCAGTGCCACTCCTAGATGGGCCCGGTGTTTGTGTCGGCCACTAGGGTCGCTTATCTTACTCACACAGCGACCTCGGTGCAAATTTTAGGACTAAAAATAATATTGTGAGGTGTGAGGTATTCAGAATAGACTGAAAATGAGTGTAAATTATGGTTTTTGAGGTTAATAATACTTTGGGATCAAAATGACCCCCAAATTCTATGATTTAAGCTGTTTTTTAGTGTTTTTTGAAAAAAACACCCGAATCCAAAACACACCCGAATCCGACAAAAAAAATTCGGTGAGGTTTTGCCAAAACGCGTTCGAACCCAAAACACGGCCGCGGAACCGAACCCAAAACCAAAACACAAAACCCGAAAAATTTCAGGCGCTCATCTCTAGTAACTGAGGAGCAGAAAGCAATGTGTGAGAGCAGTAGGGCTGTTAGCTAATCAGACAGGGAGTTCAGTGTCCAGGCTGTGCAGTCTGCAGCTGTTGGTGGTAGTGGATTAGGGAACTCACTATAGTATGTTGATTGCAGTTCTTTATGTGGAGGTGGGGAAGATAGTCTGCTGTCCTGTTTCTCTCTTGTTTCTATCCGGTCTATGGGGGTCATTCCGAGTTGACCGCTAGCTGCCGTTGTCGCAGCGCAGCAATCAGGCTAAAAATTGGCATTTCTGCGCATACGTATGCTCCGCAATGCGCTCGCGTGACGTACGGGTACAAAGCCCGTTGTGGTTTTGCACAGGTTCTAGCAAAGTTTTTGATTGCACTGGCAGCCGCAAGAAGATTGACAGGAAAGGGGCGTTTCTGGGTGTCAACTGACCGTTTCCAGGGAGTGTTTGCAAAAACGCAGGCATGTCTGAAAAAACGCAGGCGTGGCTGGGCGCTTGCTGGGCGGGTGTATGATGTCAAATCCAGACATGAGTAGGCTGAAGTGATTGCAAGTGCTTAGTAGGCTCAGAGCTACTCAGAAACTGCACAAACTATTTTTGCAGAGCTCGACTGCACATGCGTTCGCACTTCTGCTAAGCTAAAATACACTCCCCAGTGGGCCGCGGCATAGCGTTTGCATGGCTGCTAAAACTAGCTAGCAAGCGATCAACTCGGAATGACCCCCTATCTCCGGTGTTCATATTATTATTCTCCTCATACTTTATGCTAATATACTTCACAGCTAATCTACTTCACAGCCAGAGGCTTCACAGCTCAACATGCAGGGATGGTGCTAGGGTGTTCGGCACCCCCCAGAAAACTATAAATTTGCACCCTCTCATATTCCTTTGGCGCGCACCGGGAAAAGGGATGTGGTCTCACAAGTAAGGGGCATAGCCACACAACAGTACCCCTATTCAAAATTACGCCACAATGTAGCACAATCTTATTCATCTTATACGTAATGCCCCACCTGTAGTAGTAGCGTCCTTATATGTCATGCACCCCAGTAGTAGTAGCATCCTTATGCATAATGCCCCCCCAGTAGTAGTAGCGTCCTTATACATAGTGCATCGCTAGTAGTTGTAGGGTCCTTATACGTAGTGCACCCCCAGTAGTAGTAGCATCCTTATGCATAATGCCCCCCCAGTAGTAGAAGCATGCTTATACATAATGCTCTCCCAGTAGTAGTAGCATCCTTATGCATAATGCCCCCCCCAGTAGTAGTAGCATCCTTATACATAATGCCCCACCAGTAGTAGTAGCATTCTTATACATAATGCCCCACCAGTAGTAGTAGCATGCGTATACATAATGCCCCCCCAGTAGTAGTAGCGTCATTATAAATAATGCCCCCCAGTAGTAGCAGCATCCTTATGCATAATGCCCCCCCCCCACTAGTAGTAGCATCCTTATACATAATGCCCCCAGTAGTAGTAGTATGCTTATACATAATGCCCCCCCAGTAGTAGTAGTAGTGTCCTTATACATAATGCACCCACAGTAGTAGTAGCATCCTTATATGTAGTGCACCCCCAGTAGTAGAAGCGTCCTTATACGTAATGCCTCCACAGTAGTAGTAGCATCCTTATACGTAGTGCACCCCCAGTAGTAGACGCATCCTTATACGTAATGCCCCCACAGTAGTAGAAGCGTCCTATACATAATGCCCCCCCAGTAGTAGTAGCAGCGTCCTTATACGTAGTGCACTCTCAGTAGTAGAAGCGTCCTTATACGCAATGCGCCCCCAGTAGTAGTACCGTCATTATACATAATGCCCCCCCAGCAGTAGCATCCTTATACGTAATGCCCTTCCCCTAGTAGTAGTAGCATTGTTATATGTAATGCACCCCCAGTAATAGTAGCGTCCTATACATAATGTCCCCAAGTAGTAGTATCGTCCTTATACGTAATGACCCCCCCAGTAGTAGCATTGTTAAACATAATGGCCCCCCATTGGTAGCGTCGTTACACGTAATGCCCCCCTGTAGTAGTAGTAGCATCTTTATATGTAATGCCCCAGTAGTAGTAGCGTCCTTACATGTAATCCCCCCCCAGTAGTAGCAGCGTGGTTATACATAATGCCCCCCCCAGTAGTACCGTCCATAAAGCACACGCACACAAACATGCCTCATACATACACACACATCACATATATATATATATACACACATATACACACACACACACATTTCTCTCTCATCCTTCACTTACCTAAGCCAGTCTCCCTCTGTACAGCAGCCTGCTGCGTGTTGCTTCAGCCCCCTTCTGACCCATTTAGCCCCACCCCCTTCCATCCCATGTAGCTCCGCCCCCTTCTGTCCCGTACACAGTGCTGTCCTATCACACAGGTGAGGGGAGGGGAGGGAGGAGGCTTTTCATGCTGCAGGTGCCGCTGCCAGTGCCTGTCATACAGTGACAGGCACAGCAGCAGCAGCAGGGGGACAGGACGGCGCAGCAGGGAAGGGATGCAGAACAGGGGGAGCGCCTCTCCATACCAGCGCCTCCCTGCACTGCATCCCTTCGCTGAGCGGGTAGCGCCGTGCCTGCCAACATGTACTGATTAAATAGAAATGCACACATGTGTACAGGCCTGATTGCTAGCAGCACCCACCCTCTGAAACTCCACCCACAGCAAAAGGTTTACCCTAAGTGTGAACATCAACAGTCCAGTACACCCCCACTAACACACAGTGATTTCCTATTTTAGTACAGGCTGGGAATAACTAATTAAAAAGTATAGTCTCCGTTATCTAACAGTGATTTCATATTGGCATGAAATATTGCAGGACAGAGCGATAATGTCCAGTTACCTGAGGAAGACAAAGAGATAGGGGGTGCTAGGCTGAAGCTTTGCCTAACATTCAGATAGATTTTGCACCAGCCCTGAGTAAGGTAAGCCAGATTCCAGTAAGGTAAGCCAGTGTGTTGAAAAGTATATAAAAACACATCAATATCATCTGAGGGTGTAAGTTTTTGTAACTCTCCCCACTGTTGCCCACCTATCCTGATTTCCCTTAATTCAATATGCAGCAACTGGATCTGAGTTTGCTGCCTCTGAATCTGAGCCATACTTGCCTACTTTTGAAAAAGCATTTCAGGGAGATTGTGAAAGTAACACCTATCAGCGTGGACGCGTGCTGCTACATCTGAGAGGTGTGTCACAAAAATGACTTACATCCAAATGTAAATGAGCCCCAAAGTTAGTAAGATCTACTTGTTGAAGAAAATACTCTTATATTTTGCAGGATTTGTTTGTGTATTGTGTCTTACAAGAGGTTCCATATACTGTAAGTGGCCACAAGAAACCTTTAAAATGCATGTAGCCATAGGGATCATTATAACCAATACAGGGAAATGGCACTGATGATCCCATTTAAAAGTATGTATCTATGATTTCTTTTTTTTTCAGGGAGATTGAGGGACCATTCAGGGAGTGAGGGAGATTGCTACTATTTCAGGGAGACTCCTGCAGAATGAGGGAGGGTAGGCAACTATGATCTGAGCTGCTGCTCAGCAGCCAGATTTTGTAGGCCAGCGCCTAGATTTTTCTTGCCTGTAGCCAGTTCAGCAATCACTTTGATTGCCTCCTCCATAGTTCCCTGCTTTTCATATGCAAAATTAGCAGGCTTAACTAACCTGTTAAAGTTAGCCAGATTCCCAACACACTGTCTCCACTATTTCTCTTAACACTGCACACCATTCCCTGAATGTCTAGTCCTATAGAGAGGAATTAGCAAACAAATTTTATTGTGCACAGCCTGCAAAAAGACACATATAGTAGTATCTACTGGCGCTTTATCATTCAAAACTCACCAAGCCACTATGCAGTAAGTAGCCTCCTGCAATGCATCTCACTGCCGCTGCGGGTGGATCCAGTTAAAGTATCAGGGTTTTGCTGCGGATACTGTCCAGCAATTGTTCAGGTGCCAAATATGACAGAACCACATAGACGGAGTACAGTCCGCCATACTTTATTCTGCTTCAGGCAGGATAAACAGCTTCATGCAGGATTTACAGGTCAGGTTTCACAGGCAGTTGTCAAAGTCGAAAAATATTGCAGTACACACATCAAGTACAAACTACACACAGATGGCCTCCGTGCGAGTACTTATTCTGCTGTGTGTGCACAAATTCGCAATTTGCGTATGGTCGCTCCCGCGGTCCTGCGTATAGCGCGTGGTATGAGTATTTACGGTAGTGTTTGTAGTCGCATGGAAAAAGCCATAAAAACACATTACATATTTAATCCAAATAGTGCACAATGTACACATAGGCCAGTATTTACTAAAAATCCAAGTTTGGCCGATTTGTGTTTTTTTTTCTAAGTCCCAATCCGGGAATTCACTAAGCACCAATCTCCGCAGTGTTTGGACTATTCGTAATGGTTTGAATGACAACGTTCACAAATACGAATGAATAGACCATCGGTCAAACGCGGCTGTTATTTCGTAGAATACGGGCATTCACTATTCATTCATATTTGGGTGTTAGTTTCTGAGTGCTCAAGTGCGGGTCTGTTTTTTTTTGATTCGTTAAAAAAAGCAGCAATATAATAGACCTGCTTTTTCCAGTCGAGTTTGGGTAACCATGCACGGATAAGTAACATTGCACATATTTTAGTGCTTCTACTATTATTGTTTGTGTTGCAATTATCTGTGAGCCAGCTTTGAGCTCTTAATATACCGTGTGTGCAGAATTTGCTACTTACACAACATTTCTCATTGTGAGTGCATCTTTCCATATTCTCACTCATTAACCCTTTGAGATATTCTCTCTAGGACTATTTATCTTTTAGATCTCCTAATGGGAGACCTACATAAATAACACCTTTCTACTTTAAGATTTCCTCTTTATCTTTTTGACTACCGTATACTCTTTTCTGGAAATACCTCAGACTAATTTTAGTCTTGATTTATGCAAAGTACAATAAGTAGAGTGTGATTTATCTTTTTCCTTTATTTAACGGCCCATGGCCATACTACCCTGAATACGCCCGATCTTGTCCGATCTCGGAAGCTAAGCAGATATGGCCTGGTCAGTATTAGGAAGGGGAACCTCCTGAGAATACCAGGTGCAGTGGGCCATTTTTAAGGAAAGGAGCCAATCTTGAATTTATTTCACACACTCTCTTATTTGGAGAAAACATTACAGACTATTGTGGTACTGACTCAGTAGAGTACAGAACTAGTGGTGGTCTTTTTCTTCTTCTCTTTTTCTTTCTCTCTCCTCCTCCCCTTTTTTTTCTCTCCTTTTTTCTCTCTTCTTCTCCATCCTAGGCCCACTGCCATACTACCCTGAATACGCCCGATCTTGACCGATTTCGGAAGCACAGCAGGCCTGGCCTGGCCAGTATTAGGATGGGCAACTTCCTGAGAATACCAGGTGCAGTGGGCCTCTACTTCTTCGTCCCAATCCTACTTCCCTCCCCCCCCCCTTTTTCTTTTCCTTCTTTCTTCCCCTGTTTTTTTCTCCCCTCCGCCTCCCATCAAGGGAAATGTAATTACTTTTTTCGTCCTACTATCATTCCATCCTTCCTTAGCTATACTTTCACAAACTTTATCCAATTTGCATATATGCATATATACCTATCCTTGATATCCATAACATAGGCATGTAGGCATGTACAGTGATCTTTTGGATACCCGGGACTTTTAGAAACCATTCGGTATCCTCCACTATCCCTATGATATTTTCACCCTCTTCTTTCATTTATCTTGTACCTCATTTGTTAAAAAGGTTAAATAAGATTTCTTCTACATATTAATCATAACAGACACGAGTCCCAACTTCTTGTCCAAAAAGTTTCTTTATTCAAGGATTGATTAAAAGTTACGTTTTAATATTTATTATTATACATATTATTTCTAATACTACAAATGAGTGCTCCCAAAAAAACGTTTTTTTGTCTTTTTCTCTTTCTTCTCCAATTGTAGTTCACCTACAAAATTCCTGGGAGCACCGCCAACTATTAACAGTTTAAAGAATCACTTGTTAACTGTCTGCATGTTGGTATAATTATATTATCATATAACAATTTCAGCATTTAATTCTATTGTTTGACTAGTGCGGTTCCACACAATATAACTTTCTGCATCGGTCAAACGCGGCTGTTATTTCATAGAATACGGGCATTCACTATTCATTCATATTTGAGTGTTAGTTTCTGAGTGCTCAAGTGCGGGTCTGTTTTTTTTTTTTGATTCGTTAAGAAAAGCAGCAATAAAACAGACCTGCTTTTTCCAGTTGAGTTTGGATAACCATGCACGGATCAGTGAGATCTGTGCATGGTTATCTATGGGAAAGGGTCTGTTTAGTGTAAAAACGGGAACAAAAATTGCGTGGGGTCCCCCCTCCTAAGCATAACCAGCCTCGGGCTCTTTGAGCCGGTCCTGGTTGAAAAAATATGGGAAAAAAAATTACAGGGGTTCCCCCATATTTAATCAATCAGTACCGGGCTCTGCGCCTGGTCCTGGTTCCAAAAATACGGGGGACAAAAAGCGTAGGGGTCCCCCGTATTTCTGAAACCAGCACCGGGGAGATAATGCCATAGTCGTGGGACACTTTGATATCAGTCCCTGCGGCCGTGCAATTAAAACCCCAACTAGTCACCCCTAGCCGGAATACCCTGGAGGAGTGGGGACCCCTTCAATCAAGGGGTCCCCCCCCCTCCAGCCACCCAAGGGCCAGGGGTGAAGCCCGAGGCTGTCCCTCCCATCCAAGGGCGGCGGATGGGGGGCTGATAGCCAAGTGTGAAATTGTGAATATTGTTTTTAGTAGCAGTACTACAAGTCCCAGCAAGCCTCCCCCGCAAGCTGGTACTTGAAGTACCAGCATGCGGAGGTAAACCGGACCCGCTGGTACCTGTAGTACTACTACTAAAAAAATACCCCAATAAAAACAGGACACACACACCGTGACAGTACAACTTTATTACATACATGCACACCAACATACACACATACTTACCTATGTTCCCACGAGGCTCTGTCCTTTTCTCCATGTAGAATCCTAGGGGTACCTGTGAAAAAAATTATACTCACATAATCCAGTGAAGAATCCGGCCTTTGAATAATCCACGTACTTGGTAAAAAAAAAAATGAAAACCCGACCACGCACTGAAAGGGGTCCCATGTTTACACATGGGACCCCTTTCCCCGACTGCCAGTGCACCCCCTGACTCCTGTCAAAGAGGGTCCCTTCAGCCAATCAGGAAGCACCACGTCGTGGCACCCTCCTGATTGGCTGTGTGCTTCTGTAGTGTCTGTCAGGCAGCACACGGCAGTGATACAATGTAGTGCCTATGCGCTACATTGTAGCCAATGGTGGGAACCTATGCGGTCAGCGGTGAGGTTACTTTCGGTCAACCGTCGGCGAAATTGGCTCCAGAACAGACCAACTCGAGTGGCGAGTGGAGGAGGTGGTGACGTTCCAGCAAACTGTCGAGACTGACTTCCACCAACTCCGACAGGATGTTGCCCAGCTGTGGGAGGAGCATGAGGACCAGCATAATAGAGCGAGGAGGAATAATCTAAGGATTCGGGGCATTCCAGAAGACATTGAAGCGGCCTACCTTGGACTTTACCTCAAGCGCTTCTTCACCTTCCTGTCACCTGATACCCCCGAAGACCACCTTCTCCTGGACCGAGCACACCAAGCTCTTCGGCCCCGCTCCCAAGACTCTTCTCATCCTAGAGACGTCATTCACCGAATGCACTACTTCACCGCGAAAGAGTCCGTCTTGAGGGAAGCACGGCAATTGAGGTCTGTGACTTTCCAAAATGTCTCCCTGCAGATCTTCCAAGACCTATCCCCCTCCCCCTGGCCAAGCATAGAGACTTTAAGCCCATCACTTCACTGCTCTCCCAGCACAATATCAAGTATCGCAGGGGCTTCCCGTTCCGTATCCTGGTATGGCATCAGGGGAAACTACTAACAGCCAGAAATCCACCCGAGGCTCAATCGCGGCTCTCCAAAATTGGGCATCCACACTGACATACAGGACCCCTCTGCTTCCTCTCTACCTCCCTGGATGCAGCGGCACCTGCCTCCACCCCCCAGCTCGGAGTGGTACACGGTTCCAGCGTCTTCGACCTCTCGGGCTCCTCCACCAGTTCCCTGATGGACTTGTAGCTCTTTGAGGTGTTATACTTTGCCTATGTTTATGCCGGCCCTTCCTGGTCGTACTCTCCACCTGGGAAGCTGTTTATCTTTAGATCTCCCATGTTCTCATCCCCAGATCCCTTAGTCGGTTCTCAACTGTTTTATTGTTACCCTTTGTTACGATATGACCCTTTTAATGGTTCTTATTTCCCTTTATCCTCTTTCTCCTGCTTCTTTCTCTCTCTCTTCTTCACTACCTCTCTGAAGCTGGCGCTCCACCCGTTCTTCACTACTGTTTTCTCTCCAACCTCTCTTTGAAGGTCCCTCCAGGGGGGACCTGCTTATTGGACATCACCAAGCGGTTGGTGATGCATCGCCTGGATGCCAGGCGGCGCCCCCTATGGGCTTCGAGCCCGTTTGCTGACCTAGGTGCCCTCCCAACGCCTAGCATCCCTTCCTAATGTCAGCACCATTGGTCCTGGCCTCCACTGCTGGACGACCACCTACCCTCCTCCCCCCCACTCTGGTGCTCTTTCCTTCCCCCCTCCTTTCTGACCACGCTATCCTCTGCCCTGCTTCTTTGTCTATTCTGCTTTCCTCTTTACTGCTTTCCCATGGGTCTCCGGGTACTCTCTTTTAATGTGAAGGGCCCTCAAAAGAGAGGTAAGCTCTTTGCCAACATTAAACTTCACAGAGGTGACCTGGTCTTCCTCCAGGAGACTCATTTTCTACATGATGCCCAGCCTACTCTACAATGTAAACCGTACCCTGACGTGTTTCATGCCTGTGACCATTTGCGATCCTATTTGCAAGCCATCTCACCTTTGAACTCCTCGACTCTCACGAGGACAGGGAAGGCCGGTTCCTTGTGTTAGTGGGGAAACTCAATCACCAATTGTGCCCCTTAGTCAACATCTATGCCCCTTTCCAGGGACAGGAGCGGTTCTTTGTGAAACTAGACACGCTCCTTACTCAAGTCCGGCAGGGCGACCTCATACTAGCTAGAGATTTTAATGCTGTGTTAAATCCGAACATAGACCACTCCCCCTCTCTCTCCTCTGCTTCCCCGTCGGACTCTCTCCGCTCTAGATCCCTCCTCCGTCTCATGCGATCCCAGCTTCTCTACGACTCCTGGAGGATCAAAGATCCCGCAGCACGTGACTACACCTTCTACTCCACTCCTCTTAACTCTTACTCCTGCATCGATATGATCATGCTCAGCCACAAACTTGCCTTGAACCTCCGGGCTGCCCATGTTCACCCACTGATATGGTCTTACCATGCCCCTATCACCTGCAATCTCTCAGGTCTTCTCTATCGCCAAAGCCCCATGACTTGGCGCCTTAACGACTGCCTCCTTCACAACCCAGAGACACGCTCCCACCTTCGGGATAAGCTTTCTGACTATTTTACCCTGAACGATCCCCCCGACACTTCCAGGTCCACTCTTTGGCTGGCACACAAGGTGGTCTTCCAGGGGCATATCATCAGCCTAGCTTCACGGGCCAAGAAACAATCCCTCACCCAACTTAATAGACTTTCTTTCAGACTCCATTCCCTCGAGACCCAGCATAAGGCGTCCTTGACCATCTTGTCCAATCTCCGTACTGTTAAGGCGGAACTTGATCTCCTTCTCTCCAGACGGGTGGCTAAACGTCTTAAATGGCTTTGCCAGTTTTTTTATGAGAAGGGGGATAAGGTGGACAAGATAATGGCAGCACGACTCCGCTCTGCTAGGGCCAAAACTAATATTATTTCCATTAGAGACCCTCTTAATCGGTTAGTCCATGACCCTACCGCCCTTAGGGCGGCGTTTCAATCCTATTACAATAACCTATATAATCTCCCACTCACCCCCGCCAGGTCCCTCCTCCCAGCCCCACTCTGACTTGATCTCTCACTTTCTCTCGGCCTCCAACCTGCCTAAATTGCCCCGAGACGCCATGGACCATCTTAACAGGGAGATCTCGGTGAAAGAAATTACCCAGACTATTCTCTCACAAAAGATTGGTAAATCTCCTGGCCCGGATGGGTTTACAGCTCTTTACTATAAACAATTCTCTGATCTCCTCTCCCCCCACCTTCAATCCCTGTTTAATAAGATCATCCATGGCGACCCTCTTCCATCCGAGATGTTGGAGGCTAGAATTGTGGTGATCCCTAAAGAAGGCAAGGACGCCCTCACCTGCGCTAGCTACCGCTCTATATCTCTCCTGAACCTGGACCTTAAAATTTTTGCTAAGATTCTAGCTAACCGCCTCAACCCGTATCTCCCTTCCCTTGTCCACTATGACCAAGTGGGGTTTGTCCCGGGCCGCCAGGCGAGAGACAACACCAGACGCGCTATGGATCTTATACATATCTCGAACTCCAGGGGATCCCCAACTATCATGCTTTCCCTGGATGCTGAAAAAGCTTTCGACCGGATATCCTGGAGTTTCTTAAGAGCCGCCCTGGAGGCCAACGGCTTGTCTGGTGCCTTCCTCTCTGGTGTCCTGGCGCTATACTCCTCCTCCTTTGCCACAGTCCTAATAAATGGGGTCCCATCCGCCCTGGTCAATATATCAAATGGTACACGTCAGGGCTGCCCCATGTCACCATTGATATTCGCCCTTGTTATCGAGCCTCTCGCCTCTCAAATTAGAGCTCTCCAGGGTATACATGGTATACCAGTGGGTCGTACCGAGCCC
This sequence comes from Pseudophryne corroboree, assembly GCF_028390025.1. Classification (NCBI taxonomy): domain Eukaryota; kingdom Metazoa; phylum Chordata; class Amphibia; order Anura; family Myobatrachidae; genus Pseudophryne; species Pseudophryne corroboree. Next base: position 1,172,350,008 of record NC_086444.1, read on the forward strand.
AAAATTTCCCTCTTCGCCGATGACGTCCCACTTTCCTTAACCCAGCCCTCTATCTCGCTCCCGAACCTATTTTCAGTCCTTCATTCCTACAGTCTCGTATCAGGCTACAAGATCAATTATTCCAAGTCCGAGGACATGCTACTTCACGCCCCCCCCCCCCCGTGAGGCTGACTCCCTCCATACCAATTTCAATTTTAGATGGCAGCCTACGAGGATCAAATACCTAGGGATCTATTTGACTTCCCGCTACGACTCTCTCTTTAGAGAAAACTTCCCACCCCTCCTCACCAAAATGCTTGCTGATCTGACATCCTGGAGGAGTCTTTGCATTTCGTGGCTGGGCAGGATCATTGCAGTTAAAATTAACATAATCCCCAAATGGCTCTACCTTTACCAGACTCTCCCTGTGGCAGTCCCGGCCTCCTTTCTCCGTACTATCCAGCGAGCACTCGTGCGCTTTATCTGGAACCACAGACCTCCCCACATTGCTGCCAATACCCTAAAACGGCCAACCTCCGCGGGCGGCAGAGGTCTCCCGGATATAAAACTCTACTATCTGGCCTCTCATCTCTCCCATATTGTTGCCACCTATGCCCCCCCCCCGCCCCACCCCCCCCGGGTCTGCTTCCTGGCTAGATATTGAAGCAGCCTATCTTAACCTATTGGACCTGTCTCCCCTGTGGGGTTTGCCCTCGACCTCCCGACCCCCAGCCTCCAAACTCCTCCCCATGATCAAATTTAATCTTAAAATTTGGGATTCCTATTCCTTGAAGATGGGCCTTACCACTACCGCCTCACCCTTGACCCCTATCTGGCAGAACCCTTTGTTTCCTCCTGGATACTCGGCTACGAGATTCCGTACATGGATTACATTGGGTTTTAAATTCCCAACCGATTTTGCTGATCGGGGACAATGGTTGTCTCTCCCTGACCTACAACAGAAGACCCCCTCGCACCTACTTTATCACTTTCAATTCCTGCAAATCCAGCACTTCTTGGCCTCCCTGCCCTCCCCTGCCCTCCTCCGAACCCTCACGCCCCTGGAAAGTTTATGCGTACACTCTCCCCTCTCCAAAGGCTCAATCTGTTCACTCTACTCCCTTTTACTGGATTCGTCCCTTCCTTCCTCCTGGCCTTATGAGCTCGCCTGGGAACGTGATCTCGGGCCCCCTCCGGAGGGTGGCGACTGGGAGGACATGAGACTGGATATTGCAAAGTGCTCCATTGCTACCGCCTTGAAAGAGACGGCTTACAAAATCTACTACCGTTGGTACCATACCCCGGACAGGCTACATAAACTCTTTCCGTCTACTTCCCCTGCTTATCCATGAACAGGGTTGTGACTCCGCACCAGTCCTGAAGTTTCAGAGATAATTCTTAAACCAGAATTAAGTTTATATATATGGTAAGACTACCTATAATTGTTTGTACCTGGTGGTGCACCCAGAGTCAGAAAAAAGACTAAGGAGAAAACAATTTTGCAGAAGACTCTTGTGTGGGTGCACTCTTGTTATTCGTTGTATGACAATTTATTAAAACATAACTTTTATTAATTCATTTAAAATAAATCCTCACTCTTATACTCCACCTTGTTAGGTTAATAGGATATATTATATCAATCTGCACTGAACGTGCTTAAAAAATTGGAAATGTTCTGGTTAGTCTAATCACCAAAAAGACTTGTAGGGGGATATAGACACTGTAGTTCTATATCCAATCCTAACCAACCAGTACAAGCGAAGCTTGTTTTAATGAGACCTCAATGGGTCATAATTAATCCGACCAGTCTTATCAGGAGTATGTACCGTAACAGAAATTGTATACATATATAAGGGTTGCCTGCTACTGCCCCCGTGTTTGAGAGACAATAAATTTTAGCTAATTTTTTAGCTAACAGAAGAAAAGAGGGAAAAGCCAAAAAAAAGGGGATAGAGAGAAAGTGGTGATCCTGCTATTGGTATCTGGTCAGAGGGGGTCGTTCATTACAACACCGGGTATTCTCTGGGGGTCTCCCTCACAGGTACTGACCCAGCCCGTCACCGTTTTGCTTCCAAGATCGGACGAGATCGGGCTCTATCAGTGGGGTATGGTAGTAACTTTTGACGCAATTGATCGACCCACCAATGAGAGTGCACCGAATAAAGATTGCAGAGAAAGGGCAAATGCGGATCTGCTGTCTACGTTAGACGCAGGTTTACACCTGTGAATCATAAATGAGAGTCCGCTGATATAAGAAAAGACTGCAGGTAGATTTAAGGGTAGGCGTGCACACACAATATATGCTGAAGTATCGCCTATGTTAAATTAACACCAATTAATTCCACCTATAACCGCCATATATGGTACCGCTAGGCAGGAATCATTAACAGATCAAATGTCACAAAGGTCAAGTGTAATTTACAATAGATACTGATAAATTGTTTAATGAATTAAACATATATATGTTATATCAAAATTCCCTGTTATGGGCTAGATTGAGCTGAAAGGGGCGTAGCTAATTTTGTTTGATTATAAATATAACCAGGCTATGGGACTGTTGCACTGAAAAAGGCAGAATATTTGGGAAGAGGTGTGTTCAATACCAGAAATTTTATGTCATCTGCTCTGTTATCTCTATAATAACAAATAATGAGATAGCCAAAAGACATGAAAAAAGTAGGTAGGTTTGTTATGTCCCGTCTATAGCAGGCAAAAAGAATACACCATGTCTATCTAAGAAACCCTAAATAGGTTTAGGTGTTTATGTTATATTAATTACGACAGGATTGAGTAAAAGAATTGGAAAAATACAAGAATTACAAAAAATACCAGTCCCTGCCCAGGTCCCTGGGTCAGTCTGGAGTTAAGAGGATCTGCTTCATACTCCTGATGTCCGTGGTCAGAAGAGGAAAACGCGTTTCACCCGTTTTACGGGCTTGTTCACTTCCAATGCTGCTAATTGGAATGATAAGTCAGGTTTAAATACCTGTTGGTGAGAGCCCAGCCAATCACTGGGATCAAGGATTAATCGTATAATTGGTTACCGGCTGAATGCTCAGGCCCGCGGAAATGACGTTTTTCAGCTGGTTGCTAGGTTACCTTAAATTGTTTATATGTTGCTGGCGTAAGGATGAGGGAATCCCCGTATATGAATGTAACGTGTTACCCTGGCTGTTTGATACTGCGCCTCCGGGTTCTCTGATAGCCGCATCGCTGGTGCCCTTTAGTCCCTCCCTAGTAGTCCGGGTGGAGACGGTGCTTGTCTTTGAATAAATGTCTGGGCGTCCCGTTGCTAGCATTGCCGCATCTCCCCGGCTTCAGAGGATGACATCACCACGTCTCCCCGGCATTCGGGCAGAGATGATACATAACATCCAGTGGTGCCTGAGCGTCTAGTTGCCTGGCAACCGGAAGGTGAGAGTTTAGTAGGGGCGGATAAATTTACTGTGCCCCTGTATAGGGAATCATATTATTACTGGAAAGAGGGAAAGATAGGGAGGAACCAAAAGAGTGGGAAAAGAGATATGTGTAAGAGTACAGAGAAACATTATATATCTGTACTAGGTGTGATAGCGCCTGCTGTGAGATATAAACTGGTGCAGGATGTCATCACGGCTGTCCGGGTAGGGATAAGAGAGTAATATCCATTGGTATCAAGTCTCATACTCTCGTGTATTTAAGGAGGGATTATTCCTGGGTCTAATTAAGAGGATTATATTTCTTGTTATGGAAATGTGTTGTGCCCTAGTAGCTCTAGTTGTAGGTTTATTATGTGTTAGTTAATAAGCAGAGTGAGGCCATGTCTAGACAAGGCGTGGTGTTATATAGCTTGTTCCGTATTATTGTTATTGGTTACCCTTGTTTTTTATTTATTATAATTGCTGGCTCACTTATTCTGATGAATGTACTGTCCTAAGTGATACCCTGGAGTCATTGTATAGATTGGGAAATGACTCTAGCGTGCATATTAAGTGACCTGGTTGTGTTGGTGAGTGAGGCTGATGAAAAACTATTATTAATAAGGATGAATTAAGTTGGAAACATTAAATTAGAGGCATGAGGATTATTAGGGGCTACTAGTTCGAAAATGAATGTGTGTGGTGTATGTGCCTATCAAGTGATGGGTCTTGGGTTGGCTTGTGTGCCTACTGTGGATGTCGTGTAAGGTGAAGTGGGATTTAGGATTGCTGTGAACTGAGGTGAGAAAATGAAAACACTGTTGGGAAATAAACCTTTGTGCTGAAATCATTGTGACAAAGTGCCCAAAACATGTGTGGGATGTGTGTGCATGTCCAAGTATTGCTGTTGGATAGTGTGGTGAATAGTGTACCTAAGTGAGGAGAAAAAAGGGTTTGTGTGATGGGTGTGGCCCAGGTACAGTGCATGCTGTAGGGACCACTATGTGGATAATGAGTAAGTAGTGTAGAGGGGTAAGGAGTTGGTTATTAACTTGTTACCATGGATTCAAATTTATGAGGTTTGTTAATCCCAAGGTCTCTCTTTGGAGGTTGGGTGTATACCTATTCTGATAATTGTGTGATTAGATTATAAGATGGTCACTTAGGCCCCAGGTAAGGGGTGCCAAGTTGGTCCTGATTGTAGAGCTGGATAACCTGTTATCAGGTCTAGTTAGAGATCTTGATGTATACCCAGGTAGAGCTAAAGTAAGCAGGTTAGCTAGTGTAGGGGCGATCATCGTGGAAGAGAGGGGGATGCTGTTATGAGGAGGGGAGGGGAATGGAGAGTTATTAGGTTATTGAAAATAATGGGTAAAAAGAAAATTGACACATCTTCGGATTGGTTATAGAAAAGCGCTATAATTTATGCTTTCATTGAGACCCATTGGTTTGTAAGTGTTAAGTTTGAAGATCCATTCTGTCTCTTTCTTCAGAAGTTCTTTGTTCAGATCTCCTCCTCTGATACCCAGCTGAACTTTTTCCAGGCCATAGACCTTGAGATCTTTCATGTAATCTGTGTGACACAGATGAAAGTGTCTCGCCACCGAGGTCAGTTTTCTCATTCGTATGAGATCACTGGCGGCATTGCGGCAATTTCCCACATGTTCTAAGATTCGCTCCTTGAATTTGCGGGTCGTCATCCCAACATACCTCAAATTACAGCTGCATTCAATGCAGTAAATCAGGCCTTGGGTGCTGCAATTGAAAAATTGTCTGATGGATATGGGTTTACCATAACGATCTGATATAGTATTTACTTTCAACATGTGTGGACAAGCTTTGCAGTGTCCGCATGGGAAAGTGCCTTTCAGGTTATTTGATTTCGTGGTCTTTGATTGGAAATGGCTCCATACTAGGAGGTCCTTGATGTTACTCGATCTCCTCCAGCTCATTTGTATGTTAGTGTCTATCAATGGTGCCAGAGTCTTGTCCAATTGAAGTATCGGAATATGTTTTTCAATAGCCTTCTTGATCTGTCTCCATTCCGGGCAAAAGGTCCCGATAAATCTGATCTCATCATCAGTTTTTTGGGGAGTTTTAGTTGGAAAAATTAGGGTATCCCTGGGTATCTTGATTGCTTCTTTGTATGCCCTTTTCAGGGATCTTTTGCTGTAACCTCTCTCATGTAGCCGATGAGAGAGTTCCTGGCTTTTACTCTTGAAAACCGCATCTTCTGAGCAATTTCTCCAAAGTCTCAGATATTCTCCCTTGGGTATGTTTTCTACTGTCGGCAGAAAATGTGCACTGGTTTGGAACAAGAGGCTATTGGTTGATGTTTCTTTTCGGTAAAGTTCGGTCGATAGATTACCTGTACTGGATTTGTAGATAATAATGTCAAGGAAGGAAATTGTCTTCTGGTCAATGGTATGTGTCAGCTTTATATTCAGGTCATTATTGTTCAGAAGTTTAATGAATTCCACCAGGAGATCTTGGTCACCATCCCAGATGATAAAGATATCATCTATATATCTTAGCCATAACATCACATGTTCCGTATATAGATCATTGGTATCAGTGAAGACATATTTCTTCTCCCAACAACCAGGAAACAAATTTGCATAGGTGGGTGCACAGGCCACCCCCAAGGCTGTGCCTCTGACCTGGAGGTAAAATTGTTCCTGAAAAGTGAAGTAATTCTTCTCTAGTACAAATGCCAGTAGGTTGTATAGAAAGTTGCCAAAATCACCCTTTTCGTCATTATCAAGACAGAACCGTGTCGCCCTTAATCCGGCCTGATGATCAATACTGGTATACAGCGCTTCAACATCAAGGGTCACCAGTAAGAAATTATCTTCAAATATGATGTCACTGATCTTTTGTAACAGGTCCGAGGTGTCTTTCAAGTAAGAAGGTAATTGTAAGACATATTCCCGGAGGTGACTCGGCTGTTCCAATAAGCCTCCATTACCCGACATGATGGGTCTCCCCGGGAGTTTGTTCAAATCTTTGTGTGTTTTTGGGAGAAGATAGAATGTGGGTGTCTTAGGATTTTTGATTGAAAGGTATGTATGTTCCTGTTTTGTAATAACACCCGTTGACCAGGCTTCTCCAATCAGACTGATGTATTCTGTATGGAAACGGGTCGTTGGATTGTTTAGCAGCTTTTTGTAACATGTAGTTTGTTTTAATTGTCTCAAAGCTTCTGTCACATACATATCTATCGGCCACAGTACTATGTTACCCCCCTTGTCGGATGGCTTAATTACCACATCCTTCCAGGTTCTCAGCTCTCTCAGGGCTTCTCTTTCATCGTAGGACAAACTCTGAGGAAAGTAGTAGTATTTACTTTCTCTGCGATGTTTGATCAGGTCAAATTCTTTTGATACCATGTCCAAGAAAACCCTGATTTCCGGACTATTATTGTCCAGTGGGAAAAAGGTTGACTTGGCTCTACATTTGGGGCAATCTCTTGTCCCTGTTTCCTGTCCTGATTCTGATTGAAGCTCTTCCAAGATTTCTACCATCTCCAAATCCTCCGGACTCCAAAGGTGGTCTCCCGTGGCTCCCTCTTTTCTTGCATTCTGTTCACTAAAGAATTTTTTAAGAAGCAATTTCCTCCCAAATAAGCGCAGATCCTTTTCCCACATGAAGCGGTCAAAAGGTTTGGTGGGAGAAAAGAATAAACCTTTGCTGAGCACCTTCCTTTGTACCGGGGATATTGTTCTGCCAGATAGGTTAATAATTTGAAGATGTTTCGAAGAGAGTGAGTTTATCGTGCTTTCCTCTGTCGTTACGGATATTTTGATGTCCTGGGAGTATCCCATTAGTCGAAGTTTCAGAGATAATTCTTAAACCAGAATTAAGTTTATATATATATGGTAAGACTACCTATAATTGTTTGTACCTGGTGGTGCACCCAGAGTCAGAAAGAAGACTAAAGAGAAAACAATTTTGCAGAAGACTCTTGTGTGGGTGCACTCTTGTTATTCGTTGTATGACAATTTATTAAAACATAACTTTTATTAATTCATTTAAAATAAATCCTCACTCTTATACTCCACCTTGTTAGGTTAATAGGATATATTATAACTATCTGCACTGAACGTGCTTAAAAAATTGGAAATGTTCTGGTTAGTCTAATCACCAAAAAGACTTGTAGGGGGATATAGACACTGTAGTTCTATATCCAATCCTAACCAACCAGTACAAGCGATCTTGGAAGCAAAACGGTGGCGGGCTGGGTCAGTACCTGTGAGGGAGACCCCCAGAGAATACCCGGTGTTGTAATGAACGACCCCCTCTGACCAGATACCAATAGCAGGATCACCACTTTCTCTCTATCCCCTTTTTTTTGGCTTTTCCCTCTTTTCTTCTGTTAGCTAAAAAATTAGCTAAAATTTATTGTCTCTCAAACACAGGGGCAGTAGCAGGCAACCCTTATATATGTATACAACTTCTGTTATGGTACATACTCCTGATAAGACTGGTCGGATTAATTATGACCCATTGAGGTCTCATTAAAACAAGCTTCGCTTCCCCTGCTTGTTGGAGGAATTGTGGATCTAGAGGCGACATGCTACATATATGGTGGACATGTCCGTCCATCCTCCCCTTTTGGAACTTAGTTCACTCTCTCCTCGTTTCTCTCCTAAATTCCCCTGTATCGAGAGATCCTTGGATCTTTCTGCTGTGCTCCCCCCCCACCCCCCCCCCCCCGACACTTGATAAATTCTCCCGTAAACTGACTACACATATTTTAACCGCAGCTAAATCACTGATAGCCCTCCACTGGAAAGACCCCTCCCCTCCCTCTCTCTGTGCCTTCAAAGCCAAAATTTGGCATATTGCATCTATGGAACAGATTACGTACTACCTTCATGACCGTGGTCATGTTTTTGAGCAGGTTTGGGCCCCCTGGCTCACAGCTGAACCTCGTCCACCACCTCGCCTCTTACGGGGACCCATGGGCATCGCCGATTGACCTCTCTCTGCCTCCTTCTTATTCTTCACTTGCATTCTATCTCTAGCTTTTACCCTATATCCACTAGTCTCAGCAAATGTACTGTGATTAGATTCCTCTGTCGTGGTCTTCCCTTTCCCCTACTCTCCTTCCCGCCCCCCCAAATTGGATAATTAATTACTGCTATGTTATTTTTGTTTGCTTTTACGGCTTATTATAAAATTGTGGCTTCCGTTGGACATTGGTCCTTCTGACCACCAGTCGCCCCTCTCGATATTTGTTTATCTATTGTAAAAAACCTATTTGTGTGCTGTTAGAGTGTGTTTGCTCTGCCTAGACTGCAGAGGTGCTGGGAGAACCTGTAAAACAGGAAAAAAAAGCTAATTAAATATCTGTGAATTTTTTTATCGCTAAAAGCGTACACAAAGGGCACCGATACTTTGCATACCCTCTCACATTGTTGCAAAACCAGTTCAAATAAGTCATATTGTGTTTGATTCAGATTGGATTGTTCATCTGTTAAGTAGATTTAAAAGCACATTTTAAAAGTTGCTGCATAGCCTTGATATAGTTTTTTTTTTTAAACTCAGGCCTAAAATAACTTCTGGTGCTTGTATAATTTGTGATTTCTGTGTGACAAAGGAAGCCGCATGGTCTGTCCTCCATTTTGGACTAACCACATGGCCTGTTTAAATTACAAATAGTTTCAATTGGGCCTAGTGAGAGAGAAATGGTGAGATAAATGCTTGGCTTGGTGTAAGAAATTGCACACATAAAAAAAGAAAGGAAAAAAAAACCTTTTTTTTTCTCTTCTTCTTTCCCAGGATTTAGTTAACTCTCTGTTTACTATAAGATAGACATTGAAATGCAAATTAATCTATGTAACTACTTTTTTTTGTAGAAAAAAAAGCAAATACCTTTGATGTGCAAATCAGAGGTAAGGTATCTCATAGAAGGCCAGTGAATGATACATACATATATATATATATATATATATATATATATATAAAACATTATTATAATTATGTGTATATTCATATCAGTGTATGTTCTGCAAGATAGCTATCCAATCTGAATCATATCATTTAAATTATAGATTATTGCAGTCATTATAGATCTGAGTGAAATCGGATACATTTGTTGCTATATAGGTACATTTGAAATAAATGTATTTAAGGAAGTGTAAAGACACAAACACAGGTCTGCATAAAAGTTTATACAGAACAAGTTGTGTCTAGTGGACAATAGTAGTTTTTATTGCTCACATTTATAGAGTTGTGTGATTTATTTTACTGCGTACGCACATTGGTACACGTGGTACGGAACGTGAGGACAGCGTACAAGGCCGCACACGTGGCATATGGGTACGCACGGTTGTGTAACAACGCAAGCTTGCGTAGGGTTGTGTGCACATAATAAAACCACACAATAGTTGTCCAGTTAAAAGGTGGGACAGTAGACATTTAATACAATAGCACATAACTATCTGGTTTCTAAAGCAGATTAGTATGAAACTTTTGTTTAAACTGTATTGCCTCTGGGGGTAAAACTGGCAATCAGAACGAGTGAAAATTTTCTGTACAGAAAAACAAAGCGTATTTGAGTGAGTAAAAGCGGAGTGAGTGGAGCTGAACCCGGGAAACTAGGTGGTCTAGTTGATATTCTGGAGTGGAAACACTGGGTTAGTAGAGGCCCGGTGATGTAGGGTTTGCTACCTTGCGTGATTAGAACTAGGTGGTCTAGCTGATCTGAGGTGGTCTAGGTGTCCCATACAACTAGGTGATCTGGAGTGGTCTTGGCTAGGTGGTCTACAGCAATCATAGGGCATATAGATAACTAGTATCTATAGGCTGTGTGATTGCATCGCATGTCCGTTTGTTCTACACAGCACAACATGATATTATTGTGTCATATGCGCTGTGGAAAAGCATACTCAGATGTGATTGTATAGACAAAGGGGTTTTTCTTTGACAATGTCGGGAAATCTCCCTGGTGGGCTTCCACTGGAAAGGGTGAAGAATAGTTATCTAATTTCTCTGTTTTTCACTCTACAAAAAATTCCAGTACAAAGATAATGAAAAGGAATTTTTCGTTGCCTCTCTCAGGAAAATATTCCAACAGAACCTCCACCGAAAGAAATTACGGTGCTGTAAGTTCTTATAGGAGCCCTAAGTTGGGTACATTGCGATCTGCTATCAACAGTGTATCGTTGTACTGGCCAGCATGGGCGAGAGCGAGTGGAAGGCGCTCGGAGATACTTCCACCGTCTACTTGCATTAAGTATTTTGGTATTTGTGGGAATTTTTTCTAATTATTAAAAAGACCCACAAATATGGGTGCCAGTTGCTCAAGTGAAAGACATTTGTGCAGGGTTCAGGCTGAAGAAGAAAGACCAAAAGGGTCAGCAAGGTTTATCATGTGTGAAAAATATGGTTCACACACGGAAGTTTTTTTGCAATGAGTGACAACGATAGGCTATCATTCCCTAGGGTGGGCAGCTTTGAACCAGATGTACTACAGAATGTAGGCAGTAAAATATGTCTGCTTAAATCCAGAAAACAAAGGATTAGACATAACGATTGTTTAAATCTATGGCAGCAAGAGGGGGAGATGCAAAGGGAACAAATTCGCAAAGCAGGTTCAAAACCTAGCAGGAATGAGGACACAAACACACCATTATCGACACAGGTCAAGAGGGAAGAGACGGCTACAGTCAATGATATATCTATGAATGACAACAGAATGCAAGAGAAATGTATTAACCCTAATTTTTGCAAGATGTATCCTGTTTTGAAGTCTTTTCAAGGATATAGGTCACAGGAAGATGAAGGACCCAGCCAAATCGCAGCTCTCATTCAAGCAGTCACCTTGCAGGAAGCTCAGGTGGGGCCTGTCCAACCAGGTAGAGCAGTAACAGTATTCCCCAATGAAAGAGCTGGTGAGGTCACAGCTACCGGTAAGTGTGAGACGGTTCTTTGCACAGAGGCAACAACACCTCACAGTAAACAGATTAGGAACGGAATGGTAGGATTACACCCTGTATTGGAAATAGTAACTCCCAAAGGGGGAACCGATAGTCAGGGAGTAATCCTCACCAGCAATAATGCAATGTTTTGCCCGTGGTCCAGAGCTGAGCTGCGGTCAATCATTTCAGAATTCCCCGATCGTCGGAAGCATTTAGCCAGATGTCAGAAGTTTATCAGTGATCTGGGTAATGTTCATGAACCAGCTAACAAAGATTGGCAGATATTTTTGAAAGCGTACATACCCCCTAATATTGACACCCCCCAAAAAATGTATCACTCATTGTAGATTAGAGTCAGATGGTCCTATGACTGACGAACACAATCAGGAGAACGTGGAACGAATTAACAGGCAACTAGAGTTGTATTTCCCCACAAAGGGAAAATGAAATGGCATCTGAATATTTCCATCGGGCCCTGCAAATAATGGATAGATACATTGGGATATCAGATACAAGGAACGATGCAAATTACAGGGAGGTGGTTGTCTCTGTGCTTATGGACGGACTCAATAAGACAGTAAGGGACAGGGTACAAACATCTTTGCCTGATTGGAGAGGGGCCACAGTAGCTTGTCTTAGAGAGTGCACAATTGAACACCACAAGAATATTGCTATGCGTAGAGAACTACAGGAGGAGAGGCTGAGAACTGAAAATATACAGGCTCTTGCAGCAAAGCCTCATAAGCCTAAACCCCAAAACCCTGGTGGTAAGAAAAGACAGAGAATATGTTACACTTGTAGGAAGGAAGGGCATTTTGCCAAAGATTGTAAGAGTAGTAGAACACATAGTCAATATAGACCCCTAGACAGAGAAAACAAGCCACATTATTAAACACATAGACGGGACCAAGGGACATATAGTAAGGAATCATGAGCCATATAGAAAACACAGATTTGGTTAATGGGAAGAACGGAATAATTGCAACTTTACCCTTTTGAGAAAACTTACTTGGGTTAAGAAGGGGCCTCTAAACTTTTGCTTCTTTCTCTAGCAGAAGTGACCTCTGATTAACTTAACAGGAGTTTTGTTAGAGATGGTATACATATATTGTGCTACCGCCCAGGAAGTACGAATTATGTTGGATACCCATGAAGACTAATGTTGCATTTCACTGTTTTATATGCATGTCCATCACAGGTAGAGGAAATTATCTCAAAGATACCGGGTTCCCTATGAACTTAGAATGGAAAGTACACTGGATTGATGGCTGGGATAGTCCCAGTAGAGATATAACACACATAGAAAAAAATTTTAAGGGCGCAGACCGAGTAGAGAATCATTCCCCGTAGTGCACAATCCAGTTGTCAAATCTTGTAAAATCCTCTTTGCCTCTACAAACTTATCTGTTGCTAAACTCTATGTGATTTGACTTCAAAGTTTCCTCTTCATCTCTTACGTTCACCGACAGTAGGGTGTAATACATGGACCCGATTACAGTCAGTTCAAACGCCACATGCCTACTCAGTCCTTCAGAGTTCTGCCCAAAAATCAAGTATATCTCACCACCACAAGGACACCAGTATTAATGCAGTGTGCCTGGTCATGCACAAAGGGTGGAGAATGAGAATACTGGTGAAGGGAGACTGTGTACAGACACAGATTTTATTTTTTTATTTATTATTATTTCCCCTCTCTTTTCACAGACGGTTTACTTCACACAACTGATAACACCACAACAGTTAAACACATTCAAAATTTGTGTTCACTACAGGAAAAGGCAGTCTGGAGGGCAAAGGAGTATGGCCAGGAGTCCTCAGGATGTTGGACAGGTGGACACGGTAAGCCAGTAGTCCCCAGAGCATATCTTCCAAGTCTAGCTGAGTTAGCACACGGTCTGACTCATCTAGGCAAAGAGGGTATGTGCAAGCTGGTGAGAGCCTACTGGTGTGCACCAGGATTCTCATCTCATGCAGGTAAGAGAGCAATGACATGTTTTACTTGCTTGAGAAAGAATATTGGTAAGACAATACCAACAGAGCCACCCCATATCCCTCCGACAGATGGACCTTTTCAGGTAATACAAATTGATTTCATACAGTTACCACCCTGTAGGAATTTGAAATATGTGTTAGTTTTGTATTGATGTATTTTCCAATTGGGTAGGAGCGTTCCCTGCTGCCACAAATACTGCTACGTTCACTGCAAAGAAAATTGTTTGGGAATTTGTGTGTAGATATGGTATCCCTAGAGTAATTGAAAGTGATAGGGGTACCCATTTTACAGGTGAAGTCTTTCAGGTCATGTGCAAACTGATGGGAACTAGCTGAGCAGAGTAATGGCTGAAACTGGATTGTTGTGGCCAGAAGCTTTGCCACTAGTGTTGTACAGCATCAGAACCACTCCCAGGTCTCCACTTAACTTATCACCCTTTGAAATTCTTTTTGGTCGACAACCTCATGTAATGATAGACTCCCAGGATGATTTGAAATGCAATAATGAAGTGACTGTGAAATATTTGGTTGGGATGAGCCAGCAGCTGAGAAATCAACAAAGAAATCTAAAGCTGGTGATTCCTGACCTACCGAACAGTTTGTCATGACATTGAGCCTGGGGATTATATGATGAGTCAAAATTTCTTACGTTCAGGTTGCCTCAAAGACAGGTGGGAAGGACCATACCAAGTCTTGTTAACCAGCTCGACAGCACTAAAGGTCGCCGAAAGAGAGACTTGGGTCCACTCGTCCCACTGCAAGAAGGTCGCTGACCCGGAGAGAACTCGTGACAAAGTAGTTTGGTAACTGTGCGTTTGAAGTGAACTGTGTGTTCAAAGAGCAAGGCAAAGAGACACTAGAGTGTTGATTCTGGGTAAGTTGAGAGGCAGGACTGTTGAAAGGCATCTGAGCATGGAGAGCAATAAGATCTAGGCCGGTTGTCGCACCATTTTCTTTTTTCACCTCCCCCTGCATTTTCCTTTCTTTTCTCCTTCTCATTTTCCTTCTTTCCCCTAACGAAGTGGATCTATCACAAGAGACTGCGTTTCGGGTTCTGCTAGTAATTCTGGTTTTGATCAGGACAATTTGTTTTGGTGAGGGTCCCAGAGAGGTCGAGCAGGGATCTGGAATGGGTTCTGATGGCGAGTACGAATTTGTAGGATCTCAGGAGCGGCACATCACTCGAGTAAAGGGTGGTATCAGTAAGCGCTCTGGTAGTCATGGAGCTCGGAGGCACTATGAAGGGTTATTGTCTGCCGAAAATTTAATTTGTAGGAATTGTGAGAATATAGTCGAGGATGGGTGCATCCAGAGATGTCAGTCCATCCTTAATTTCGACATGGACCGTCATCCGTTGAGTGATTACCACTCACAAGTGGGTAAGGTCTTAAACCAGACAGAATGCTGGGTGTGCTCACAGGTACCTCAAGGTCAGAGCAAGTCAGGATTAGTACCGTGCCCTTTAGCAATAGATGAGGTACTCGAATTACGGGGTGGGAGACCGGTGGACAAGAAATTCAATATCTCTAGGCCCCCTAGTTTGAAGCTCCACCAGTATAACGTAGACAGGTCCTTATTGTGCTTTAATATTTCCAATTACCGAAAACCAGGAAATTGGGAAGTGATATGGAATAACAAGACAATGATCTTTTTACACAGAGCTGATAGGATACCCATAGACTCTGAACTTGTACGCCAAATAGCCAAAAGTGGGAGGTATTTTCGGTATAGGTACACCCGTGGAAGCAAGACAAGTGGGTTGGAAAAGTATCGTCAGAGTATTGTGCCCATATCATCCAGCCCGATACTTGTACTGAGCAGATGGGAGAACTAGGGATTGGTTTCTTTACTTGGAAAGTTTGCAATATGGTGATGTTACATTTTGTCCCCTATGTTCTCCCAGATGATGCCTATTTCATATGTGGGAGGAAAGCGTATAAGTGGCTTGCCCCGAGCTCAGAGGGATTGTGTTATATTGGGAGAGTACTACCAGAGGTCATGACCATAACCCATGATAAGATGAAAGACGTTCACCGCAGTGCTCAGGCTCCTTATACTCATACTCACTATGAACAACTCATCAAGAGACACCTCATAGATAGGGCAGAGCATGCAGCCTCTGATTTGATCCACGAATCCAACGGGATTCAGTTTTTTCTCGCATTAGACATCACCCGTACTGCCAGAGGAACTATAAATTATAGGTATATCCATGCGCTAGCGAACTTGATAGATAATATCACTGAGATGTATGATGACTCCTTCAGGTATACGGGAAGAGAGTTACAAGCCTACAAGAAGGAACTGATCCAGCACAGGATGGTCCTTAATTACGTCACAGCCGTGACAGGTGGGTACTGTGTTACTCTGGCAACTCAATATGGTGTGAAGTGCTATACATATATTACGAACAGCACTGACGACGACCCAATGGAGATCATCGATCAGAAGATGGACGAGATCTTGCAGGTGAAGTAGGAGTTCAGGAGGAAGCACAACCTTACCTTAGCAACTGTGAGTAATAAAATGACTGGCTGGGTCTCATGCTTGAACCCACGCAAATGGTTCTCAGGTTTAGGAGAGTGGGCTCAAAATGTCATTATGACTCTGGGGAAGTTTCTCCTTTTTTTTTTTTTTTCCCCCAAAAGTTTTTTATTGACAGGTGAGTAACAATAACATACAGAATGGGAAAAATACGTTATACATGAGGATATTTAGAGATGTGCAGTCTCGTTATAGTAAAAATAATAGTTTTTATACCAGTAACAGTACCCCATGCAGACCCCTAGTGAAGTAAAACTTTGTACTCAAAGAGGTAAACAGGTATCAAGTTGATAGTAGGGAGCAACCACGATTGGGCCTGTTGAACACTTAGAAGCAGTGTACTCAGAAGGGGGGTGTGGAGTCGAGTGATTCCAAAAGATACCATTTGGTATCTTTAAAACATTTCCTTAGTGCTTCTTTGGTAATTGGGGAAAGGGTCAGAACATAGGGTAACCAGGTATTAAAGTACTGTGCAGTCAGTTTTTCCTTCTACAAAGTGGTATTTGTCCAGTCAAGATGGAAGAGGTGTGAGATCCTAGGGTGTACCAGTGAGATGGGTATGGGGTCGGTAGAGATCCATTGTGAGAGGATTGTCTTCTTTGTGGCTGCTGATAGTTTAATCAATAGAATACGTTGTCCTTTAGTTAGTCTAATAGGTGAGGATTTCGGATATATGCCCCAAAATGCCCATGTTTTAGTAATGTCAAATTGTATTTGCAGATATATTGTAATGTATGATTGGAGTAGAGATGTGCACTTGAAATTTTTCGGGTTTTGTGTTTTGGTTTTGGGTACGGTTCCGCGGCCGTGTTTTGGGTTCGACCGCGTTTTGGCAAAACCTCACCGAATTTTTTTTGTCGGATTCGGGTGTGTTTTGGATTCGGGTGTTTTTTTCAAAAAACACTAAAAAACAGCTTAAATCATAGAATTTGGGGGTCATTTTGATCCCAAAGTATTATTAACCTCAAAAACCATAATTTCCACTCATTTTCAGTCTATTCTGAATACCTCACACCTCACAATATTATTTTTAGTCCTAAAATTTGCACCGAGGTCGCTGGATGACTAAGCTAAGCGACCCTAGTGGCCGACACAAACACCTGGCCCATCTAGGAGTGGCACTGCAGTGTCACGCAGGATGGCCCTTCCAAAAAACACTCCCCAAACAGCACATGACGCAAAGAAAAAAAGAGGCGCAATGAGGTAGCTGTGTGAGTAAGATAAGCGACCCTAGTGGCCGACACAAACACCTGGCCCATCTAGGAGTGGCACTGCAGTGTCACGCAGGATGGCCCTTCCAAAAAACACTCCCCAAACAGCACATGACGCAAATAAAAATGAAAGAAAAAAGAGGTGCAAGATGGAATTGTCCTTGGGCCCTCCCACCCACCCTTATGTTGTATAAACAGGACATGCACACTTTAACCAACCCATCATTTCAGTGACAGGGTCTGCCACACGACTGTGACTGAAATGATGGGTTGGTTTGGACCCCCACCGAAAAAGAAGCAATTAATCTCTCCTTGCACAAACTGGCTCTACAGAGGCAAGATGTCAACCTCATCATCATCCTCCGATATATCACCGTGTACATCCCGCTCCTCACAGATTATCAATTCGTCCCCACTGGAATCCACCATCTCAGCTCCCTGTGTACTTTGTGGAGGCAATTGCTACTGGTCAATGTCTCCACGGACGAATTGATTATAATTCATTTTAATGAACATCATCTTCTCCACATTTTCTGGAAGTAACCTCGTACGCCGATTGCTGACAAGGTGAGCAGCGGCACTAAACACTCTTTCGGAGTACCCACTTGTGGGAGGGCAAGTTAGGTAGAATAAAGCCAGTTTGTGCAAGGGCCTCCAAATTGCCTCTTTTTCCTGCCAGTATAAGTACGGACTGTCTGACGTGCCTACTTGGATGCGGTCACTCATATAATCCTCCACCATTCTTTCAATGGTGAGAGAATCATATGCAGTGACAGTAGACGACATGTCCGTAATCATTGTCAGGTCCTTCAGTCCGGACCAGATGTCAGCATCAGCAGTCGCTCCAGACTGCCCTGCATCACCGCCAGCGGGTGGGCTCGGAATTCTGAGCCTTTTCCTCGCACCCCCAGTTGCAGGAGAATGTGAAGGAGGAGATGTTGACAGGTCGCGTTCCGCTTGACTTGACAATTTTGTCACCAGCAGGTCTTTGAACCCCAGCAGACTTGTGTGTGCCGGAAAGAGAGATCCAAGGTAGGTTTTAAATCTAGGATCGAGCACGGTGGGCAAAATGTAGAGCTCTGATTTCAACAGATTGACCACCCGTGAATCCTTGTTAAGCGAATTAAGGGCTCCATCCACAAGTCCCACATGCCTAGCGGAATCGCTCCCTTTTAGCTCCTCCTTCAATGCCTCCAGCTTCTTCTGCAAAAGCCTGATGAGGGGAATGACCTGACTCAGGCTGGCAGTGTCTGAACTGACTTCACGTGTGGCAATTTATAAAGGTTGCAGAACCTTGCACAACGTTGAAATCATTCTCCACTGCGCTTGAGACAGGTACATTCCACCTCCTATATCGTGCTCAATTGTATAGGCTTGAATGGCCTTTTGCTGCTCCTCCAACCTCTGAAGCATATTTAGGGTTGAATTCCACCTCGTTACCACTTCTTGCTTCAGATGATGGCAGGGCAGGTTCAGGCGTTTTTGGTGTTGCTCCAGTCTTCTGTACGTGGTGCCTGTACGCCGAAAGTGTCCCGCAATTCTTCTGGCCACCGACAGCATCTCTTGCACGCCCCTCTCGTTTTTAAAATAATTCTGCACCACCAAATTCAAGGTATGTGCAAAACATGGGACGTGCTGGAATTTGCCCATATTTAATGCACACACAATATTGCTGGCGTTGTCCGATGCCACAAATCCACAGGAGAGTCCAATTGGGGTAAGCCATTCCGCGATGATCTTCCTCAGTTGCCGTAAGAGGTTTTCAGCTGTGTGCGTATTCTGGAAACCGGTGATACAAAGCGTAGCCTGCCTAGGAAAGAGTTGGCGTTTGCGAGATGCTGCTACTGGGGCCGCCGCTGCTGTTCTTGCGGCGGGAGTCCATAGATCTACCCAGTGGGTTGTCACAGTCATATAGTCCTGTCCCTGCCCTGCTCCACTTGTCCACATGTCCGTGGTTAAGTGGACATTGGGTACAACTGCATTTTTTAGGACACTGGTGTGTCTTTTTCTGACGTCCGTGTACATTCTCGGTATCGCCTGCCTAGAGAAGTGGAACCTAGATGGTATTTGGTAACGGGGGCACACTACCCCAAGAAATTGTCTAGTTCCCTGTGAACTAACGGCGGATACCGGACGCATGTCTAACATCAACATAGTTGTCAAGGCCTGAGTTATCCGCTTTGCAACAGGATGACTGCTGTGATATTTCATCTTCCTCGCAAAGGACTGTTGGACAGTCAATTGCTTGGTGGAAGTAGTAAAAGTGGGCTTACGACTTCCCCTCTGGGATGACCATCGACTCCCAGCAGCAACAACAGCAGCGCCAGCAGCAGTAGGCGTTACACGCAAGGATGCATCGGAGGAATCCCAGGCAGGAGAGGACTCGTCAGAATTGCCAGTGACATGGCCTGCAGGACTATTGGCATTCCTGGGGAAGGAGGAAATTGACACTGAGGGAGTTGGTGGGGTGGTTTGCGTGAGCTTGGTTACAAGAGGAAGGGATTTACTGGTCAGTGGACTGCTTCCGCTGTCGCCCAAAGTTTTTGAACTTGTCACTGACTTATTATGAATGCGCTGCAGGTGACGTATAAGGGAGGATGTTCTGAGGTGGTTAACGTCCTTACCCCTACTTATTACAGCTTGACAAAGGCAACACACGGCTTGACAAATGTTGTCCGCATTTCTGGTGAAATACTTCCACACCGAAGAGCTGATTTTTTTAGGTATTTTCACCAGGCATGTCAATGGCCATATTCCTCCCACGGACAACAGGTGTCTCCCCGGGTGCCTGACTTAAACAAACCACCTCACCATCAGAATCCTCCTGGTCAATTTCCTCCCCAGGGCCAGCAACACCCATATCCTCCTCATCCTGGTGTACTTCAACACTGACATCTTCAATCTGACTATCAGGAACTGGACTGCGGGTGCTCCTTCCAGCACTTGCAGGGGGCGTGCAAATGGTGGAAGGCGCATGCTCTTCACGTCCAGTGTTGGGAAGGTCAGGCATCGCAACCGACACAATTGGACTCTCCTTGTGGATTTGGGATTTCGAAGAACGCACAGTTCTTTGCGGTGCTTTTGCCAGCTTGAGTCTTTTCATTTTTCTAGCGAGAGGCTGAGTGCTTCCATCCTCATGTGAAGCTGAACCACTAGCCATGAACATAGGCCAGGGCCTCAGCCGTTCCTTACCACTCCGTGTGGTAAATGGCATATTGGCAAGTTTACGCTTCTCCTCCGACAATTTTATTTTAGATTTTGGAGTCCTTTTTTTACTGATATTTGGTGTTTTGGATTTTACATGCTCTGTACTATGACATTGGGCATCGGCCTTGGCAGACGACGTTGCTGGCATTTCATCGTCTCGGCCATGACTAGTGGCAGCAGCTTCAGCACGAGTTGAAGTGGATCTTGATCTTTCCCTAATTTTGGAACCTCAACATTTTTGTTCTCCATATTTTAATAGGCACAACTAAAAGGCACCTCAGGTAAACAATGGAGATGGATGGATACTAGTATACTTATGGATGGACGAGCGACTGCCGACACAGAGGTAGCTACAGCCGTGGACTACCGTACTGTGTCTGCTGCTAATATAGACTGGATGATAATGAGATGAAATTAATATATATATTATATATATAATATCACTAGTACTGCAGCCGGACAGGTATATATATTTATTATGTAATGACTGATGACGGACCTGCTGGACACTGTCAGCTCAGCAGCACCGCAGACTGCTACAGTAAGCTACTATAGTAGTATGTATCAAGAAGAAAGAGAAAAAAAAAACACGGGTAGGTGGTATACAATTATGGATGGACCAGTGACTGCCGACACTGAGGTAGCTACAGCCGTGGACTACCATACTGTGTCTGCTGCTAATATAGACTGGATGATAATGAGATGAAATTAATATATATATTATATATATAATATCACTAGTACTGCAGCCGGACAGGTATATATATTTATTATGTAATGACTGATGACGGACCTGCTGGACACTGTCAGCTCAGCAGCACCGCAGACTGCTACAGTAAGCTACTATAGTAGTATGTATCAAGAAGAAAGAGAAAAAAAAAACCACGGGTAGGTGGTATACAATTATGGATGGACCAGCGACTGCCGACACAGAGGTAGCTACAGCCGTGGACTACCCTACTGTGTCTGCTGCTAATATAGACTGGATGATAATGAGATGAAATTAATATATATATTATATATATAATATCACTAGTACTGCAGCCGGACAGGTATATATATTTATTATGTAATGACTGATGACGGACCTGCTGGACACTGTCAGCTCAGCAGCACCGCAGACTGCTACAGTAAGCTACTATAGTAGTATGTATCAAGAAGAAAGAGGAAAAAAAAACACGGGTAGGTGTATACAATTATGGATGGACCAGCGACTGCCGACACAGAGGTAGCTACAGCCGTGGACTACCGTACTGTGTCTGCTGCTAATATAGACTGGATGATAATGAGATGAAATTAATATATATATTATATATATAATATCACTAGTACTGCAGCCGGACAGGTATATATATTTATTATGTAATGACTGATGACGGACCTGCTGGACACTGTCAGCTCAGCAGCACCGCAGACTGCTACAGTAAGCTACTATAGTAGTATGTATCAAGAAAAAAGAGAAGAAGAAAAAACACGGGTAGGTGGTATACAATTATGGATGGACCAGCGACTGCCGACACAGAGGTAGCTACAGCCATGGACTACCGTACTGTGTCTGCTGCTAATATAGACTGGATGATAATGAGATGAAATTAATATATATATTATATATATAATATCACTAGTACTGCAGCCGGACAGGTATATATATTTATTATGTAATGACTGATGACGGACCTGCTGGACACTGTCAGCTCAGCAGCACCGCAGACTGCTACAGTAAGCTACTATAGTAGTATGTATCAAGAAGAAAGAGAAAAAAAAAAACACGGGTAGGTGGTATACAATTATGGATGGACCAGCGACTGCCGACACAGAGGTAGCTACAGCCGTGGACTACCGTACTGTGTCTGCTGCTAATATAGACTGGATGATAATGAGATGAAATTAATATATATATTATATATATAATATCACTAGTACTGCAGCCGGACAGGTATATATATTTATTATGTAATGACTGATGACGGACCTGCTGGACACTGTCAGCTCAGCAGCACCACAGACTGCTACAGTAAGCTACTATAGTAGTATGTATCAAGAAGAAAGAGAAAAAAAAAACACGGGTAGGTGGTATACAGTTATGGATGGACCAGCGACTGCCGACACAGAGGTAGCTACAGCCGTGGACTACCGTACTGTGTCTGCTGCTAATATAGACTGGATGATAATGAGATGAAATTAATATATATATTATATATATAATATCACTAGTACTGCAGCCGGACAGGTATATATATTTATTATGTAATGACTGATGACGGACCTGCTGGACACTGTCAGCTCAGCAGCACCGCAGACTGCTACAGTAAGCTACTATAGTAGTATGTATCAAGAAGAAAGAGAAAAAAAAACACGGGTAGGTGGTATACAATTATGGATGGACAAGCGACTGCCGACACAGAGGTAGCTACAGCCGTGGACTACCGTACTGTGTCTGCTGCTAATATAGACTGGATGATAATATGATGAAATTAATATATATATTATATATATAATATCACTAGTACTGCAGCCGGACAGGTATATATATTTATTATGTAATGACTGATGACGGACCTGCTGGACACTGTCAGCTCAGCAGCACCGCAGACTGCTACAGTAAGCTACTATAGTAGTATGTATCAAGAAGAAAGAGGAAAAAAAAAACACGGGTAGGTGTATACAATTATGGATGGACCAGCGACTGCCGACACAGAGGTAGCTACAGCCGTGGACTACCGTACTGTGTCTGCTGCTAATATAGACTGGATGATAATGAGATTAAATTAATATATATATTATATATATAATATCACTAGTACTGCAGCCGGACAGGTATATATATTTATTATGTAATGACTGATGACGGACCTGCTGGACACTGTCAGCTCAGCAGCACCACAGACTGCTACAGTAATCTACTATAGTAGTATGTATCAAGAAGAAAGAGAAGAAAAAAAAACACGGGTAGGTGGTATACAATTATGGATGGACCAGCGACTGCCGACACAGAGGTAGCTACAGCCATGGACTACCGTACTGTGTCTGCTGCTAATATAGACTGGATGATAATGAGATGAAATTAATATATATATTATATATATAATATCACTAGTACTGCAGCCGGACAGGTATATATATTTATTTTGTAATGACTGATGACGGACCTGCTGGACACTGTCAGCTCAGCAGCACCGCAGACTGCTACAGTAAGCTACTATAGTAGTATGTATCAAGAAGAAAGAGAAAAAAAAAACACGGGTAGGTGGTATACAATTATGGATGGACCAGCGACTGCCGACACAGAGGTAGCTACAGCCGTGGACTACCGTACTGTGTCTGCTGCTAATATAGACTGGATGATAATGAGATGAAATTAATATATATATTATATATATAATATCACTAGTACTGCAGCCGGACAGGTATATATATTTATTATGTAATGACTGATGACGGACCTGCTGGACACTGTCAGCTCAGCAGCACCGCAGACTGCTACAGTAAGCTACTATAGTAGTATGTATCAAGAAGAAAGAGAAAAAAAAAACACGGGTAGGTGGTATACAATTATGGATGGACCAGTGACTGCCGACACAGAGGTAGCTACAGCCGTGGACTACCGTACTGTGTCTGCTGCTAATATAGACTGGATGATAATGAGATGAAATTAATATATATATATATTATATATATAATATCACTAGTACTGCAGCCGGACAGGTATATATATTTATTATGTAATGACTGATGACGGACCTGCTGGACACTGTCAGCTCAGCAGCACCGCAGACTGCTACAGTAAGCTACTATAGTAGTATGTATCAAGAAGAAAGAGAAAAAAAAAACACGGGTAGGTGGTATATAGTTATGGATGGACAAGCGACTGCCGACACAGAGGTAGCTACAGCCGTGGACTACCGTACTGTGTCTGCTGCTAATATAGACTGGATGATAATGAGATGAAATTAATATATATATTATATATATAATATCACTAGTACTGCAGCCGGACAGGTATATATATTTATTATGTAATGACTGATGACGGACCTGCTGGACACTGTCAGCTCAGCAGCACCGCAGACTGCTACAGTAAGCTACTATAGTAGTATGTATCAAGAAGAAAGAGAAAAAAAAAACACGGGTAGGTGGTATACAATTATGGATGGACCAGCGACTGCCGACACAGAGGTAGCTACAGCCGTGGACTACCGTACTGTGTCTGCTGCTAATATAGACTGGATGATAATAAGATGAAATTAATATATATATTATATATATATAATATCACTAGTACTGCAGCCGGACAGGTATATATATTTATTATGTAATGACTGATGACGGACCTGCTGGACGCTGTCAGCTCAGCAGCACCGCAGACTGCTACAGTAAGCTACTATAGTAGTATTTATCAAGAAGAAAGAGAAAAAAAAAACACGGGTAGGTGGTATACAATTATGGATGGACCAGCGACTGCTGACACAGAGGTAGCTACAGCCGTGGACTACCGTACTGTGTCTGCTGCTAATATAGACTGGATGATAATGAGATGAAATTAATATATATATTATATATATAATATCACTAGTACTGCAGCCGGACAGGTATATATATTTATTATGTAATGACTGATGACGGACCTGCTGGACACTGTCAGCTCAGCAGCACCGCAGACTGCTACAGTAAGCTACTATAGTAGTATGTATCAAGAAGAAAGAGGAAAAAAAAAACACGGGTAGGTGGTATACAATTATGGATGGACCAGCGACTGCCGACACAGAGGTAGCTACAGCCGTGGACTACCGTACTGTGTCTGCTGCTAATATAGACTGGATGATAATGAGATGAAATTAATATATATATTATATATATAATATCACTAGTACTGCAGCCGGACAGGTATATATATTTATTATGTAATGACTGATGACGGACCTGCTGGACACTGTCAGCTCAGCAGCACCACAGACTGCTACAGTAATCTACTATAGTAGTATGTATCAAGAAGAAAGAGAAGAAAAAAAACACGGGTAGGTGGTATACAATTATGGATGGACCAGCGACTGCCGACACAGAGGTAGCTACAGCCATGGACTACCGTACTGTGTCTGCTGCTAATATAGACTGGATGATAATGAGATAAAATTAATATATATTATATATATAATATCACTAGTACTGCAGCCGGACAGGTATATATATTTATTTTGTAATGACTGATGACGGACCTGCTGGACACTGTCAGCTTAGCAGCACCGCAGACTGCTACAGTAAGCTACTATAGTAGTATGTATCAAGAAGAAAGAGAAAAAAAAAAAACACGGGTAGGTGGTATACAATTATGGATGGACCAGCGACTGCCGACACAGAGGTAGCTACAGCCGTGGACTACCGTACTGTGTCTGCTGCTAATATAGACTGGATGATAATGAGATGAAATTAATATATATATTATATATATAATATCACTAGTACTGCAGCCGGACAGGTATATATATTTATTATGTAATGACTGATGACGGACCTGCTGGACACTGTCAGCTCAGCAGCACCGCAGACTGCTACAGTAAGCTACTATGGTAGTATGTATCAAGAAGAAAGAGAAAAAAAAACCACGGGTAGGTGGTATACAATTATGGATGGACCAGCGACTGCCGACACAGAGGTAGCTACAGCCGTGGACTACTGTACTGTGTCTGCTGCTAATATAGACTGGATGATAATGAGATGAAATTAATATATATATTATATATATAATATCACTAGTACTGCAGCCGGACAGGTATATATATTTATTATGTAATGACTGATGACGGACCTGCTGGACACTGTCAGCTCAGCAGCACTACAGACTGCTACAGTAATCTACTATAGTAGTATGTATCAAGAAGAAAGAGAAGAAAAAAAAACACGGGTAGGTGGTATACAATTATGGATGGACCAGCGACTGCCGACACAGAGGTAGCTACAGCCATGGACTACCGTACTGTGTCTGCTGCTGATATAGACTGGATGATAATGAGATGAAATTAATATATATATTATATATATAATATCACTAGTACTGCAGCCGGACAGGTATATATATTTATTTTGTAATGACTGATGACGGACCTGCTGGACACTGTCAGCTCAGCAGCACCGCAGACTGCTACAGTAAGCTACTATAGTAGTATGTATCAAGAAGAAAGAGAAAAAAAAAACACGGGTTGGTGGTATACAATTATATATATATTATATACAATTATATATATATATATTAAACTAGTGGTGATTAATTAAACTGGTGGTCACTGGTCAGGTCACTGGTCACACTATCAGCAACTTGCAAGTAGTACTCCTAAGCAGACAATCACAATATATACTGGTGGTCAGTGTGGTCACAATGGCAGTGTGGCACTCTGGCAGCAAAAGTGTGCACTGTACGTTAAAATATGTACTCCTGCAGCCTGCTCTCAGACTCTAACTGCTCCCCACTGTCTCCCCCACAAGTCAGATATACACAGTCACACTATCACTTCAGCAAGTAGTAGTACTCCTCCTAATGCTCCCCAAAATTACTAAAATACTGTGTCTCTCTTAGAGATGAGCGCCTGAAATTTTTCGGGTTTTGTGTTTTGGTTTTGGGTTCGGTTCCGCGGCCGTGTTTTGGGTTCGAACGCGTTTTGGCAAAACCTCACCGAATTATTTTTGTCGGATTCGGGTGTGTTTTGGATTCGGGTGTTTTTTTCAAAAAACCCTAAAAAACAGCTTAAATCATAGAATTTGGGGGTAATTTTGATCCCAAAGTATTATTAACCTCAAAAAACATAATTTACACTCATTTTCAGCCTATTCTGAACACATCACACCTCACAATATTATTTTTAGTCCTAAAATTTGCACCGAGGTCGCTGTGTGAGTAAGATAAGCGACCCTAGTGGCCGACACAAACACCGGGCCCATCTAGGAGTGGCACTGCAGTGTCACGCAGGATGTCCCTTCCAAAAAACCCTCCCCAAACAGCACATGACGCAAAGAAAAAAAGAGGCGCAATGAGGTAGCTGTGTGAGTAAGATTAGCGACCCTAGTGGCCGACACAAACACCGGGCCCATCTAGGAGTGGCACTGCAGTGTCACGCAGGATGGCCCTTCCAAAAAACCCTCCCCAAACAGCACATGACGCAAAGAAAAAAAGAGGCGCAATGAGGTAGCTGTGTGAGTAAGATTAGCGACCCTAGTGGCCGACACAAACACCGGGCCCATCTAGGAGTGGCACTGCAGTGTCACGCAGGATGGCCCTTCCAAAAAACCCTCCCCAAACAGCACATGACGCAAAGAAAAAAAGAGGCGCAATGAGGTAGCTGACTGTGTGAGTAAGATTAGCGACCCTAGTGGCCGACACAAACACCGGGCACATCTAGGAGTGGCACTGCAGTGTCACGCAGGATGTCCCTTCCAAAAAACCCTCCCCAAACAGCACATGACGCAAAGAAAAAAAGAGGCGCAATGAGGTAGCTGTGTGAGTAAGATTAGCGACCCTAGTGGCCGACACAAACACCGGGCCCATCTAGGAGTGGCACTGCAGTGTCACGCAGGATGTCCCTTCCAAAAAACCCTCCCCAATCAGCACATGATGCAAAGAAAAAGAAAAGAAAAAAGAGGTGCAAGATGGAATTATCCTTGGGCCCTCCCACCCACCCTTATGTTGTATAAACAAAACAGGACATGCACACTTTAACCAACCCATCATTTCAGTGACAGGGTCTGCCACACGACTGTGACTGATATGACGGGTTGGTTTGGACCCCCCCCAAAAAAGAAGCAATTAATCTCTCCTTGCACAAACTGGCTCTACAGAGGCAAGATGTCCACCTCATCTTCACCCTCCGATATATCACCGTGTACATCCCCCTCCTCACAGATTATCAATTCGTCCCCACTGGAATCCACCATCTCAGCTCCCTGTGTACTTTGTGGAGGCAATTGCTGCTGGTCAATGTCTCCGCGGAGGAATTGATTATAATTCATTTTAATGAACATCATCTTCTCCACATTTTCTGGATGTAACCTCGTACGCCGATTGCTGACAAGGTGAGCGGCGGCACTAAACACTCTTTCGGAGTACACACTTGTGGGAGGGCAACTTAGGTAGAATAAAGCCAGTTTGTGCAAGGGCCTCCAAATTGCCTCTTTTTCCTGCCAGTATAAGTACGGACTGTGTGACGTGCCTACTTAGATGCGGTCACTCATATAATCCTCCACCATTCTATCAATGTTGAGAGAATCATATGCAGTGACAGTAGACGACATGTCCGTAATCGTTGTCAGGTCCTTCAGTCCGGACCAGATGTCAGCATCAGCAGTCGCTCCAGACTGCCCTGCATCACCGCCAGCGGGTGGGCTCGGAATTCTGAGCCTTTTCCTCGCACCCCCAGTTGCGGGAGAATGTGAAGGAGGAGATGTTGACAGGTCGCGTTCCGCTTGACTTGACAATTTTGTCACCAGCAGGTCTTTCAACCCCAGCAGACCTGTGTCTGCCGGAAAGAGAGATCCAAGGTAGGCTTTAAATCTAGGATCGAGCACGGTGGCCAAAATGTAGTGCTCTGATTTCAACAGATTGACCACCCGTGAATCCTTGTTAAGCGAATTAAGGGCTGCATCCACAAGTCCCACATGCCTAGCGGAATCGCTCCGTGTTAGCTCCTTCTTCAATGCCTCCAGCTTCTTCTGCAAAAGCCTGATGAGGGGAATGACCTGACTCAGGCTGGCAGTGTCTGAACTGACTTCACGTGTGGCAAGTTCAAAGGGCATCAGAACCTTGCACAACGTTGAAATCATTCTCCACTGCACTTGAGACAGGTGCATTCCATCTCCTATATCGTGCTCAATTGTATAGGCTTGAATGGCCTTTTGCTGCTCCTCCAACCTCTGAAGCATATAGAGGGTTGAATTCCACCTCGTTACCACTTCTTGCTTCAGATGATGGCAGGGCAGGTTCAGTAGTTTTTGGTGGTGCTCCAGTCTTCTGTACGTGGTGCCTGTACGCCGAAAGTGTCCCGCAATTTTTCTGGCCACCGACAGCATCTCTTGCACGCCCCTGTCGTTTTTTAAAAAATTCTGCACCACCAAATTCAAGGTATGTGCAAAACATGGGACGTGCTGGAATTTGCCCATATTTAATGCACACACAATATTGCTGGCGTTGTCCGATGCCACAAATCCACAGGAGAGTCCAATTGGGGTAAGCCATTCCGCGATGATCTTCCTCAGTTGCCGTAAGAGGTTTTCAGCTGTGTGCGTATTCTGGAAAGCGGTGATACAAAGCGTAGCCTGCCTAGGAAAGAGTTGGCGTTTGCGAGATGCTGCTACTGGTGCCGCCGCTGCTGTTCTTGCGGCGGGAGTCCATACATCTACCCAGTGGGCTGTCACAGTCATATAGTCCTGACCCTGCCCTGCTCCACTTGTCCACATGTCCGTGGTTAAGTGGACATTGGGTACAACTGCATTTTTTAGGACACTGGTGAGTCTTTTTCTGACGTCCGTGTACATTCTCGGTATCGCCTGCCTAGAGAAGTGGAACCTAGATGGTATTTGGTAACGGGGGCACACTGCCTCAATAAATTGTCTAGTTCCCTGTGAACTAACGGCGGATACCGGACGCACGTCTAACACCAACATAGTTGTCAAGGACTCAGTTATCCGCTTTGCAGTAGGATGACTGCTGTGATATTTCATCTTCCTCGCAAAGGACTGTTGAACAGTCAATTGCTTACTGGAAGTAGTACAAGTGGGCTTACGACTTCCCCTCTGGGATGACCATCGACTCCCAGCGGCAACAACAGCAGCGCCAGCAGCAGTAGGCGTTACACGCAAGGATGCATCGGAGGAATCCCAGGCAGGAAAGGACTCGTCAGACTTGCCAGTGACATGGCCTGCAGGACTATTGGCATTCCTGGGGAAGGAGGAAATTGACACTGAGGGAGTTGGTGGGGTGGTTTGCGTGAGCTTGGTTACAAGAGGAAGGGATTTACTGGTCAGTGGACTGCTTCCGCTGTCACCCAAAGTTTTTGAACTTGTCACTGACTTATTATGAATGCGCTGCAGGTGACGTATAAGGGAGGATGTTCCGAGGTGGTTAACGTCCTTACCCCTACTTATTACAGCTTGACAAAGGGAACACACGGCTTGACACCTGTTGTCCGCATTTCTGGTGAAATACCTCCACACCGAAGAGCTGATTTTTTTGGTATTTTCACCTGGCATGTCAACGGCCATATTCCTCCCACGGACAACAGGTGTCTCCCCGGGTGCCTGACTTAAACAAACCACCTCACCATCAGAATCCTCCTGGTCAATTTCCTCCCCAGCGCCAGCAACACCCATATCCTCCTCATCCTGGTGTACTTCAACACTGACATCTTCAATCTGACTATCAGGAACTGGACTGCGGGTGCTCCTTCCAGCACTTGCAGGGGGCATGCAAATAGTGGAAGGCGCATGCTCTTCAAATCCAGTGTTGGGAAGGTCAGGCATCGCAAACGACACAATTGGACTCTCCTTGTGGATTTGGGATTTCAAAGAACGCACAGTTCTTTGCGGTGCTTTTGCCAGCTTGAGTCTTTTCAGTTTTCTAGCGAGAGGCTGAGTGCTTCCATCCTCATGTGAAGCTGAACCACTAGCCATGAACATAGGCCAGGGCCTCAGCCGTTCCTTGCCACTCCGTGTGGTAAATGGCATATTGGCAAGTTTACGCTTCTCCTCCGACAATTTTATTTTAGGTTTTGGAGTCCTTTTTTTTCTGATATTTGGTGTTTTGGATTTGACATGCTCTGTACTATGACATTGGGCATCGGCCTTGGCAGACGACGTTGCTGGCATTTCATCGTCTCGGCCATGACTAGTGGCAGCAGCTTCAGCACGAGGTGGAAGTGGATCTTGATCTTTCCCTAATTTTGGAACCTCAACTTTTTTGTTCTCCATATTTTATAGGCAGAACTAAAAGGCACCTCAGGTAAACAATGGAGATGGATGGATTGGATAGTTTACTAGTATACAATTATGGACGGACTGCCACGGTTAGGTGGTATAAAAAAACCACGGTTAGGTGGTATATATTATAATAATAATACAATTATGGATGGACGGACTGCCTGCCGACTGCCGACACAGAGGTAGCCACAGCCGTGAACTACCGCACTGTACACTGGTTGATAAAGAGATAGTAGTATACTCGTAACAACTAGTATGACACTATGACGACGGTATAAAGAATGGAAAAAAAACCACGGTTAGGTGGTATATATTATAATAATAATACAATTATGGATGGACGGACTGCCTGCCGACTGCCGACACAGAGGTAGCCACAGCCGTGAACTACCGCACTGTACACTGGTTGATAAAGAGATAGTAGTATACTCGTAACAACTAGTATGACACTATGACGACGGTATAAAGAATGGAAAAAAAAACACGGTTAGGTGGTATATATTATAATAATAATACAATTATGGATGGACGGACTGCCTGCCGACTGCCGACACAGAGGTAGCCACAGCCGTGAACTACCGCACTGTACACTGGTTGATAAAGAGATAGTAGTATACTCGTAACAACTAGTATGACACTATGACGACGGTATAAAGAATGGAAAAAAAACCACGGTTAGGTGGTATATATTATAATAATAATACAATTATGGATGGACGGACTGCCTGCCGACTGCCGACACAGAGGTAGCCACAGCCGTGAACTACCGCACTGTACACTGGTTGATAAAGAGATAGTAGTATACTCGTAACAACTAGTATGACACTATGACGACGGTATAAAGAATGGAAAAAAAACCACGGTTAGGTGGTATATATTATAATAATAATACAATTATGGATGGACGGACTGCCTGCCGACTGCCGACACAGAGGTAGCCACAGCCGTGAACTACCGCACTGTACACTGGTTGATAAAGAGATAGTAGTATACTCGTAACAACTAGTATGACACTATGACGACGGTATAAAGAATGAAAAAAAAACCACGGTTAGGTGGTATATATTATAATAATAATACAATTATGGATGGACGGACTGCCTGCCGACTGCCGACACAGAGGTAGCCACAGCCGTGAACTACCGCACTGTACACTGGTTGATAAAGAGATAGTAGTATACTCGTAACAACTAGTATGACACTATGACGACGGTATAAAGAATGGAAAAAAAACCACGGTTAGGTGGTATATATTATAATAATAATACAATTATGGATGGACGGACAGCCTGCCGACTGCCGACACAGAGGTAGCCACAGCCGTGAACTACCGCACTGTACACTGGTTGATAAAGAGATAGTAGTATACTCGTAACAACTAGTATGACACTATGACGACGGTATAAAGAATGGAAAAAAAACCACGGTTAGGTGGTATATATTATAATAATAATACAATTATGGATGGACGGACTGCCTGCCGACTGCCGACACAGAGGTAGCCACAGCCGTGAACTACCGCACTGTACACTGGTTGATAAAGAGATAGTAGTATACTCGTAACAACTAGTATGACACTATGACGACGGTATAAAGAATGGAAAAAAAACCACGGTTAGGTGGTATATATTATAATAATAATACAATTATGGATGGACGGACTGCCTGCCGACTGCCGACACAGAGGTAGCCACAGCCGTGAACTACCGCACTGTACACTGGTTGATAAAGAGATAGTAGTATACTCGTAACAACTAGTATGACACTATGACGGTATAAAGAAAGAAAAAAAAATACCACGGTTAGGTGGTATATATTGTAATACAATTATGGATGGACGGACTGCCTGCCGAGTTCCGACTGCCGACACAGAGGTAGCCACAGCCGTGAACTACCGCACTGTACTGTGTCTGCTGCTAATATAGACTGGTTGATAAAGAGATAGTATACAATACATACAACAATGAATATACTACTATACTGGTGGTCAGGCACTGGTCACCACTAGTCACACTGGCAGTGGCACTCCTGCAGCAAAAGTGTGCACTGTTTAATTTTAAATTAATATAATATTATGTACTCCTGGGGGCTCCTGCTATAACAACCTGCAGTGCTCCCCAGTCTCCCCCACAATTATTATAAGCTTTGCCTTTTATACATTGATGTGCAGCACACTGGGCTGAGCTGAGTGCACACAGACTGAGTCACACTGTGTGACTGGCTGCTGCTGTGTATCGTTTTTTTTCAGGCAGAGAACGGATATAGCAGAGAACGGATATATATTAAAATAAATAAAAGTTAACTAACAACAACTGCACTGGTCACTGTGGTAAACTCTGTCTGACTCTGCACAATCTCTCTCTCTCTTCTAATCTAATTTCTAATGGAGAGGACGCCAGCCACGTCCTCTCCCTATCAATCTCAATGCACGTGTGAAAATGGCGGCGACGCGCGGCTCCTTATATAGAATCCGAGTCTCGCGAGAATCCGACAGCGTCATGATGACGTTCGGGCGCGCTCGGGTTAACCGAGCAAGGCGGGAGGATCCGAGTCTGCTCGGACCCGTGAAAAAAACATGAAGTTCGTGCGGGTTCGGTTTCAGAGAAACCGAACCCGCTCATCTCTAGTCTCTCTCTACTCTAGTCTCACTCTCTATAAACGGAGAGGACGCCAGCCACGTCCTCTCCCTATCAATCTCAATGCACGTGTGAAAATGGCGGCGACGCGCGGCTCCTTATATAGAATCCGAGTCTCGCGATAGAATCCGAGCCTCGCGAGAATCCGACAGCGGGATGATGACGTTCGGGCGCGCTCGGGTTAACCGAGCAAGGCGGGAAGATCCGAGTCGCTCGGACCAGTGTAAAAAAAGCTGAAGTTCGTGCGGGTTCGGTTTCCGAGGAACCGAACCCGCTCATCTCTAGATTGGAGTGCTTGCCATAGTGTCTGCACCTTGGGGCAAGACCACAGGCAGTGAACCAGGTCTGCGTCCAGAGCAGCACATTTAAAGCAGTGAGATGAGGGGGCAGCTCCCATGAGGTGTCGTAACTTTGGGGTAACGTATGCTCTATGTAGGATTTTCTGGTGCATTTCGGAGTATGAAATGGAACCCAGTGTTTTATCTTGATAAGTGTTGGCCTCTAGTATCAATTTTAAAGAGAGATCCGGGAACTCCATTCTCCACTTCATAAGTCCCACTGAGCCTGAGTCTATGTTTAGTAAGGTGCGAGAGTGTGAGTATATGAAGGCTGTGGAGAAGGTGTTATTCTCGGTTAGGCGTAGTGTTTTATCCAGATTGTGAGATTTATCCTGTTGTGGTACTAAGGACAGGACCCTCTGTACGTAACTGCAGGCTTGTAGGAATGGGAACAATGGTATCTGTAAGTGTGGCAAACGTGCTATAACCTGCGAGTGTGTTAGTAAAGTCAGTGTTTCGGCATTCAAAAATTGGTGGATATATTTCAGGCCTCCGTTGTGCCAAGTATAAAATATGTGTGAGATTGTGTGGGGTTGAAAGTCTGGGTTACCCCGAAGAGGTAGGAACAGTGATTTGTATTGTGATATTCCAAGTCGTGAGCGGACTAATCACCATGTTGCACAAGTGGAGGATATAAGTAAATTGTTCTTTGCTCTATTTGGCATGGAGTTGGGAGTTGTATGTAACAGGGTTATCAGGTTCCAAGAAGGTGTAAAGGATTGTTCTAGACATGTGTTTGCATATATGCTCTGTCCGCTGATCCAGTCCACTAAGTATACAGGCATGGTAAATTTAATCCACCAAGGGACCGTGGTTGGCGTAATTTAAACAATGAAAATCTAGGGCGTTTCCCCGCCCAAATAAATGTGGATAATGCTTTATCCAATTGAGTGAATGTGTCCTTGGGTGGAATCAGCGGGAGCATCTGAAGCACATATAAGAAACGTGGGAAGCTAATCATTTTAAATAAATGACTCCTGCCCGTGTATGTAAGGGGAAGGTGTGTCCACCTGGCAAAGTCAGCATGTGTTTTAGTGAGTAGTGGTGAAAAGTTAAGAGAATATAGTTCGGATGGAAGGCTAGAAAACACAATACCTAGATAGGTAATGCAGTTGTTTCAGGCCCATTGAAATGGGAAGGTGGTGTCCCAACCCATTTTGGCCGAAGGGAAGAAGGCCAAAGCCTCCATTTTAGAGTGGTTGATTTTGAACCCAGAAACTTGTTCAAAGGAGTTTAATATGTCTAGTAGATGTGGGTTGGCCACTTTGGTGTTGCTTAAGTACAATAGGATGTCGTCTGCAAATGCTGAGAATTTAAGGTCTCGGTCTGCCAATTTTGTACCCTGCCATCTCGTTTCCTTTATGAAGTGGCGAAGAAGTGGGTCTAGGGCTAAATTAAACAGTAGAGGAGATAGGGGGCATCTCTGTCTTGTGCCACAGTGTAGGGAAAAGAGTCTAGAGTTATGACCATTAATTGTTAAGAAGGCTTGGGGGGTTTAGTAGAGGGTATGAAATACCTGAAGAAAGTCTAGGCCAAAATTCTGGAATCTGAGTATTCTGTCAATGTGGGCCCAAGAGACTCGGTCAAAAGCCTTGTCCGCATCACAACTTAGGACAATGTTCCCCGTCTCCAACGAGTCATGAGTTTTGGTCATGGCCGCTAGGAGAGAGCGAACATTATGCACAGAGTGTCTGTTACGTAGGAATCCTGTTTGGGCGGGATGAAGCAATTTAGGTAGGACCAACTGGAGTCGGGAAGCCAATATCTTCGTGAATATTTTAAAATCTTGATTCAATAGTGAGATTGGTCAGTAGGACGAGACCAGGGTGTGGTCTTTATTGGGTTTAGGGAGAACTATGACTCGTGCTGTGTTAAAGTTATGTGGGGCCAGGTGTCCTGTCAAAATTGAGTTATAACTGGGGGTGTATCTGCACACACACAATTAACCAAAAATATTTTTTTGGAACCAAAGTTCCTCAAAAAACCCCTATAAGTTATTGGTAATTACCATTTATCATGGAGGGGTGGTTTGGTTATCACCTCTCCATAAAACGTAACTTTTATTATTGTTATCATAAAACACTATATATTGTCTTTATTTAGACTGCAAGTAGAGGCGAAACATAAAGGTTAAAATCACTAACATAGAGAAAACATATAGAAGTGCAAATGAAAATTAATAGGTGTGAATAAAGATTAAAAATGTGTGTCGGCGTTCTTTATTCTAATGTCCACAAACAATTTTATAATATTTATCCCACACTAAGCCAGTATTCAATTGCTCCTTGATTTATCTATATTTATATATTTATAGATATTGATCTCACTGTATATTCATTAGGAGATTTCTGTAGCGTAAGGGTATGCTTAGAGATGCAGGTTCTATTTAAAATTCTGTCTTTGATTCAAAGAATTCCCTACTAGGTCTTAAATCAAAGCAAATGAGTACCTTTTACCATTTCTCATTATAGTGTCAGACACCTTTAACCATTAACTGGCAAATAATAATAACACCGATTATACTGTAAGGTATGGTGCTAGTGAGGATAATTATATTACAAGACTGATGAGAACTAGCACAGTAACATGATATGGGGACTAATAGATATCTCTAAAAAATAAAAAATATCTATCCATTATAATTGATTCAATGATCTAGGTATGAACATTTATATAGCGGCTTCTTTTTTCCCCATATGAAGATGTTACAATATAGGTATACTCAAATGTTGAAGATGCGGATTCCATACACGGTACAGGGCTTCCAATAGCACGGAACATGTACACACTAATGACATGAACGGAATAAGGTACATCTGAGGGAGTTAGAAATGGATGATGTTTACCCCACTATAAGGATCTAACTGGAAAAAAATCATGGACATCGTTGGGAGGACCCTGCAGATAATATAGCAGGGAGAAAATGTAAATACGATTCAATCTATACAGATGACGGGGCGCTAATGAATGGTGGCGCCCGTGACCCGACATAGACAGAATTGCTGTCATGACAACGGTATAGTCTTGTCATTGGTGTATTAAGTCATGTGACCACTGACGGGGCGCCGACGAGCGGTGCGCCCGTGATCTCATCTAAACAACAAATGTCACTATGACAACAAGGAATCCTTACTATTGGTGTATGTCATGTGACTGCTGGATGAATATTGAGATTGGCTACGAGCCACACATGATCTAGTGATCTCCGCGGATTGGATAGCGGGGAAGGCTTAAATTACATGCCGGGAGAGACATTCGGGTTCAAGCCCTGACGAAGCTGTCAGAGGAACGGCGGAACACGCGTGTGGGCAGCGTGTGTTCGGCGTCCTTCTATGTCCAAATCTAAGCACAAAAATTAATGACTAGCCAGTGAATAAATCAGCAAACAGAATTGAAGTTAGATATTGGTATGGAATGCACGCAGCTGTGGTATGTGAGCAGTGAGCAAATATAAAACCAATACCTGAATACCTGAATTAATGTTCCTTTTTGAATATGCAGAAAAATCTTCTCTATAATAAGTACACCTCAGACATTTAAGAGGTGTGCATGATTCAGTGGTATAACAAAACACCTTATAATAAGGCAGTATCATACATAAGTTGAAATATACTCATTACTATTATATGCATGAATATAAATGTGACTAGTTGAGAAAGTGCCACTAATCCTAAATAAATGAGGGTGTTTCCCCTCTAAGGATAATAACTGTGTGTGCACTAGATTACTACAACTGTCACATAGCTAACCTGGGAAGATATACACTCTCCAAGGTGTATCACCTATTACAACTGGACCTAATACATTACCTTCATTGAAGAGATACATATATATCCTGCAGGCTGTGTACTATTATATAATTATAGTTACATTTCTAATACTATTCAAATATATGCACAGATGCCATAATTGCTAACAGATGGCAACAATGTCAGCACAATATTGAGACATTGTATGTACACAGGAGAAATCTATGCAGACTATGCGACATCTCTAACGGTCTTTATGAACATGCAGAGGAATTTAAATCTCTCCTATAATAAATATACCCTGGATATTTAAAAGGTGTGCAAAATCCAGTGGCCTAGATGATACACCTTGTAATGAGGTATCACAAGTTATAAGTTCAAATATACTTATTATCTTCATACGTATAGATTTATATGTGACAAGTTGAGAGGGTGCCACTAGTCTTGAACAAATGAGGGTGCTTTTCCTCTAAAGACAATACATTTGTGTGCACCAGAATATTATAACTAACACATAATTAATCAATGAAGATATATGCTATCTAAAAGGTGTATTACTCACTAGCACCATACCTTACAGTATAATCGGTGTTATTATTATTTGCCAGTTAATGGTTAAAGGTGTCTGACACTATAATGAGAACTGGTAAAAGGTACTCATTTGCTTTGATTTAAGACCTAGTAGGGAATTCTTTGAATCAAAGACAGAATTTTAAATAGAACCTGCATCTCTAAGCATACCCTTACGCTACAGAAATCTCATAATGAATATACAGTGAGATCAATATCTATAAATATATAAATATAGATAAATCAAGGAGCAATTGAATACTGGCTTAGTGTGGGATAAATATTATAAAATTGTTTGTGGATATTAGAATAAAGAACGCCGACACACATCTTTAATCTTTATTCACACCTATTAATTTTCATTTGCACTTCTATATGTTTTCTCTATGTTAGTGATTTTAACCTTTATGTTTCACCTCTACTTGCAGTCTAAATAAAATTGAGTTATACAAAGTTAAAAGATGCTCGCTTATATGTGGTAGGAGTAATTTGTAATAGGCTGCAGACAATCCGTCTGGGCTGGGAGATTTCCCATTGGGTAGAGATTTAATAACTGCTTCCAATTCCACTGCAGTAATGGGGGTAGTGAAGAACTCTTTGTCTCCTTCTGATAAAGTGGGAAGGCCAGCTTTTGTTAAAAACTCTGAGCCAAGTTCTGGTTGGTCCAGAGGGGCCGTATATAAAGTCTCAAAGAAGGACAGAAAGGTATCGCTGATTGCCTTCTGTGTCAGCGCTGGTGAAGCGTGAGCGTCTCGAATAGTGGAGATATGTTTAGGGGTTGCATGAGCCTTCACCATATTTGCCAATAATTTTCCAGGGCGATTACCCCAACGGAAATATTTGTTGAACTGGAAGGAAAGGAACAGTTTGGCTTGCTCCGTGCTGAGCGTGTCATAGACTAATTTAGCATCTTTATATCGTGTTCTATTGGATTCCGATGGGTCGGCCAGTAGTTGAGAGTAAATAGAAGTAACCTGGAGAGAAGCTTTAGCCATTCTCTCCCTTAGTTGTCTCTTCCTGGCGGCTACGTATGAGATTACTTGACCTCTAATGACCGGTTTAGAAGCCTGCCAGAAGAGGTTCATGTTATCAATATGTGTTGCATTGTCACCTGTGTAATTGAGGTATGATTGGGTCAAGTAGAGTTTGAAGTCTTCTGAGTGTGTTAGATGTTCTGGGAACTGCCAGGTGTAAGAGTATAGGCGGGGTGTGTTCAGGGTAATTGATAGTGTAATTGGAGCATGGTCTGATAGAAGAATGTTAGCGATGGTAGTGTCTTGTATTCTATGTATTAAAGAGGAAGATACTAGCCAATAATCTAGTCTGGAGAATATTTTGTGTGGGTGTGAGAAGAAGGAGTATTCCCTGGAGTCAGGATTAAGAAATCGCCAAGGGTCTATGAGCTGTAAGGAGTCCAGCATTAGGCATAATGGTGGGGGAGTAGATCTATTCAAACCTGATTGTCTGGGACCACCTGACACATCTAGCATTGGATCTAGAACAACATTAAGATCTCCTCCTAGAATCAAGGAGCCTTCTACCCAATCATGTAAGTGAACAAAGATATCTGAGAAAAATGAAGCATTAGGCCCTGTGGGGGCGTAAATACAAGCCAGAGTGAATCGTTCCCCTTCGATATCAACCTTTAAAAACAGAAATCGGCCCTCTGGATCAACTCGTTCCTCCCTGATCTCATAATGTAGTGATTTGCGAAAAAAGGAGTACTACTCCCCTTGTTTTGGTAGTATATGATGCACTTCTAAAGTCTCCCACCCAGGTATCCCTAAGTACGTTAGGATCAGTGATTCGCCAATGTGTCTCTTGTAGTAATACCACATCGGGGTGAAATTTTTTAAGGTGGTTTAGTACTTTTTTCCTCTTGACTGGTGTGTTCAAACCCTCCACGTTCCATGAGACAAATTTGAGAGACCTCTTTGAGTTATCAAGGGGAGGTTCGGCCTCTTCAGGGTTTGACATTATCCAATGCCCAGTCTGATGGAATGCAGAAGGAGAAGCCACAATCGGTAACCCATTCCCGGTCCCAGCGAGCAGGGGAGGGGTCAAAGGGGCATGTAAGGAAGTCATGTGGGGGTCACTTTCAACATATAACGAAACATTATGGTATATGTATAAAGTATTAACTGATATAACTTTGGCCACCTATCAAAAACATTTTTACATTTTTGAACCCAATCTGATAGTAGCAATATCCATCCATATATAACTGAAACCTTAGTATGAATAGAAAAGAAAAAGGGGAGAGGAAACAAAAAGCGAGCTGACAGAGCAATTGGAAGTAGGGCCCTCCGCCATCCCCATAACCCCACCGAGTAAGAAGAGCATCCACCCAGCAAGGGCTGTAAGAGCCAAATGTATATAATTAACATTGCATTATCCATTGGAGCAGATGGGAGAGATGAAAGAGAAGAAAAGAGAAGGAATACTTGGTTTTAGAAAAGTCAATCAGCATCGTCCATTCTAGAATCAGGGCGTGAGTCTGGTATAGACTTGAGAAAGTTGCGAGCAGCTTCCGGGGTATGGAAAAAATGTGGTTTGCCGGCATGAAAGAGTCTTTACTTTGCAGGGTATAGTAGAGCGAATCTGATGTTTTTGGAAAATAGTTCTTTGCAAACCGGGGAGAATTCTCTTCGTTGTGTTGAAACCTGGAAAGAAAAGTCCTGGAAAAGCAGAATTTTGGATCCCTCATGGTGGAGATCAGAGCATCTGCGATAGGCTTCTAAAATCTTCACCTTGTCAAGGTAGTTTAGCAGTTTAAAGATTACCGGTCTAGGGCAGGTCTGGGAAGATTGTGAGGATTGTCTATCAGGGCCGAGACGGTGTGCCCTTTTGACCATGTAGGAAGTGGGTGAAGGGGGTAGACCAAGAGTTGTGGGGAGCCAGTGAGTAACCAAATCTAGTAGATCTTTTTGTTTGACGGATTCTGGGAGGCCAATCAGGCGCAAGTTGTTCCGACGGTTGCGATTTTCCAATTCCTCGAGTTTATCACTCATGGCCGCCAAGGTGTTATCATGTGCTTGCTGTTGAGTTTGTATCGCATGATGGTCATCTTCCAGTGTGGAGATGCGATCTTCGGCCTCTGCCAGGCGCTGTGTGTGTTGGGTCAGTTGAGCGGCTGCTGACGTGATGGCCTCCATTTATGGTGCCAGCTTGGCATCTAATAGCGGTGAGATAATTTCTGCAATTTCCCTGGCTTACTGCATTGCGGATGGGCTAGCCTGGGTGTCAGTGGGTGACAGGTCAACTGGGTCTCTTCTGCCCGGTGAGGGTGAATATCTCTGCTGAGTAGGACTTTGGTCTTTATCTTTAGTTGCTGGTTTATTTTTATTTTGAGAATTCTTGCACGCACGAGGCGTTTTGGCTACATACTTTTCCATAATGGGGAGTGCGGTTTAAATCGTTGTAGTCAGGAGAGTTGAGGCACAATATGTATTATATAGGTGCTCTTTGTGGAAGGGGGAAGGTGAGGTAGGAAAGCTTGATCGCCCCTTGTATCAGCAGTGAGGGCAAACCCCAGGCAGCGACCAGCGCGGTACCTGAGGAGTACTGGATGTGCAGCACGGTGTTGTTTTTCTCCTAAAGGCACGAACAGGGGTCAGCAGAATGTACCTCAGAGTTAGCCGCTGTTGATGCAAGCCGGATCTGTGATATGGTGAGTTTTCCCGTCTCTCAGTGAGGGCAGAGGGGCCGCAGAGTGCACTGGGTTACGGCCACGGGGTCAGGTGGGGACTCGGCCTCTGCAGCGGCAGGGCTATTTATGTCTTCAGGCACCTGGTGTAGCGGGGTTGTCTGTCAGCGGTGTGGGGTCCGGCGGGCAGCACAGCGGATCGCTGTATACGGCCTGGATCCTTCAGGCGGCTCAGCCATGGCCCTGCACGAGGTCCAAGATGGCCGCCATCATATAGTGCACACAGCGTGTGCGGGCTCCGGTGGGCGAAACGGGGGGGGGGGGAGCGAGCCGGGACTAATGCCACTTTGTTCTCCACTATCTCCGGGACCCGCTGGTGTATTAGCGGGGTCCCCGGTCCAGGCCAAGCCACTGATATAGGCTGGTTGGGGCGCCTGGAGGGAGATCTCTGGGAAGAAGCAGCCGGGTCGTTCGGCCTGCCCACCGGAAGTCCATCGGAAGTTTCTCCTTTGTATCCTGGGAGTCAACATAATTATTGGGTTGATATTTAGGTGTGTTTAAATTCTAACATGGCGCAAGCACAGTACAAATCTGATGATTCTAAGGAGCGAGGCGCTGTTATAGAAGCAGACTTAATTTATGATCCATCCATAGAGACTGCGTTATGATAAGGATTGCAAATGAATTTCATGGCCTGTTTCTTTCACCCGTTTTTCTTTGTCTCCCCCTCTGCCCAGATACATTCGACTGGAAAAGACGTCATCCCTACCCAAAGTGTTTATGTGAATGTATTTTTATATATGTGTCTTATCTTCATCTCTGCAATCTCCAGTTAATGGCACACATAGTCGACAAGTGATATCCACATATACTAGCACTCACATATGTTCCCCCTCCATGTATCATTAACTAAATGTGCACCCCATTTGTTGGAACAAGAAGCCAAAAAGAGCTTGGTAGTGTTTGTTGGCCCATTTACAGACCCTTGATATGGGATGAGAAGGATTTAATGTATACTTCGCAATACCTCGAAGCTTATTTAGAACATATACGGCACGATGATACATGCCCCTCAGACATGGATTCACACATACATGCTTTTTACTATCCCACTAGGTCATACATTTCCCACCTACAACTCTCCCCCAATCATCCAAGCTACTGTATATATTGTATAGATATTTTTCTGTTTATTGATTTGGTACTGGCAGTTATTTGGTGACTGCCAAAGGGTGGACTGTCAAAGTCGAAAATATTGCAGTACAAACTACACACAGATGGCCTCCATGCGAGTATTTATTCTGCTGTGCATGCACATATTCGCAATTTGCGTATGGTCGCTCTTGCGGTCCTGCGTATTAGCGCGTGGTATGAGTATTTACGGTAGTGTTGTAGTCGCATGAAAAAAGCCATAAAAACACATTACATATTTAATCCAAATAGTGCACAATGTACACATAGGCCCTCATTCCGAGTTGTTCGCTCATTATTTTTCTTCGCATCGGTGCGATTTTCTACTAACTGCGCGTGCGCAATGTTTGCACTGTGGCTGCGTCAAGTAAATTTGCTAAGAAGTTTGGTATTTTACTCACGGCATTACAAGGTTTTTTTCTTTGTTCAGGTGATCGGAGTGTGATTGCCAGGAAGTGGGTCTGACATTTTTATGGGTGTATGTGAAAAAACGCTGCAGTTTCTGGGAAAAACGTGGGAGTGGCTGGAGAAACGGGAGTGTGTCTGGGCGAACGCTGGGTGTATTTGTGACGTCAAACCAGGAACGAAAAGAACTGAACTGATCGCAGTGGCAGAGTAAGTGTCGAGCTACTCAGAAACTGCTAAGAAATTTCTATTTGCAATTTTGAGAATCTTTCGTTCGCAATTCTGCTAAGCTAAGATTCACTCCCAGTAGGCAGCGGCTTAGCATGCGCAATGCTGCTAAAAGCAGCTTGCGAGCGAACAACTCGGAATGAGGGCCATAGTCTCCCTGCATCACACCAGCCAGTTACTACAGTTTAAATGGTATCAGAACAAAGGAATTCACCTTTACTAGGATAGGAGGGGACAGAACAAGGTTATAAGGTGGTGTTTGGTGTCCAGCCGTAGGATATTTTAAGAGCAATATTCCGGTGTTGGTTTGCAGAAGATCGCACGCTTCTGCGGTTAGTTATGGGCAGGAGCAGAAAATTAATAGGAAATGTATTTACTGTGCATTTATTATGCGGCGGGAACCCAGAGGAGACCACCTACAAGTGCATCTGGAACAAACATCGCCCACCTATTCAAACCAACCTTTGACCTCTCCTGTACTGTAAATGACCATCCCTGTGTCTAATAGACAAAGAGATTACAGTATCCATTGTGTTAGGTTTTGGAAGATTGTACAAAAGAGCCAGCTGCATGCCTGGTCACACACAGACTCTAAAGGTCATATACCCTGATGACTGAGGACCAGACTGGGAATGGCAGGTGAAAACCAA
Organism: Pseudophryne corroboree; assembly: GCF_028390025.1. Lineage (NCBI taxonomy): Eukaryota > Metazoa > Chordata > Amphibia > Anura > Myobatrachidae > Pseudophryne > Pseudophryne corroboree. Next base: position 1,172,394,633 of record NC_086444.1, read on the forward strand.
ACAAGTATGTACCATTGACTGTAGCCATTATTCTATTGTATTATATTGTTTATATTGTAACCCCCTGCTAGTAAAGAACCGTTGGTGGGTTAGACCCCCAACTTAGTTTAAATACAAACTGGTGTCGTGTCCCATTTCCTTGCTAAAGGTTTAAAGTGTATTTCAGTCACATGTGTAGCTGCTAAATGCTCACGGCGCGTCTTTGGGTGTACGCACTGCATGTACTTTGTACAGTCAGCTCGGCGTGGTTACGCAAAGTGCGTACACGGTACGGGGCTTTGTACGCTAATAATGTAAAAAGTACGTAGGGTAAGGATTAATTACAGCGGCCGCAGCAGCTCCATTTTAAAGTGTATTTAATGTGTTTTTAAAGTGTTGCTTTTAGTCCTGTATGTAAACCAGCATTTACACAGTTTTAAAACAGCAGCAGCAGTCATTGGATTCCATCAGACCTGTTGCTGCTGCTCCAATCCTGCAAAAGCCTGCCGTTCCACATTGTAACAGATGGGAAATAAGAACACATGACAGGCACATTCCAATTGTAACATCGTCTTTTACTGGAGGCAGACACTGCAGTTTAGCCACTACAGACAATAGCCTTAAAATCAGGCCTATTAATTAAATATACAGATGTAATCAAATAACCAAGCACCAAAGTCTCTAGAGTTCATTCTACTGCCTTGGAGTGCAGCCATCTCTTGCCATGCTTCCTAGCACAGCTATTCAGTCAGTACCTGGCACTAGTCACACTCTGGCCTACTCACTGGCCACTATCCAACATCCCTGCCCAGAGCACTGGGCAGAAGAGTTTTAAACTATTCCTGTTCTTTGGTGAGGATTCCCAGCTGAATCTGGGCAACCTGGGAAACCTGGAGTTTCAAACCACTATTGCTGCTGCAGAGTGCACATCCTTTGTTTTCCTCTTCCATGGAGGGAGCTAACAGAACTTTGGGCAATTCAGATGAGAGACAACTAGGGAGGCCAATCCCGGGCCGTTTTTTCAATCCCGGGATTCGGGATTGAAAAACGATCAATCCCAGGATTCCCGGGATCCCAGGATTGCAGTAGGGATCAATGAAGAAGGGTGTAGGGAGCAGCGCTGGAGGGTAGGTAGCGGTGCGGGAGGGTGTAGGTAGCGGCGGGGAAGGGAGGGAGGGTGTAGGTAGCAGTGCAGGAGGGTGTAGGTAGCTGAGCGGGAGGGTGTAGGTAGCGGTGCGGAGGGTGTAGGTAGCTGGGCGAGAGGATGTACAGTAGGTAGCGGGGAGGGTTGGTAGCGGCGCGGGAGGGAGGGTGGGTGTAAGTACCACTTACTATTAGGTGGGCGCCAGCCATGGACACACTGAACGCAGCGGCATTTCAAATGAAGCGCCGGCCGCCTGCCAACCAGAGCTGGCGGACCAGCAGCCAATCAGGGAAGCGGCCGCAGCAGTCGCTCCTGGTTGGATTCAAATCCCAGCATTTTTGGGCCCAAATCCCGGAATCCCGCCGATCCCGGGATTGGCCTCCCTAGAGACAACTTCTCTCATCAGTATATATATATATTATATATAAAGATTCAGTGAGGCGGCACTTAGAGACAAATCACATTTTACTGCAGGAGTATACTGTATATACATGATGGTGTAAAGTGGAGAGGGAGAGCGCCAGACCACCCATATAGTGGTCACGTCAATATGCTCGACCTGTTATTTATTCCAACATGCACTTATGGACTGCAATTTGTGGTAAGAGGGAGAATACCGGACCACCTGAATAATGGTCACGGTGCTATGCTCAACCTCTCAATAGTTATATTGGCCACATCTAGAATACTGTGTACAGTTCTGGGCTCCTTACTATAAAAAAGACAAAGTAGAACTTGAAAAGGATCAGTGAAGAGCTACAAAATTAGGGGTGAGTGCCGGGCCATTTATCGGGTTTGGTGTTTTGTTTTTTTGATTTGGAGCTCCTTCATGTTTTGGATCTGAATTGGATTTACCAAAACTGCCCTTGCAGATTTAGCCTTTGGATCTGTATTTTTTTTTTCTATCATAAAAAAGCTAAAATAACAGAATTTGAGGGTGATTTTATTCGTACAGTATTATTAACCTCAACAACATTAATTTCCACCCATTTCCAGTCTAATCTGAACATCTCACAGCTCACAATGTTGTTTTTATCCAGTTTAGGCCAAAAGGTTGCACCAAGGTAGCTGGAAGGAGCAGCAGCAGCCCTTGGAGGTATATACTGGGAGAACAAAAAATGAAGAAAATAATGTATTTTAAAAAAAAATACACATTAGACAAGGCTCAAGATTTCAGTTCACAAAAAGACGATTAAGGGAAGGAAGAATAAAAAAAAGACAATATTTAAGATTTAATTTATTTAATTAATTTAATTTATTTTGGATCTAATTCTTCTGTTCCTCAAAGACATATTTGATATACAGAAGGTTCGCTATACAAGTGTGGAGAGTTTTTTTTTACATGTTTGTTTATTTAAATTTAGTTAATTTAAAATTATTATTAATAATATTACTTTTAATGAATCACAATGTGGTGATAAGAAGAATTATGAAAATAGGACAATAATTATAACATAAGAATATGAGCTACGGACACAGCACCCTGAAATGGACGGCGCACGCCTGGATGTATAATGGGAGGATACAGCACACAATATTTTAAAAAAATATGTCATTTATTTTGGTTGGACAAACAGAACACCCATAGATGGACAGAGCAGCTGCAGTCCCTGGATGTATACTGGGATGACACAGCACAAAATATTAATTTAAATCAAAATATATATATTATTTTTTATATCATACACTGTGGTTACAGTGTCGCACAAATGGGCTGATACAGCAGACTTAAAACCCCTGGACAGATACAGCAGATAGGACACCCCTGGACTGATATGGCAGACAGGGCACCCCTGGACTGATATGGCAGACAGAGCACCCCTGGACTGATATGGCAGACAGAGCACCCCTGGACTGATACTGCAGACAGAGCACCCCACCTGGACTAATACAGCAGACAGAGCACCCCTGCACTGATAAAGCAAATAGAGCACCCCTTTTTCAGATACAGCAGGCAGAGTACCCCTGCACTGATACGGCAAACAGAGCACCCCTGGACTGATATGACAGACAGTCCACCCCTGGACTAATACAGCAGACAGAGCACCCCACCTGGACTAATACAGCAGACTTAACACCCCTTTGAGATACAGCAGACAGAGCCCCTTCCCCATGCCATGGCAGACACAATACTGGAGATGGACACGTCTCCACAGCTGGAGTGAAGATGGCACCAATGCACGCGGATTTATATAGAATCCAAAACCCGCAAGAATTCGACAGCAGGAAGATGACGTTTTGCCTTGCTTTGGGATTCAAGAAAGGTGGGAAGTCCCGAGCTGGACTTGATTTCCGCTTCGGATCGCAATGTTTGGGTGGGTTCGCTTCCCCAAAAAACGGACCCGCTCATCCCTATACAAAATTGATTAAAGGCTTAAAGTCACTGGATTATGAGGAAAGGTTATCTAGATTAGATATGTTTACACTAGAAAAAAGGCATCTAAGAGGAGACATGATTAATATCTACAATTACATTAAGGGACAATACACATCAGGCAATTTGCTTATCGAGAGATCTGTACACAGGACATACGGTCACCCTCTATAGGGGGGTACACACGGGAGAGATCTGTTCTTAAAATCTAAGCAATCTGACTACATTGCTTAGATTTTAAGCACGGATCTCTCGTGTGTATGCCCCCCAGCCATAGCGATGCGTGGCCCCGCGCATCAATATCGTTGGTGCTAGATTAGAGGAGAGGAAGTTTAAGACCAAGCGTAGAAGGGTTTCTTCACAGTGCGGGGAGTAAGGTTATGGAATTCACTGCCAGAAAAGGTTGTAATGTCTGACTCAATTGATGTGTTTAAGAATGGGTTAGACAAATTTTTAGCCAAAAACAGCATCCAAGGATATAATCTGTAATAATATTGTAAAACAGTATATGGCTCAGGAAAAATGATCCAGTGTTAGCAGTAAATAAAAATATAGGTTGAACTCGATGGACAATTGTCTTTTTTAAACCGGGGTCATTCCGAGTTGGTCGCTCGCTAGCAGTTTTTAGCAGCCATTCAAACGCTTTGCCGCCGCCCACTGGAGAGTGTAATTTAGCTTAGCAGAAGTGCGAATGCCTGTGCAGCCGAGCTCTGCAAAAACAGTTTGTGCAGTTTCAGAGTAGCTCAAAACCTACTCAGCGCCTGCGATCACTTCAGCCTATTCGTGTCCGGATTTGACGTTATACACCCGCCCAGCAAACGCCCAGCCACGCCTGCGTTTTTTTCAGATACGCCTGCGTTTTTGCAAACACTCCCTAAAAACGGTCAGTTGACACCCAGAAACGCCCCTTTCCTGTCAATCTTCTTGCGGCCATCAGTGCGAAGGAAACCTTGCTAGAACCTGTGGACAACCACAACGGCCTTTGTACCCGTACATCACGCGTGTGCGTATTGTGGTGCATACACATGTGCAGAAATGTCGATTTTTAGCCTGATTGCTGCGCAGCGAAAAAACGTAGCGAGCGAACAACTCGGAATGACTCCCCTGATTCATACCTGATCGCTGCTGCAAATTTGTTAGCAGTTGGGCAAAACCATGTGCACTGCAAGAGAGGCAGATTTAACATGTGCAGAGAGAGTTAAGGGGGGTATACACGGGAGAGATGTGTGCTGAGCGAACCGCTCAGCACACATCTTTCCTGCCGCTCAGCACAGCGCGATGTGTGTGGAGCAATGCGGGGGGGGCGCTCACTTCACCCAGCGGGTGAAGAGAGCGACCCGCTAGATTGGCCTCGGCGATAGCGATGTGCGGGGCCGGGCATCGCTATCGCTGGGGGGCTACACACGAGTGATCTGTGCTTAAAATCTAAGCAATCTAGTCAGATTGCTTAGATTTTAAGCATGTATCTCTCCGTGAGTACCACCCTTTAGACTTGGGTGAGGTGTGTTCAATCTGCAATCTAAATTGCAGTGTAAAAATAAAGCAGCCAGTATTTTATTTACCCTGCACAGAAACAAAATAACCCACCCAAATCTAACTCTCTCTACACATGTTATATCTGTCCCCCCTGCAGTGCATATGGTTTTGCCCAACTGATATTAAATTTGCAGCAGCGGTCAAGTTTGAATTAGGCCCTATGTTACTATTTCAGAATCTCCTCAACATAGCCAAACTTATTCAATCTCAAACAGAAGCATTCTCAAAGTGAGCTAACAGATGGTCTAGTGGGCTAATGCTACACCACTATACATATCCCGTCAGGTGATCAAATCCTACCGCACCCTTAGTTATTTTTATGGCTATATTATTCTCTTTCTTATTTAGAGAATACTAAATAGTAAATTGAAAAACAACCCAACCTCAGTCAGGTGATCTAATAGGTAGCCTAGTCAACAGTTCACACACACTACATGAGGTCACCAGTTGGTACCAAACAAAAGCACTCTAATTCAAAGATTATTATTTATTTAATTTTATTAGTTTTATTATAACATTCTCATTATTCAATGATCTGATGTTATTCATCTCGCTGTTTTCGTCAAGACCATCTGGGACTAATATTCCCAGAGCGAAGATCCAATACGCTTCTCTTTTGCATTTTGCATTAATTGTATAAATCTATCCCCTTCTCTGGATGTAGCATTAATCACTTCAATACCTTGTATTTTCAGCACATTATGTTCCCCTCGTGACCCTGGGCAATGTGTCTAGACACAATGTGACTCAGGCTTCTAATTAGAATATTCCTTCTATGTTCTAAAAATCTTGTATTGAGATTCCTGGTCGTTCTCCCTACATACTGCTTTCCGCAGTCACAGCTTAAGAGATAAATGACATACTGTAAGTACACTGCCAATTACTAAACCCTTCAATCATAAATTCGGTTCCCATAATAGATGATATAAAACTTCGGTGTATCATAAATTTCCATGTAATACAGGGTACTTTTCCACATTTAAAACAACCCACGGGTTTCTTCAACCAATTGTAATTTTTTTTTTCATTGTTATTAGCAAAACATTCTTCACTACTGTTACCCCTAACAAAATAACTAGGAGATAGGTGATTTTTCAGATTTCTGGCATTTTGAAAGATTACCAAGGGTGTTTCACTAAGACATGGAGAAAGAACCCTATCCAATTTCAAACTTCCAAAATTCTTAAAAAGAATTCTCCTAATTTCATTAGCACATATATTAAACTTAGTGATAAAAGGCAAAACTCTAAAACCCCCATTCTCATGACCCATCCTGTGTTTACTGGCCACAGAGAAAAGATAACTTCTCTCTCTTGTGGAATTCTCTCTCAGGGCATCGTCCAAAAGAATATCAGGATAACCTTGATCCCTAAAGGCCTGAGTAAGATCCTTTGCTTGTTCCAGAAAAGTTAGATCATCTGTACAGTTACAGTTTAAATAAAGATACTGTCCCTTTGGAATATTCACTTTCCATTTGTGATGATGAGAAAATGTGTGGTATCTTTAATGTGAGAAAGAAGCTGAAGGACGTGAAGCTGTAAAAAAGGAGTCCACAAAGCCTGACAGATTAGTGGTGAGGGACCCGACATCAGAAATAATAGGATGACCTGGGGGTGCTACCAAGGATTTGTGAATTTTGGGAAGGTGGTAGTAAGTGAGGATAATAGGATAGGGGGTTAACAAAAATTGAAATCCATCCCTGAAGATTGCTCCCCCCATCAAGGTCTGCAGTAACATACATTTAAGCTCCCTTAGATACTGAATCATTGGATTATTAGTTAATTTTAGATAAAACTTCTTATCCCTAAGTTGCATAGTAGCTTCTTGTAAATAATCAACTGTATTCTGTATCCCCCTCCCCCCCCTCGCTTGTCCGCAGCCTTGATTACTATAGAGTCATCATTCTTAAAGGATAATAATGCTATATGTTTGGTACTATGCAAATGATGCTTCTTAATGCATTTTTTATTATTTTTTTCACAAAGAACCCGCAAATCATTAAGGGTGGAGGTATAGAAAGTCTCTATATAGGAGCTTGTGTGTTGTAGTCGGTAAAATTCTGACTTTTTTCAAAAATGTCTACCTTCATTACAAGTTTTATTCAGATCAAAAAGTCTAATCTCACTGAACATCTCGGGTTGTTTATTATTCGATAACCCCGTATCTCTTTCTACCAATAGGGAGTCTAAAATATCTAAAGCACCAGTATCACCTTCATCTAGTACAGTACATTAGGAATTCTATCAATCTTCTTTTGTTTAAGGGATTTATTAGCAAAGTACCTTTTATGACAAAGATACCTTGTGTATTTATTTAGTGCTACAAAAAGATCAAATAGATGAGGATTAATCGAAGGGGCAAATTTCAAGCCCTTGGCAATTACTGCCATGTCATGTTCCGTCAGAACTTTTGGGCGTGCACCCTTACTTTCAAAAGAGTTTCTTCTTCTCTTCTGTTGTCTAGTTTCATGTTCCTCTATCCTTACATCTCTAGACTCTCTATGATCATCTCTGGTATTTTCATATTGATAACCACCAGCATTGTCTCTAACAGTATGTCTCCCACTAATGAACCAATCATCATCTCTCTCTATTGTAGTTGACATTGCATCTCTTGTACTTCTCTTATGACCCCTAACAAAACGGGAATTCTCCATACCTTTATTTTCAGGCAACCGATTATTACTAAAACCTCTTTTATATCTCTGAACCTGGTTAGTAGAGTAATCTCTATTATCTCTGTCCATTTTCTTCCTTTTATTGGATATCAGAAATTCTTTAAATTCATCCATTCTATTATTGAGTACCAATTCATGTTCCTTAAATTCTTTCTTATTCTCATGCTGGCTCAGTTGTTCTTGTACTCTCTCAATTTCTTTGGATAAAGAATTAACTTCTTTTCTTTATAATAATCAACAGTTTGAAAGAAAAGGAACATCCATCCAATATAGTGTTCCATTCATTCAATTGTTCAGGATCATCCCTAAAGGAACAAGACTTAAAGTGGGATATTCAATTGTTTGAAAAGTCAGTCGGTTGTCTGTTTTTTCCTGTCTAATAGATAGGGGGAAAAACGACACCCAACTGACTTTTCAAACAATTGAATATCCCCCAAAGACTCTAGGGATCATCTTGTCATCAAGATACTTTGTAAGTGACACTTGGTCCCACCAATGTCGAGTCTCTGCTCTCAATAAAGATTGTTGGTGGTCATTCCGAGTTGTTCGCTAGCTGTTTTCGTTTGCAGCGCAGCGTTCAGGCAAAAAAGTGGCACTTCTGCGCATGCGTATGCAGCGCAATGCGCACGCGTGACGTACTTTCATAACAGCCGAAGTAGTTTCACACAAGGTCTAGCGAAGCTTTTCAGTCGCACTGCTGGCCGCAGAGTGATTGACAGGAAAGGGGCATTTCTGGGTGTCAACTGACCGTTTTCAGGGAGTGATCGAGAAAACGCAGGCGTGCCTGGAAAAACGCAGGCATGGCGACATGTGACGTCAAATCAGGAACTGAACAGTCTGAAGTAATCGCAAGCGCTGAGTAGGTCTGGAGGTACTCTGAAATTGCACAAAATTATTTTGCAGCCGCTCTGCGATCCTTTCGTTAGATCTTCTGCTAAGCTAACATACACTCCCAGGGGCGGCGGCCTAGCGTTTGCACGGCTGCTACAAACTGCTAGCGAGCGAACAACTCTGAATGACCACCCTAGTTCATTAAAAAGTGTAGAAATCTCAGGTGTATAATTGGAGGTTGTCTCAGGGTCACACCCAGTTGATTCAGCCAACAGTAATCTCCTTGTGGTGAATCTATCTGAGGAGCTTCTGAAAGACGCCATTATATATTAATATACAAATACTCTGCAGTTTGGGAATAACAGAAACAAGGTAAAACAAGACAAAAGGCAAAGATCCCTAGTGTAGCCTAAACCATCAATATTAATATGTCCAAAGGGGTGGTCTTCAGTATGCCGGCTCTTGGGATCCCGACGCACTGTATACCGGCGCCGGAATCCCAACAGCCGGCATACCGACACCTATTCTCCCTCGTGGGGGTCCACGACCCCCCTGGAGGGAGAATAAAATAGCGTAGCGCGCCACCGTGCCCGCAAGGGGCTCATTTGCGCTTGCCACACTGTCGGTATGCCGACGGTCGGGCTCCCGGCAGCGGTATGCTGGTCGATGGGAGCCCGACCGCCGGCATACCATACTACACCCGTCCAAAGTACTGTAACAATGAAATCAAATTGATTACACAAATGCAGCCCCCAACATGGCACTACTGTCCTGCTAAGAAGTATAATGTATAGAATGGGTAAAGGCAAATTCACCAAGGGAGCGCATATGTATCAATTTATTAAAATACACTGTAAAACATACACATTTCATCAATGAACATATAAAAAACATTTACACATAAAGCCTCCAGAACAATGGATTATGGACCTAATTCACAGCTGATCACTGTTGTGTGAAATCGCACAGCGGCCGATTATCGAATGACTGTGCATGCTTATTCACCGCAATGCGAATGCACGAGCCCAAACAGTGACAGAATGGTGCGAAAATGTTTATCGCTAAACATATGCAAGGTGATTGAGAGTAAGTGGACGTCTGGGGGTGGTAACTGCCCGTTTTCTGGGAGTGTCAGGAAAAACGCAGGCGTTCCCAAGCATTTTCAGGGAGGGTGTGTGACATCAGCTCCGGCCCGATCAGCCTGTTCTCATCGCACTGTAGGAGTAAGTCCTGGGCTACACACAGACTGGAAAAATCATTCGATGGTGAATGAGTTGCGAACAGATTTGCAGATGTCCACTGTCTGGTGAAGTTTTCGCACAGCGTACACATGCATTCACACACTTGCATGGGGCGGGTTTTCACTCTCTATGGGCGGCGACTATCTGCTCGCAGCCCTCTGCAAATTTGCAGAGGAGCGATAAGGACTGAATTAGGCCCTATATTCAGTATCTGGAAGATATATATATATATATATATATATATATATATCATCTCTTTCTGGCTACACTTTTCACACCCCAAGAAAGTTTGTCTGCAAATGTCTGTGATCTTTCTTCAATGCAAAATCCCCTCTGTTAATTAGCCGAACTTCTGATTGCACACCTCCCCCTTTGCCAGAAAATATAGTTGTAGCGGGTGTAGTATGGTTTGCCAGCGGTCCGGGTCCCGGCGACCAGCATACCGGCGCCGGAACCCCGACCGCCGGCATACCAACAGCTGAGCAAGCGCAAATGAGCCTCTGCGGGCACGGTGTTGCTATACGCGCACCACGCTATCTATTCTCCCTCCAGAGGGGTCGTGGACCCCCAAGAGGGAGAAAAAATTATGGTATGCCGGCGGTCAGGATTCCGGCGCCGGTATGGTGGTCGCCGAGAGCCCGGCCGCCGGAAACCTGAAGACCACCCATTGTAGCATTTAAGAGCAATATTTTCAAGGCCTGCAGGACTTGGCCTGCTTGCATTTGTTAAGGATTTATTTTAAGGATGACGTTAGAACCAGAGTTTGAACTGGATTTGGACTACGCTTAAATCTCTAATTTAAACTAGTTCTCCAAACACTGCAACTCAGGTCCACTATGTGGCCTCTCCTCACCTCTGCCATGAGAACACCAGGACCAATGCCTACTACTCCTCTGTCCAAGAATATCATGACTGCCCCCGGGACTACCCCTTAAACTAAGCAGGAAACTGAGGGGCGTGCGCACCAGGACCAAACTCTGCTGGATCATTTCCATTGGATATTAGTGTGCTCTCCACATTCTCACACCCATCTGCACTGCTCTCATGAGACCAGGACATTTATAATTTTCGCAAAATAATGTTGGTATAGTTTTCCTGCAAATTTATTTTTCTCTTCCCTTTCTTCTTACAGCGTACTTCCACCCCACTGTGTGCTATTCCTGTAATGTTTACCTCCATTGGTTGCACACCCTGCCAGCAGTAACCTGCACAGTGCACCCCACATGGCTGCCTCAAATGGTTCCTCCATGGGCAGGGTGTGCTTCATTTGGATCTTTCCATGCAGGGTATAGCATACGCCTACACACGTGTCCGTTTTCCAATACATGCATTTGGCCCTTGTTTGGCTCATCTCCCACTGTGTAACCTTCGTAGTGCGCCCAACATGGCTGCCTTATCTGGTGCTTTCATGAATGGGATAAAAAATACATGGGCCTGATGGTTTTGTTGGAACCCTACTCTGAACTTTGGACTCTGCAATCTCCCCATTTTGTGTTATCTCTTCTAGGGGTGGACTATTCTCCCTTGGTAATCCTACGCAGTGCGCCTAAGATGGATGCGGCACCTGGTACCTTGTGAGGGTGGAATACACAACCCTTGGAGGTTAATACCCAAAATGCCTACACAAATCATGCATTATGCTTTCTGTGTGCTCAAGGTGGTTTTTTATTTTTATTGTCTGTGTGGTTTATGTTTTGATGTAATACTTAAATCTTCTGTATTAGGGCCCACATTCCGAGTTGATCGCTCGCTAGCTACTTTTAACAGCCTTGCAAAAGCATAGTCGCCACCCACAGGGGAGTGTATTTTAGCATAGCAAGAGTGCGAACACCTGTGCTGCAAACACATTTTGTGCAGACCTAGACCAGCCCTGTAGTTACTTATTCTGTGAGATGATTGCTGCGACGAGTGACGTGGTGATGACGTCAGATACCCAGACAGCAAATGCCCGGCCACGCCTGTATTTTTCCAAACACTCCCAGAAAATGGTCAGTTGACACCCAGAAACTCCCACTTCCTGTCAATCTCCCTGCGACTGCCAGTGCGACTAAAAACGTTGCTAGAACCTGTGCACAACCACAATGTTCATTGTACCTGTACGACGCGCGTGCTCATTGCGGTGCATACGCATGCGCAGATTAGCTCCGTTCTGCCATAATTGCTGCGCTGCGAAAATCCGTAGCCAGCGATCAACTCGGAATGAAGGCCCATGTGCATGGTTTGAGTTCAAGTTGGTGCCGCAGATGGCTGCCTCGGTGCTGACCTGCCAAGCAGCCTGCAAACCACTAAAGTGGTTAATGATTTGGTCACTACGAAGTCTAGAGGTCATTACTCACTACTTACTCTTCTAGATCTATCTGCTGCCTTTGACACTGATAACCACTCTCTTCTCATACAAACACTATAATCCCTAGGTCTTAAAGACACAGCCCTTTCTTGGTTCCTATCCTACTTATCTAATCGCTCCTTCAGTGTTCACTTCGCTGAATCTACCTCCTCTTCGCTACCTCTTTCAGATGGAGTACCGCAAGGCTCAGTCTTGGGTCCTCTGCTTTTCTCTATCTATACCTCATCTTTTGGTAAACTAATCAGCTCTTTTGGATTTCAGTATCATCTGTACGCAGATGATACTCAAATCTACCTATCCTCCCCTGATTCGTCTCTATCTGTACTGGGTCGTGACATCTCGCCACCTCAAACTTAATATTTCAAAGACAGAGTTAATTAATATTTCCACCGGCCAATAGTAGGTACCAACCTGATATCTTTATCACTGTTGAAAATTCTACAATCTACCCTACCCCACAAGCTCGCTGCCTAGGTGTTATTCTTGACTCTGATCTGTACTTTGTTCACCACATTCAATCTGTCTCAAAATCATGTTACATGCATCTAAAAAACATATCCAAAATACGACCATACCTTACACAAGACACTGCTTAAACTCTAATCCACGCTCTCATTATCTCCCACATTGATTATTGAAATAGTCTCCTAACTGGTCTTCCCAAAACAAGACTCTCACCACTACAATCCATTCTGAATGCACCGGCGAGGCTAATCTTCCTCGCTAGACATTCATCGTCTGCAGATCCACTCTGTCAGTTCCTCCATTGGTTACCTGTATTCTACCATATTCAATATAAAATACTTTTACTCACACACAAGGCCATTAACCAAACGACACCAACGTACATCACTTTGCTTATCTCAAAATATCTCCGAACCCGACCTCTTCGCTCGTCACAAGATCTGCTTCTCTCATCCACATTCATTACTCGCTTCCACTCACGACTGCAGGACTTTCAACGGGCTGCACCCACTCTGTGGAATGCCCTACCAGGAACAATAAGACTCTCCTCTAGTCTCCAAACCTTCAAGCGTTCCCTGAAAACTCACCTCTTCAGTCAAGCATATCAAATTCCTGAACCGCCCACATAACTTTCATAAACCTTCCTATCAAATTGCATCCACTCTGCACAGTCCACACATCCTCACATGTCTTCTCATCCTTCCTCTCGACCCCGGTTCATCATTGCTGGGTGACCATATCATACAGCCCACCAAGAACCTTTGCAATCTGGTGGACAACTATGCAATAGATAGCACCTATCCTTATGTATCCATGCCTATTTCCCTATAGATTGTAAGCTATGACTGCTTGTTATTAACCAGTTTTGTTATGTCATTGATATTTCCAATTGTAAAGCACAACGGAATTTGCTGCGCTATATAAGAAACTGTTAATAAATAATAAATAAATGACATGTATAATATGTCGAGTCTATCGTACAGTTGTAATGTGCAGTATGAACTCATACGTGTAATGTTTGTAATGTATGCTACATTTTCCCCCCTCTTATGCTACTGTATGTATTCCACCTTCATGTTGCTGCTTGGCAATGCATTGTACCACAAAGAATTCCTAGTGTACGTGAGTACACCTGGCCAATAAAGCCGATGCTGATTCTGATATATAGTTAGTGAGATGTTCGGCACTCCAGTTTTAGAATCCATATGATAAGTGCCCGGTGCCATCCATAGCATAACAGTGCTTAATGCAGATAGGTAAACAGGCGGTACTCTCAGGACTGTAACACGGAATCACAGGCAGCAGACCCCTAGATTAGCAATGTTTCGATTTATTATAATCGTCTTATAAAAACATCCAAACAAACATACCTTTAAAAGAAAAAGACACCCAGTGCACAAATCCATGGCTACACATCACAGTGGGCTTCCGCTGATGTCATCTACATGGAACGCTGCTACTGAATGACGTCAGGGGGAATGTGAATCACCATCACCAAGGAAACTGTGAAACAATCGGGAGGCCATGGAGTACATAATAAGACTTATCCCAACAGAAGTAATATAAGTACCTAACAAAATATGAATAGATGGCAGGATAAGCAACACAGTATACAATAGCTACAGTATTACTATAAATCTGCAACATTATATCATATCATGAGCGTCTCCTTAATACAAGAAATAGGCAGACAGAGAGAATAGAATGCAAAGCATACAATATAATGATAATAATTGGAGCCGTTAGGGGAACAAAAAATAAGATTTTAAACCTTTAGGTAAATCTTTTTCACCTAGTCCGTAGAGGATGCTGGGGACTCCGTAAGGACCATGGGGTATAGACGGGCTCCGCAGGAGACATGGGCACTATAAAGAACTTTTAGTATGGGTGTGCACTGGCTCCGCCCCTATGCCCCTCCTCCAGACCTCAGTTAGAGAAACTGTACCCAGAGGAGATGGACAATACGAGGAAAGGATTTTGTAAATCTAAGGACAAGATTCATACCAGCCCACACCAATCATACCATATAACCTGGAAAATATGCAACCAGTCAACAGTCAAAGACCGATGCCAACTGTAACATAACCCTTATGTAAGCAACAACTATATACAAGTCTTGCAGAATAAGTACGCACTGGGACGGGCGCCCAGCATCCTCTACGGACTAGGTGAAAAAGATTTACCGGTAGGTTTAAAATATTATTTCACTTACGTCCTAGAGGATGCTGGGGACTCCGTAAGGACCATGGGGTTTATACCAAAGCTCCCAACCGGGCGGGAGAGTGCGGATGACTTTGCAGCACTGACTGAGCAAACTCAAGGTCCTCATCAGCCAGGGTATCAAACTTGTAGAACTTTGCAAAAGTGTTTGAACCCGACCAAGTAGCTGCCTGGCAAAGCTGTAATGCCGAGACGCCTCGGGCAGCTGCCCAAGAAGAGCCCACCTTCTTAGTGGAATGGGCCTTTACCGATTTAGGTAACGGCAATCCAGCTGTAGAATGAGCCTGCTGAATCGTGTTACAGATCCAGCGAGCAATAGTCTGCTTAGAAGCAGGAGCGCCAATCTTGTTGGCTGCATACAGGACAAACAGAGCCTCTGTTTTCCTAATCTTAGCTGTCCAGTCCACATACATTTTTAAGGCCCTGACTACATCCAGGGACTTGGAGCCCTCCAAGTTCCCTGAAGCCACAGGCATCACAATAGGTTGGTTCATATGAAACAAAGAAACCACCTTAGGTAAAAATTGAGGATGAGTCCTCAACTCCGCTCTATCCACATGGAAAATCAAATATGGGCTCTTGTGAGACAAGGCCGCCAATTCGGACACCCGCCTTGCAGATGCCAAGGCCAATAAAATGACCACCTTCCACGTGAGAAATTTGAGTTCAACCTTTCGAAGAGCCTCGAACCAGTGAGATTTCAGGAAACTTAACACCACGTTAAGGTCCCACGGTGCCACTCGGAGCACAAAAGGAGGCTGGATGTGCAGCACTCCCTTCACAAACGTCTGGACTTCTGGGAGAGAAGCCAATTCCTTCTGAAAGAATATAGAGAGGAACGAAATCTGTACCTTAATGGAGCCTAACTTCAGGCCCATATCCACTCCTGTCTGTAGAAAGTGGAGAAATCGGCCCAGATGGAAATCTTACGAAGGAGCATTCTTGGCTTCACACCAAGATACATACTTCCTCCAGATACGATGATAATGCGTCGCCGTCACCTCCTTCCTAGCCTTTATCAGAGTACGGAAGACTTCCTCTGGAATACCTTTCCCAGCTAGGATTCGGTGTTCAACCGCCATGCCGTTAAACACAACCGCGGTAAGTCGTGAAACACGAAAGGCCCCTGTTGTAGCAAGTCCTCCCTGAGAGGAAGCGGCCACGGATCTTCTGTGAGCAGATTCTGAAGATCTGAGTACCAGGCCCTTCGAGTCCAATCTGGAACAATGAGTATAGTCTGTACTCTTGTTTGTCTTACGATTCTCAATATTTTTGAGATGAGAGGAAGAGGAGGGAACACATATACCGACCGAAACACCCAAGGTGTCACCATGGCATCTATCGCTACTGCCTGAGGGTCCCGAGACCTGGCACAATACCTCCAAAGCTTCTTGTTGAGGCGTGACGCCATCATGTCTATTTGAGGAATTCCCCAAAGGTTTGTTATCTCTGCAAAAACTTCTTGATGAAGCCCCCACTCTCCTGGATGGAGATCGTGTCTGCTGAGGAAGTCTGCTTCCCAGTTGTCTACTCCCGGAATGAAGACAGCTGACAGAGTGCTTCCGTGATTTTCCGCCCAGCGAAGAATCCTGGTGGCTTCCGCCATTGCCACTCTGCTTCTTGTCCCGCCTTGGCGGTTTACATGAGAAACGGCTGTGACGTTGTCTGATTGAATCAGAACCGGTAGGTCGCAAAAAAGATACTCCGCTTGTCGTAGGCCGTTGTATATGGCCCTCAATTCCAGTATGTTTATGTGTAGACAAGCCTCCTGGCTTGACCAAATCCCCTGAAAATCCTCTTCCTTTTGTGACTGCTCCCCATCCTCGGAGGCTCGCGTCTGTGGTCACCAGAACCCAGTCTTGAATGCCGAACCCGCGACCCTCTAGAAGGTGAGCACTCTGCAGCCACCACAGGAGAGACACCCTGGCCCTGGGGGACAGGTTTATCTTTTGATGAAGGTGCAGATGCGACCCTGACCATTTGTGGAGAAGGTCCCACTGAAACATCCTCGCATGGAACCTGCCAAAGGGGACGGCCTCGTAGGCTGCCACCATTTTTACCAGAACCCGAGTGCATTGGTGAACAGACACTATTTTTGGCTTTAGAAGGTCCCTGACCATGTTCTGGATGTCCTGGGCCTTCTCTATTGGTAGAAAATCCCTCTTCTGTTCTGTGTCCAGAATCATGCCTAGGAATGACAGTCGAGTCGTCGGAAGCAACTGAGACTTTGGCAGATTGAGAATCCAACCATGTTGGTGTGACACTCTCAGTGAGAGTGACACGCTTTTCAGCAATTGATCCCTTGATCTCACTTTTATCAGGTGATCGTCCAAGTACGGGATAATTGTGACACCCTGCTTGCGCAGGAGCACCATCATTTCCGCCATTACCTTGGTGAAAATCCTCTGGGCCATGGAAAGCCCAAACGGTAACGTCTGGAACTGGTAATGACAGTCCTGTACCGCGAAACGCAGGTAATCTTGATGAAGAGGAAAAATGGGGACACGAAGGTAGGCATCCTTCACGTCCAACGACACTATAAATTCCCCTGCTTCCAGACTGGATATTACAGACCGGAGTGATTCCATCTTGAAATTGAACTTTGAAATTGAAGTATAGGTTTAGGGATTTCAGATTCAAAATTGGTATGACCAAACCATCCGGCTTCGGGACCACAAACAGTGTTCAATAGTACCCTTTTCCCCATTAGGCTAGGGGAACCTTGACAATCACTTGCTGTTGACACAGCTTTTGAATTGCATCTAATACCACTCCCCTCTCCGGGGAAGAAGTTGGCAAGGCCGACATGAGAAATCGGTGAGGGGGCACCTCCTCGAACTCCAGTTTGTAACCTTGGGATACAATTTCCAATGCCCAAGGATCCATGTCTGATAGAACTCAGACCTGGCTGAAGAGTCGAAGACATGCCCCCACCGGTGCGGACTCCCTCCGTGGAGCAACAGCATCATGCGGTTGATTTAGCAGAAGCCGGGGAGGACTTCTGCTACAGGGAACCAGCCAAAACAGGTGTTCTCTTACCTCTACCTTTACCTCTGGCGAGGAAAGAGGAGCCCGACCTCTTCTGGACTTATGCGAAAGGACTGCATCTGAAATTGTGGGGTTTTCTTTTGCTGTGGCGGAACAAAAGGCAAAAATGTAGATTTTCCCGCGGTAGCTGTGGAAACCAGGTCCGCGAGACCATCCCCAAACAAAACTTCACCCTTGTAAGGTAAAACCTTCATATGCTTTATTGAGTCGGCATCACCCGACCATTGGCTCTGGAACCAAGCAGCCCCACGTCTCTTTGAGCGTCTCTCATATACAAGACTGCGTCCTTAATGTGACCTAAAGTCAGGACAACGGTATCCTTGTCCAGGGTATCCATGTCACCCAACAAGATATCTGTCCATGCTGCAACCGCGCTACAGACCCATGCTGATGCTATTGCCGGTCTGAGTAAAGTACCTGTATGTGTATAAATAGACTTTAAGGTAGTCTCCTGTCTACGATCTGCAGGATCCTTAAGGGCCGCGGTGTCAGAAGACGGTAACGCCACCTTCTTGGACAGACGCGTTAATGCCTTGTCCACCCTGGGTGAGGATTCCCAACGTACCCTGTCCTTTGCTAGGAAAGGATACGCCATAAGAATCCTCTTGGGAATTTGCATTTTTTTGTCTGGAGTTTCCCAAGCTTTTTTAAATTATTCGTTCAGCTCATGAGATGGGGGAAATGTTACCTCAGGTTTCTTTTCCTTATACATGCATACCCTCGTGTCAGGAACAGAGCGGTCATCTGTGATATGCAAAACATCTTTTATTGCCATAATCATATAATGAATACTTTTGGTCACCTTAGGGTGTAACCTTGCCTCATCATAGTCGACACAGGAGTCAGAATCCGTGTCGGTATCAGTGTCTACTATTTGTGATAAGGGACGCTTTTGAGACCCTGACGGGCCCTGTGACTCAGTCAAATCCGCAGATTGACCCCCTGCTGTTTCCTAGGACTCAGCCTTGTCCATTCTCTTATGCAATAAGGTCACATTAGCATTTAAAATATTCCACATATCATACCAATCATGAGTCGGCGTTGCCGACGGAGACACCACAATCATCTGCTCCACCTCCTCCTTGGATGAGTCTTCCACTTCAGACATGCTTCAGACATGCTGACACACGCGTACCGACACCCGTACACACACCGGGATATATCTATAAGGAGACAGTTCCCCAACAAGGCCCTTTGGAGAGACAGAGAGAGAGTATGCCAGCACACACCCAGCACCATCTGACACTGGAAATAATTCCCAGATATAGCGTTTTTATATATAATCAATCGTGTAATACACTCACTGCGCCAAAATGTGCCCCCTCCCTCTTTTTCAGCCCTGTATCACCGTTCTGCAGGGGAGAGTCCGGGGAGACAGCTCTTCAGTACACTGTGGAGAAAGTGGCGCTGGTTAGTGCTGTGCGACAAAGCTCCGCCCCCTCTAGTGGCGGGCTTCGGTCCCGCTCACATTCACAAATAATGGCGGGGGATGAACACATCCACTGACTCCGCAGCCCCTATGTGTCATAACAAGCCAAAACAGAAGTATATATTGCTGCCCAGGGCACCCCCCCCCCCCCCCCCTGCGCACTGCACCCATCAGTGCCTGTCATGTGTGTAACTTGTGGGAGCAATGGCGCGCAGCGGTAACGCTGCGCGCTTACCTCATTGAAGATCTGAAGTCTTCTACCACCTTAGAAGTCTTCTTTCTTCTTATACTCACCCGGCTTCTATCTTCCGGCTCTGCGAGGAGGACAGCGGCGTGGCTCTGATACGAACGGCGAGGGTGAGACCTGCGTTCCAATCCCTCTGGAGCTAATGGTGTCCAGTAGCCTAAGAAGCAGAGCCTATCACCTAAGTAGGTCTTCTCCTCAGTCCCACGATGCAGGGAGCCTGTTGCCAGCAGTGCTCCCTGAAAATAAAAAACCTAACAAAATTCTTTTATCAGAGAAACTCAGTATAGCTCCCCTGTAGTGCATCCAGTCTCCTCTGGGCACAGAATCTAACTGAGGTCTGGAGGAGGGGCATAGAGGGAGGAGCCAGTGCACACCCATTCTAAAGTTCATTATAGTGCCCATGTCTCCTGCGGAGCCTGTCTATACCACATGGTCCCCAGCATCCTCTAGGACGTAAGAGAAATATTGTTTAAAATTATATACAAATAGTGAACATATATATAAAAAAAATTGTCATAGGATTGGAGTGAATAAGAAAATGTAATGTGGTTAAAAGAGAAACTGTGTGTCATGTACCCCAGGAGCATAGACAGAACTTTGTGGGCACCATAGCAAAACATTTCTGGGCATACTGAGCACTTGATGTTCCCCTTCCTTGGGCACAATTGGCATCCTCTCACCAGCTGGATGCACTAAGCCCCTCCCCCCTTCCCTTGCCCTGTCAGACTTAGCACCCCCCCTTCCTTACTGGGCAGCAACTACAGTATCTCCCCTTCCTTTCTTGGCTCATTTGAGATTCTTACAGTTGTGCTGTTCCCCTGTACACAGTTACGTCGGCCAGCCAAAAACTCATCAGGTTCTGGACCCATCTCTCCAGGGGTCCCCATGTCACCTGCTAGCCACACTGAACTGCCACACTGCAAAAACTCCCCCCATGGTGCACCTTGGTTTTTGTCCTCTTCAGTCACTATCACTCTGCAATGTGAGGTAAGTGCTTGGTGCAGCGGAGGTGGGTCCGGGGCACATATCAGACAATAGGCCCTGTAGCACCCAAATCCCCTGCACCTACGTTCAGGGGTGCACACAGAAAGGAGGAGGTCCATGTACAGTCTCCATCCTGGTACCTCTCTCTTTCACTGTGGACATTTTAACAGTGATTTAACAACTGTGCATGCGTAAAATTCCAGGATAATGGCCACTGCACCATTTTACAAGTGGTTTCTGCAACACATCTGCTGCTGCTGCTGACGTGGGACTCCAGAGGGTAAGTATTCAAAAAAATGGAAGCAGGGTGTACAGTTTGGCCTCCCTGGAAGTAGGGGCCCATGTATACCTCACAAACTGCACCCATATAGATACATATATGCTCAATTAGCTTAGTGATATCATTCAGGTGCTCGAAAGGGAGGGGTATTTCTGAGCAAGAAAAAAAGGCATTTGGTTTCCCCCAGCACCCTGAATGATAACGGTAACCATATATAAATCCCACATAATAATAGAATTCAGAGATCTTCATTACACATATTTGCGCAAATGTGTGGTTAAACCCCAAAGCCGCATCAAGGCACCTATATAGATACACGAGTGCCTATGCTAGTTTTGGCCACATACTGTCTATTTCTGCAAATCAGAGGCAGTTGGGAATTAGACTGTCTCCCATTCAATAAACTAAATGCAAAATGATATTCCATCTACGGTATTATTCTCCCTATATTAGGTAGTATGTATTGGGGAATTGCTATGAAAAGGGGCATTCAAGGCACTGACATGGGTTTAGTCACTGGTTTATTGTGTGGTATGCGTGACCGCCGGGGTTCTTCAGATTGACATTCTGATATACTGTCGAAGTTACAGCAACAAGGGATTACATCCATAATAGCTGTTAAGGTGTTGAATTCATCATGTTAATGAGCAATTTGGAAATGAATCAATTTGTTCTGAGTCTGTTAATACATTTTTAAATTATTCTGTTTTATTAATTATTTAGATAGTGATTGGTGGTGTTCAATAATATCCCCTTATACTTAGCGCCCTCTGATCTTGCTTTGTATTTGTTATTTATTGGACTTTAGCTAACAGAAAGTCCTTCAAGAGGGGCTGCTTGTGTTATTCTTTAGCGCAATTTGGGAATCTTGTCTGTATATATAAATATATATATATATAAATATACTGTACTCTTGTTAATATCTATCACCTGCATTAAATCATAGCTCTCTCTTATCTACAATAAATGGAGTTACGTAGGCCACCGGGGATATGCGATAGGAAAAGGCCCGTTTGGGAGTTGTGTAGGGCTGGGCATCATGAATTGCATCATTGCAGCTCTGCACCTCACTGTACAATGGGGCTAATTCAGACCTGATCGTAGCCGTGCAAGCTACGATCAGCCACCCTGACATGCGGGGGGACGCCCAGCACAGGGCTAGTCCACCCTGCATGTCTGGCCCTCCCCCCGCCATATGGGTGCGATAGCAACGAATGGCAGCGATGCTATCACACCCGGCAAGTAAGTCCCTACCTGCGCTGGTAGGCGACTTTTTGCTGTGTCCCGGGTCACAGCGGCTGCGTGTGATGTCACGCTGCTGCTGCGGCCCGCCCCCACATGGTCCAGGCATGCCTGCATTGCCTGGACCGAGCCCCCAAAATGACGGCCGAATGACTCCGGCCCGCCCAACGAACCCCTCTGCCTGTCAATCAGCCAGAGGCGATCGCTGGGCTGAGATACCGATTGCATCTCTGGCATGCACATGCGCACTGCGGCGCATGCGCAGTTCAGACCTCATCGCCCGTTGCGTGAAAATGTACAGCAGCAATCAGGTCTGAATTAGCCCCAATGACATAATTCACAGCATTGTGCAACAGCAGGTGAAGACAAAGAGGTGTATCTGGACAGACGGAAGGATGCTAAGAAAGTGATCAGACGTGCAAAGGCAGAAGCTGAGGAAAAAATGGCCCAGTCAGTAGATAAAGGGGGCAAAACTTTTTTTAAGTATATAAGTGAAAGGAGAAAATCAAATAATAAGACTTAAGACAGAGAGTGAGCATTTGGTGGAGGGTGACAAGGCAATAGCAGATCACCTAAATAATTATTTTTGCTCAGTATTTACTACAGAAGAAGGGATGGGGCCACAGTTAAGTTCAGGACATTCATAAAAATAAGGTAGTTGAAAGTACATTTACAGAGGAGAAGGTCCTAACAGAACTTTCACAACTAAAAGTGGATAAATCAATGGGACCAGATGGGATACACCCAAGGATACTCAAAGAGCTAAAAGATGTGCTGGTTACACCGTTAACAGAATTATTCAACCAGTCACTAAATACAGGTGCTATTCCAGAGGACTAGAAAAGAGCAAATG
This sequence comes from Pseudophryne corroboree, assembly GCF_028390025.1. NCBI lineage: Eukaryota > Metazoa > Chordata > Amphibia > Anura > Myobatrachidae > Pseudophryne > Pseudophryne corroboree. The sequence continues at coordinate 1,172,417,530 of NC_086444.1, forward strand.
TAGTTCCACTGCACAAAAGTGGAAGCAAGGAAGAAGCAAGTAACTACAGACCATTAAGCCTTACATCAGTAGTGGAAAGTAATGGAAAAACTATTAAAAGAAAGAGTTGTGGAATATCTTAAATCAAACCACTTACAGGATCCAAAACAGCATGGATTTACTGGTGGTAGATCATGCCAAACAAATCTTATTGACTTTTTTGACTATGTGACAAAAATAATAGATCAAGGGGGAGCTGTAGATGTAGCATATTTAGACTTTAGTAAGGCATTTGACACTGTCCCACATCGCAGACTGCTAAATAAACTTGAAAGCGTGGGGGTGGATCATAAAACAGTTAAATGGATAAGAACCTGGTTGCAGGATAGGAAACAGACAGTTGTAGTTAATGGAGTGCATTCTATGGAGGGAAATGTTACCAGTGGAGTACCCCAGGGATCTGTACTTGGTACATTTCTCTTTAATATCTTTGTTGGTGACATTGCAGATGGTATTGAAGGGAAGGTATGCTTTTTTGCAGATGATACAAAGATATGCAACAGGATAGACACACCGGGAGGGGTAAAACCAATGACTGATGACCTAGGTAGGCTTGAGAAATGGTCAAGAACGTGGCAACTACAGTTTAATGCTAAAAAATGCAAAATCATGCACTTGGGTCTCAAAAACCCAAAGGCTAAATATAGTATCAAGGGTACTATAATGGAAACTACTGAGGAGGAAAGGGATTTTGGAGTCACTATTTCAAGTGACTTGAAGGCAGGAAAGCAATGCAACAAAGCAATGAGAAAGGCAAGTCAGATGCTTGGTTGCATAGGGAGAGGAATCAGTAGTAGGAAAAAATAAGTGATAATGCCACTGTATAGGTCATTGGTGCGGCCCCATCTGGAATACTGTGTCCAGTTCTGGAGACCATATCTCCAGAAGGATATAAATACAATAGAGAGTGTACAAAGAAGGGCAACTAAAATGGTGCATGGCCTACATCACAAAACGTACCCGGAAAGGCTAAAAGATCTTAACATGTATAGTTTGGGGGAGAGAAGGGAAAGGGGGGACATGATAGAAACTTTCTAATATATCAAGGGTCTTTACAAAGTTCAGGAGGGAAACATTCTTCAAAGGAAGAGAAATATTAGAACTCGAGGACATACACTGAAACTGGAGGGGGGGGGGGGTTCAGGGGAAATTTAAGGAAAAATTACTTCACAGAAAAGGTAGTGGATAAGTGGAATAGTCTCCCATCAGAGGTGGTAGAGGCTAAGACTGTAGAGAAATTTAAACATGCTTGGGATAGGCATATAAATATCCTTACAAAGAATTAAGGTTCAAAAAGGGTTGAGATTACCTAAAGGATAAAAAAAAGGGGCAGACTAGATGGGCCAAGTGGTTCTTATCTGCCGTCAAATTCTATATTTCTATGTTTCTATGTTTAAGTCACAATGATGTCATTCACTACAAGTCTCATCATTGAGCCTATGGACCATCTGCTTCTCTGGGGGAGTGGCCACAGTGGTGCAAGCATGCGGGTACGCTTGGGTATGGAGTACCCTTAAGAATATGGCAGCGGGTACCACCTGCCACACACTTTGCACCCGTGACCACCATTAACACAATTATAATGCGCCACAAAGTAACAAAACCTTGGTGCTTAGCAGCATGACAGCGCCTCCCAGTTTGTCAGGGTTACTGGGAGCACAACGGTGATGTCACAATGCCACATCACAATTCCTCCTCTGGCGGCTGTGGCTGGCGTGAAGAGAGGAGCCTGCATCTCTTGCTGGGAGCATTCATTTCTAATATAATGTGGACACTACTATATATTTCTATTATACCATATTTCTCTCTACTGGTATTTTTCCTTCACTCTTCAAGCATGCAGTGATTACTCCCATTTAAAAAAAAAATTCTGACCCTAATGCTCTCTCAAACTACTGCCCTATCTCTCAGCTCCCTTGTCTCTCTAAGCTACTTCAGAGACTTGCCTACACTTGACTCACACACTTTCTTAACTCATACACTTTATTGGACCCACTTCAGTCAGGCTTCCATTCCCTCCACAGAGACGGCACTGTCTAAAGTGATTAAGGATTTAGTCACTACGAAATCTAAAGGCCACTACTCACTGCTAATTCTTCTAGATCTATCTGCTGCATTTGACACTGTAGACCACTCTCTTCTCATACAGACACTACAATCCCTAGGTCTTAAAGACACAGCCCTTTCTTGGTTCCTATCCTACCTATCTAGTCACTCCTTCAGTGTTTGCTTCCCTGAATCTATCTCCTCTTCGCTACCTCTTTCAGTTGGAGTACCAAAAGGCTCGGTCTTGGGTCCGCTGCTTTTCTCTGTCTTTACCTCATCTCTTGGTAAACTAATCAGCTCTTTTGGATTTCGGTATCATTTGTAATTAGATGATACTCAAATCTACCTCCCCTCCCCTGACTTGCACCTATCTGTACTGGACCGTGTCACTGAATGACTTTCTGCCATTTCATCCTGGATGACATCTCGCCACATCAAACTTAATATTTCAAAGACAGAGTTAATTATATTTCCACCGGCCAATAGTAGGTACCAACCTGATATCTCTATCACTGTTGAAAACTCGACTATCTACCCTACCCCACAAGGCCGCTGCCTAGGTGACATCCTTGACTCTGATCTGTCCTTTGTGCCCCACATTCAATCTGTCTCAAGTTCATGTTACATGCATCTAAAAAACATATCCAAAATACGACCATACCTTACACAAGACACAGCTAAAACTCTAATCCATGCTCTTATTATCTCCCGCATTGATTATTGCAATAGTCTCTTAACTGGTCTTCCCAAAATGAGACTCTCACCACTACAATCCATTCTGAATGCAGCGGCGAGGCTTATCTTCCTCGCTAGACGTTCATCGTCTGCAGATCCACTCTGTCAGTCCCTCCATTGGTTACCGGTATTCTACCGCATTCAATATAAAATACTTTTACTCACACACAAGGCCATTAACCAAACTACACCAACGTACATCACTTCGCTTATCACAAAATATCTCCCAACCCGACCTCTTCGCTCTTCACAAGACCTGCGTCTCTCATCCACACTCATTACTCGCTCCCACTCACGATTTCAAGACTTTCATCGGGCTGCACCCACTCTGTGGAATGCCCTACCACGCACAATAAGACTCTCCTCCAATTTCGAAACCTTCAAGCGTTCCCTGAAAACTCAACTCTTTAGGCAAGCGTATCAACTTCCTGAACCACCCACATAACTTTCATAAACCTTCCTATCAAATTGCATCCACTCTGTACAGTCCACACATATCCTCACATGTCTTCTCATTCTTCACTTTCCCTTCCTCTCGAACCCGGTTCATCATTGCTGTATGACCATATCATACAGCCCACCAAGAACCTTTGCAATCTGGCGGACAACTATTCAATAGATAGCACCTTTCCTTGTGTATACATGCCTCTTTCCCTATAGATTGTAAGCTTGCGAGCAGGGCCTTCCTACCTCTATGACTGTTTGTTATCACCCAGTCTGTTAAACCATTGTTATTTCCAATTGTAAAGCACAACGGAATTTGCTGCGCTATATAAGAAATTGTTAATAAATAAATAATAAATACCAGGGGCACAACTACACTATATATTCCTGTTATAATGGAGGCATTATTATATATTGTTATTATATTGGGGCATTACTATATATATTTATTATACTGGGGGCATTACTATATATTTCTATTATACTGGGGGTATCACTATATATTTCTATTATAATGGAGGTAGTACTATATGTTTCTAGCCTTGCCTCCAGAGTGGAAAGAAAAGGGGCTTTGTAGTGTTGCCATGGCACTAGTGTCATGTAGCCACGCCCCCGCACAACACCTGACCACGCCCATTTTTCAGCACTCACATACCCTCCAACAATTTACACATAAAAATTGGTACAAATTAGAAAAGGGGGCGTGGCCATGTGTAAAGGGCTTTTCCTATACTGTACTTTCAATGGGAGTTTGGAGAGCCAAAAATTGGTACAGACCATAAAAAAAGGCACTGTACCTGGTAAAAAGGTACAGTTGGTGGGTATGCAATCA